>NW_028317843.1:1857000-2166500 GCF_062004578.1 Staurois parvus
TAAGGAGGAACTCTGGATAGATGGTAAAGTATGCTTGCAAACATTCATTTCACAAGATAAAGATAGATGGCAGTGGGTTGCCTAGGCTGCTTGTGACAAGGAAATGCTGGGGATATAATTTTTAAGTGTGCTTGCATGGCAAGACCACTTACTGTTATCTCATATATATACATATATATTCTTATTATTATAGCCAAATTTACCACCCTAACTCCTCCCACAGTTTTTACACTACATAGACAGTAATATACCGAAACGTGCGGATTGTTCCCGATTGTTGTGCTATTACTTTGTGGAACGTTTCGACGAATGGTTCACAAAATATCGGCGTTTTTGTGGTGAAATTGGTCCCAAAGGAATGAATGGCAGAATGTTCAAAACTAGAATGTGAGCTGACAAATCAGGACATGATTTTTAAACTGCCATCACTCCCTCATTTTCAAGCCCACCTACACAAATCTTATATCACAATATGACCATTTGTTTGCAACTCACGCCTCCCATTGACATTCATTGAAACTCCACTCTAACCACCTCAAATTTGAAGGGCAATTTCTAAACTGTGACTGTGCCTTCATTGTTATTATTTCAGAGACATACTATACATCAAAATGTAGGTCTTGGTCTTGGGATTCTCACAATATAAAGCTCTTCGGTGTAGGATTTATCATTTGTAAACTACAACCGTTTGAAGATGGCAACCACCAGTGAAGTGAGCAAGTTGGAGCAGTTTGTTTTTAACCACTCTTCTCTGCCCTTGCTGTAGAATGAGTTGCCATAGGAACCCAGGTGTGTGAACAGGCAGCAGAGTGGAGGCAAGAACACTTCACACAATTTCCCCAGAAATTGTAGCTTTTCTAGTTTATACTTCTTCTTACGCTGTGAACACTTTCAGTGCAACTTCAGAACTTCACGTTCATATATATACACTGATCAGCTATAACATTATGACCACCCACCATAACCCATTGAGGGATGGACTCCGCAAGACCTCTGAGGGTATGCTGTGAGATCTGGCACCAAACCATCAGTAGCAGATCCTTTAAGTCCATTCTTGAATTCATCAGACCAGGTCACGTTCTTCCATTGCTTCTGTGGTCCACATGTTCATTGTAGGCACTTTTGGCTGTGGACACGGGTCAGCATGGGCATCCTGGTTAGTCTGAGGCTATGCAGTCCCATATGCAACAAACTGTGATGCACGGTGTGTCCTGATACCTTTTTATCTGAACATTCATTCATTTTTTCAACAATTTGGTCTACAGTAACTCTTTGATTGAATAAGACTACATATGCCAACCTTTGCTCCCCATGTACATCAATGATCCTTGGCCACCCATGATCCTGTTGCTGGTTCACTAGTTTTCTTTCCCTGGACAACTTTTGGTAGGGCATGACCACTACAGACTGGGAACATCCCACAAGAGCTGCAGTATTGGAGCCTCTCTGACCCAGTCATCTAGCCATTACAATTTGGTCCTTGTCAAAGTTGTTCAAATCCTTACATTTGCCCATTTTTTCTGCTTTCAACACATCAAGTTAGGGGACAACATATTTACTTGATGCTCACTTGTTCACACTGTCACACACTGACATCCCTCCTTCCCTGTCTCATATGTTCTGAGAGTATATAGTCTTTAAATTAGATAGGCAATCCGAAGTCAAACAATTGTTCAAACAAAATGTTTCTCTATGGAAAAGCCTTAATGCATTGGGCAATGTCATGGGTTGTAAAGTAAACATTGTATATACATTTTATATACAGTCATCAGGATAGAAATAAAGGGAAAATCTTTCCAGTGAAGTTACAGACATCATTAAAGACCTGAAAGAACATCTAACCTTCCCCCACCCTTCCCAAAAGCAAATTAAAAAAAGTTTGTTGGATTTTGGCTTAAATTAATTATGCCCTCCATTAATGATTTACGATAGCCAATTAAAAGCTATGTTTCAACATTGTAAAATGTCTCAGGTATACCTATATGAACCAGTGAAGAGTTTTTGCTAATAATGGTTTGGTCCACAAATCCATCATTGGCTGTACATTGTGCAAATATTATAAGCACGGATTTGTAATGAATAATTACACTTAACTCCATTTTATCATTGCAGTTAAGTTGGCTGGGGTAATTATCAGTTTAATTTCTCCTGAACAAAAAGGATTTATTACTACCTGCCAGGTCATTGAAAATATTTTATTACCCAATTAAGGATGCAAAACTCTAGTTTGTGTTTATTATTTCTTAGTTCAGACCTTGAGAAGAGCTATAATTTTTCCACTGGTGATATATCTACAGTATATAAGAATTTATCTTGAAATTTGTCTTTGAAGAAGCTTTTTGTAATGTCCTTTTTACCTAATACCATTTTTCATTTGTAAGGTTTAGACAGAAACACTTGTTTCCCCATGTTTTTTGTTAATCTGTTGTACTTAAATGAAACCAATCCAAATTAACAAAAAATGTGTTCAAAGAACCACTCCAGGAAATGTAACTAGAAAAGTCAGATCCTTTTTCGCTTTATAGCTCTCCAAAAAAATGTGGATGGATATCAGTACTCCTTTTAGATCAATATTTAAAGGTCAGAGTTCTCTGTTCTTCCTGCCTTCTATTTTATGAATGGAATTTTTCCACTGCAAATGGCAGGCTCATGGCATTTTATCTGAGTGCTCCCACTCAAAAAATAGCAGAGACTGAGAGTAGAGAGCACATAGACTGGAAGTGTAGGATGCTCCTAGTGTAATGTAAGTCAGTAGTTAAATTTAGCTGGCTCCACTGTAGTCAGAGGAGCAGGGTTTGATTATTCAGGACTCCTCAGTGTCTCACAAGCTGCTGCTATGATTGCTTCCCCCTGTCTTCTACAGGATTCTAGAATCATAGTGGAAGGAAGAACAGAGTGGGCAGCCAGAATATTTATGGGACCATAGCCAATCCCTCGGAATGTGTGCCCAGTAGGTGATAAGAAAGCCCTTAAATAGTTTTAGTCATGAGCAGCAGGGACAGAGTTCCTGGGTCAGCCTAGCTGGAGAAGACCCCTGTGCTGGGGCTCTGCCTTTGGAGTAGAATACTAGAAAGAGCCATCAGGAAGACACCGAGGTCCCAGTTAGGGTTAGCTGGGAGGCCTATTCATAAGCTTATGTCCTGGGATCAAGTTTGGTCTGGAGAAGCTCACTGGAGAGGGCCAGGAGGAAGTTGGTGGGAAAGTGTCAGTCTATCCCAGCAATGGGCAAACTACGGCCCGTGGGCCGTATATGGCCCGGCGGATCTTTTAATCCGGCCCGCGGAGCTAGGCTCCTCTCACAGTCCGCCCTGAAGACCGGTGTACCATGAAAATCTGTCTCTTATGAGGATCTGTCCCCCTCGACGTATCTGCGCATGTGCCGGAGATCGCCGATCGGCTGCTAATGCCTGAAACTGGCACATGCGCAGATACGTCGAGGGGGACAGATCCTCATAGGAGACAGATTTTCATGCTACACCGGAACGGCGCGGGAACACAGCAAGAGGAACGCGCGGAGCAAAGGTAAGTGAATTGACACAGGGGGGACTTGGGGACTTAATATGGGGAATGAATTACTATAGGGGGGATGAATTACTATATGGGAGATGAATTACTAGGGGGGATGAATTACTATATGGGGTATGAATTACTATATGGGGGATGAATTACTATGGGGGATGAATTACTATATGGGGGATGAATTACTATGGGGGATTAATTATTATGGGGGATGAATTACTATGGGGGATGAATTACTATGGGGGGTGAATTACTATGGGAGGTGAATTACTATGGGGGGATGAATTACTATGGGGGATGAATTACTATGGGGGATGAATTACTATGGGGGGTGAATTACTATAGGGGGGATGAATTACTATAGGGGGGATGAATTACTATGGGGGATGCATTACTATATGGGGGATTAATTACTATGCTTACTATGGGGGAATATTACTATACTTACTATGGATGACACATACACATCATTTATCTACTCTTGGTTCGGCCCCCGGGTCCAATATATGAACCCATTGCGGCCCTCAAGTCAAAAAGTTTGCCCACCCCTGGTCTATCCTATGGTGGTGTAAGTCTACATTTCCCTAACCAAGAAGAGCCTGGTGTAAACTGAAGGTGATAATCCTGTGGCTGTTTGAGTAAATGACCCCAATGATGATAAATCAGTGACTGTGTGTAGCTTTTAAGCTCTGGAAGGAGTACTATTCACTAGCATAGAGATCATGTGGGACATTCATTTTTGTACAGTACAGCCAAAAAGCTAAGTAGTTATTCAGATCTTCAGTTTATTTGGATATCCCATGTTTCCCTCATCCCCATCTAAGTTCCAATAAAAAAACAAAAAAAGACACCCCTAGAATTTTCTTTGAGCCAGTGGAAGAGTGAAGAAAATGCTTTGTGCCTGGCTGTGAGTACCTTAACTGGGGGAATAGGATTAAGTTTAACAGTTGCTCCTATAGGTATGTTCTACAGAAGCATTGGGCTACCAATACTGCAGAGCTCTCTGTACTGTTTTCAAAAATCCATAAGGACAACACCAGGGGCGGACTGACAACTCATGGGGCCCCTGGGCAATAGGGGATCATGACGCCCCCGTGTCTTTGCCCAAACTCAAAAAAACCTATGAAAATGGTACCAGGGGCATCTCATGGGGCCCCCTACTAACCACGGGCCTTCGGGCAGTGCCCGAGTTTCCAAATGGTCAGTCCGCCCCTGGACAACACAGAGCGGAGTATATTGCAATTAACAATGTACACTTACAGTAACTATACCTGTCCTTTCTAGTTCTAGTTCTAGTTTCTGAAACTACAGAGCCATAGAAAGCAGTTTGCTTACAGTGAAGCACACACACAGCCAACATAATAAAACAGCACACAGTTAACCATTTGATCGCCCATATGTT
Organism: Staurois parvus; assembly: GCF_062004578.1. Classification (NCBI taxonomy): domain Eukaryota; kingdom Metazoa; phylum Chordata; class Amphibia; order Anura; family Ranidae; genus Staurois; species Staurois parvus. The sequence continues at coordinate 1,861,922 of NW_028317843.1, forward strand.
AACCCCTTCCTGACCAGTGCCATTAGTACAGTGTCAGTGATTTTTGTCAGTACTGATCACTGTATTGGTGTCACTGGGGATGTCAGTGACACCAAGTCAGTTCCCCCAGTGTCAGAATGCCCGCCGAAGTCCTGCAGTCCTGCCATAAGTCGCTGGTTACCACCATTACTAGTAAAAAAAACCAAACAAATTCCATTATCTATACCACCATTTGTAAACACCAAAACCTTCACATAAACCAATTAATTTACACGTATTGGGATTTTTTTTTAGCAAAAGACATGTAGCAGAATTCATTTTGACCTAAATTTATGACGAAATTTGATTTTTGGAATTTTTTTTTACTGAACGTGTTTAATAGCAAAAAGTCAAAATTGTTGTTTTTTTTTATTTATAGCACAAAAAATAAACACACAGACAAACAAATACCACCAAAAGAAAGCTCTATTTGTGGGAAAAAAAGGATGTAAATTTCAATTGGGTGAAGCATTGCATGACTGCGCAATTGTCAATTAAAGTAACACAGTACCATATTGCAAAAAATTGCCTGGTCAGGAAGGAGGGTAAATCCTCTGGAGGGCAAGTGGTTACTATTTCAAAGAAATAAAATGTTATTGAAAATTGTATTTAAATTTATTGAAAATAACCATTTTACCTATGTGTCCAGACTTTAGGGACACCCTGTGCACTTTATTTTAGAACTAGAAGCACACACTTACTGTAGTTTTATGACTGCCCTGTCTCTGAAAACCACTGGTCTCATACTATCAGAAAACAGTCATCATGGTTCCCGATCACGTCATCTCCATAAGCACAATAATGGTTTACAAACCTGCCAGCTGCAATAGTCACTATTTATTTATTTATTTATTTATTTCAGGTACTTATATAGCGCTGTCAGTTTACGCAGCGCTTTACATATATATTGTACATTCACATCAGTCCCTAACCCTCAAGGGGCGTACAATCTAAAGTACAATAAAAGTAATTACAATTTTTTTTTTTTTAAAAGGAACAGTGCAAAAAAAAAAAAAAAAAAACACCATTAAATAAGTTAAAAAAAGTTTAAAAGCGCCCCCTTCCTCGCATGTAGTGCTGAACGCATACGTAGGCCATTTCCACATATGTAAATGGTGTTCAAAGCACACATGTGGAGGTATTGCCACGAACGTCAGAGCAGTAATTCTCACACTAGACTTCCTCTGTAACTTTACACTGCTAACCTGTAGAAATTTTTAAGGATCACCCATCTAGATTTTTAAGTACCGCAGTTTCATACCATTCCACGAATGTGCGCAATTTTAAACTATGTATTATAGCCTGTAAAAAAGTCCTATGCTGAATTGATAAAATAAATAGAAATGCATTTTCAACATTATCTGCTTATGGAAATAACAAACATGATCAGGGTATTTAGTACAACAGTGTAACTAATAAAAGCGGTACATATCCTTAAAAATTATGAAAAGTATATTAAGTAGGCAAATTAGTCATAGGGTTATTGTCAGGTTAATGGGCACATACTGAAATTGGTCTAGGTGTTTAGGCATCATTGAGCTCTGGTCATCAAGAGGAAAGTATATACAGTATATGGAGGCTAATGTTAGGTCTCCACTCAGTTTCCTTTCTGACTGTAAGTTGTTCAAATTTCTGCATTTCTTCCTTATATTTCTTTCTCTCTACATTTGAAGCACCTATTTATTATTTATTTATCAGTAGAGGTTGATGATCTCTGTAGGGTGTATTGATGTGTGCTATATTTTATATCATGCCAACATATAGATTTAATCATTGATAGTAAGCTATGAGTTTTGCTTGTTGAATTGTTTATTTTCAAAGTTCACTGATAATCAATAACAAATTTGCAAACATATATTTATATGGAAAGGAGTATTGACATTTCCACGGCATCTTATTAGGGTCATTTTGCGTGCTTTGTGCACAATAAATATGAATATCTTGAGGTTCGGGGCTCATTAGACCCTCCAGGCTATCCAAATAGAAAGTTGATGCTTTTTAGTAGTTTTGTAATGTTGCAAAATATACCTACTATATGCACTATACTTATTTTCATCAGTGTACTGCAAAGTGTTTATGTGCATTGCTGTTTATTTTGAATAGCTTCCAAATGCACATACACAAAGCATCTGTGTTACATTGTATCACAATGCAACACTGCAATGCATTAGCAGCTATTAAAAAAAGGGCTGCGATCACCAGGGGCAGACTGACCATTCTGGCACTTGGACACTGCCTGCGGGCCTGGGGTCAGTAGGGGGCCCCATGAGATGCCCCGGGTACCTTTCATAGGCTGTTTGGGGTGTGGTTTGAGTGTGGGCGAGGACAGAGGGGCCCCATGATCCCCTGTTGCCCAGGGGCCCATGAGTTGCCAGTCCGCCCCTGGTGATCACACAGTGAGCCACACTGCACAATAAAGCACTTTGAGGTCCATTCATCACTGCAGCACAATACAGTCTGAAGTAGATGAAAACCAAGTATCTAAAATCTCATGTAAGTTTTAATATGTTAATGTACTTTCAAAAGTGATGTTCAATATTTTAAAGTGGATCTAAAAAAAAAAAAAGCAAAGATTTGTGATGTAAGTGAACATTTATAAATAATAATTTTGCATAAGCAATACCCTGAAAAATGTACTTTTTTTTATCTTGAATGCCTCCAGAAAATAGCATGGCACTTCTTGGCCTGTGATGAGCAGAACGTGCGTGGGTTCAGTTCGAGGCAGGCTTGGAGAACGTTACAGTTTGTCTTTTTTAGATTAAAGTTTGGGTGCCAAATCCGAAATCCCTTTTAAAGCCAATGGGAGCTGAATTTTAAAAAATAGTTCTGGACATTTCCCAGGCTAATAGGCAAGGGATTGTTATACAATTGGCACAGGGAGCTGGGCACTGCCCTGAGGAATATGTACCAAAAGAAAAAAAAATCCATTTGGCAGAGAGCGAATGTAAGTGAAACATTAAAAATGCTAAATTCCTTTATATAGCATGCCTAAATAATGCAATTAAATCTGTCTGTACAGTAAAGGAATACAAAGAAAAAATATTGACAGCTTCAGCTGCTCACTTCTGTTTGTAAATAAAAGTGGCTGGGAATCCCTTCAAGGATAAGGATCTGGTATAAACCACACAAAAAAGTTGTGGAGGTTTCCTCTAAAAATACATGCTAGACCCTTAACCTTAGTGAGGGACTGGTATGGGTGTCAAGCAGGACTCCTCACAAAAGAGAAAAAAAAGAGGCATAAAGTTCCCTCCTAGGGCAAGGTCTCCCAGTTAATGTCCATGGTGGTCATGTCCATATTTTGTCAATGACATCATGGGGATCACTACTTTTTCTTTAACAAACAAAAGACAAAAGCTGTCATGTATAGTAGTGGGATAAAAACCTGTAACAACATATAAGATATTCAGCTCCTGCCGAATGGATTAAAATCTGGCATTCTAACGAATGCCCGATTTGGAAGCTCATCCCTTGTATGTACGTGTGCCTAGGTACTAGTGCTTTGCCCTTTGTTACCATTTTTAAGGGCACTGCTTCCAGAGCTTTATTCCACTTTAACCACTTGCCGATCATACTTGTACATTAATAGTGTCTTCCAGGTTAATTGCGTGAACCCTCCTCCTCTTCCCTCAGCCGATTCTCTCTGTGATTGGACACAGCGGGATATTATCAACACATTTCAGCCAATAATTCATGGTTGAGACCTTCTGATCAGCTGTGTCAAATCACAGCAAAGAGCTCTGTGTTGACAAACACACAGGGCTCTGTATAGAGGGAACAATCTGTTTGTTCCTTTTCCCTGCAAGGCAGGAAGAAGGAACAAACAGGTATTTAGTAAAAAGCAGCACGTATTACATACTTTAACACTTGTTAGGCACAAACTTAACCCCTTGATTACCCTGAGATGTTAACCCCTTCCCAGCCAGTGTCATTAGTACAGCGACAATGTATAGTATTATCACTGATCACTGTATTAGTGCCACTGGTGACGTCAGAGTCAGTCAGTCAGTGGATATCCCAGCCAGTGTCACTTACTGTCAGATTGCCACTGCACTATCACAGTCCCACTATAAGTTGCTGGTCACCGCCATTACTAGTATAAAAAAAAATATACAAATTCCAATATATTGAATATACCATAGTTTGTATACGGTATAACTTTCATAAAAACCAATCAATCAATATACACTTATTAGGATTTTGTTTAACCAAAACACATGTAGCTAAATACATTTTGACCTAAATTTATGAAGACATTTGATTTTTGATTTTTTTATTGGATATGTTTTATAGCAGAAAGCAAAAAAAGCATACTTGTTTTTATTTAATAAAAAATAAAAGACCCAGTGGTGATCAAATACCACCAAAAAAAGCTCTATTTGTTGAAAAAAAATTATATAAATTTAATTTGGGTACAGCAATACATGACTGCTCAATCACCAGTTAAAGTAGCACAGTGCTAAACAGCAAAAAGTGGCCTGGTCATGAAGAGGGTAAAACCTTCCATAGGTCATATGGTTAAAATCTGAATTCTACATTTCTACATTCTACAATTCTACAAATAATACTTGGTGATCCTACCATAATGGTGCTTGAAATCAGTAATTTCACCGTGAAATCCATTTTGTTAAAATTTCCCAGCTTATTTCTAGTGGTTGCAAGAGTGCAGGGGCAGACTGACCATTTGGAAACTTGGACACTGCCCGAGGGCCCGGGGTCAGCAGAGGGCCCCATGAGATGCCCCTGGTACCTTTTTCATAGGCTTTTTTGAGTTTGGGCAAGGACACAGGGGCCCCATGATCCCCTATTACCCGGGGGCCCCATGAGTTGTCAGTCCGCCACTGCTAGAGTGAGCAGATTCCTCCACCAGGTTTTTCTTAACATAAATCCTGAGTCTCACAGCAGAAACTCACCTTTATGTAGCCTTCTCATACTTTTGGAAATGTTGGCAGAATTTTTTTTCTCTAAGCTTTTTATTATTAATTAAAAATGAATTCTGTGGCAGGTACTGCACATTTTCCAGTTTACACTTTAACATATTTCCTACTGTGGTACAAAAGGTGTAACACCAGAGAGAATTAAATAACTAAAATTTGCCTTCTTATTTGGTCACATTTTTAGAATGGTCTCCACAGGACACTATTAAATAAAAGTAGAGTTTGACAACAGACAAAAGCCAAATGACCAATCTAGTCTTCGCTGCCTAGTTATAATAAATCTAAAATATATTAGTCTCAACATGATCCTGGCTCTGTATTACTATATCAGTTCTATCCTCCAATGCACAGAGACTTTTCCAAGACATGCTGATTACTGGGCAATGATACATATTCTCCAAGGGATACTTGTGGTATCCTCTGAGTGTACTTCTGCTTTTTAAAAGAAATTTACAAAACAAAGGATTTCTAGTAAATAATTAGTCAATAAATAATAACTAAAACATATCTTACAAAATGTTTTATTGGAAAGCCAGCTACACATCTGCTTAGTGCATTCACCAGCACGTTGCTATGAATTACATTAAGGCAGCCACCTTTTTTATGTTTAATCTGTTTTTGTTAAATTTGCATAGAAAAAATTAGGTTATAAATTTCAAGAAGACATACAAAGGTAAATATTTTTTAGAGAGTACAAATATATTCTATCTGTATCAAATATCTTTTATACAATACAATAGAATTGGAAATAAAAGTATAAATGTGCATTCATGAATAACTGTGTAAACACTATTTGAATGTTAATAAAGAGAATGGGATTATATGTGAGTGGCGATGGGGTTGTGTGTGTTATTCTGGTATGGTACGGATATACTGTACATTAGATAAGCTATAGGGCTATGGGAGCCAGGAGCCTGACCCCTTTTTTTGCCATGGTCTAAATCAAGGTTATAGGGGGCGCATGCGCGGCCGGCTCCTGTATGGACGTGGAGTAACACCGCTCCGTCCATAAGCCAGACCCGACGCGGCACACACCGGCTCTGAGGGACAACAACCCCGCAGCACATTAGGGCAGAGGTATACAACCCTCCCTACCTATGCCAAGCCGACGGAAAACCCCGGGACAGCCCGGGAAACTGATTCTTTTCTTCCCTGCAATCCAGGCAGGGATCCAAGATGGCGCCGGCGGTCGGAACAGAGCTGACAGGCAGGGAGAGGATGACAGAGCACAGCACACAGATCCCTGGCTGCAGTATCCACTCTACCCAGGGGACCCTGGTGAGTCTTCTCCTCCCCTGACACCCACATCAGGCAGCCCAGCTAAGTCCAGACCACGGCTGGACATTGACAATATATCCATGTGCCAAACCCTCATCCATCCATCCCCTCAGCATCCCAATGATCTCCCAATAATTGAGTCGTTCCCGGTGTCTGACCAACCTATCTCGGAGATTTGCATGAAAAATATGCTCCTCTCACTAAGACAGACACTACATAGTGATTTGACATCATCGCTTGCCCAAATCACTACCGTGATTCAGAACCAAGACCACAGACTGCGCCATATTGAGACACGGATGGGGGAAATCATTACAGCCCACAATGACATGATTGATGCACACACTGACCATACCTCAGACATCGAACAAATTAACCTAAAGCTGGCGGACCTGGAGGACCGCTCAAGACGCAACAACATCAAATTTAGAGGTATTCCTGAACACATCACCAACGAGGCACTACTACCCTTTATACAACAATACATGAAATCTCTTATACCGTCTCTCTCAGATATAGAGATCGCAATTGACCGCGCTCACAGAATACCCAAGCCGTCTTTCCTGTCAGCATCAATCCCTAGGGATGTTCTGGCGCGGATTCACTTTTACCATATAAAGGAGAAAATAATGTCAGCAGCCAGAAACCCTCCATCAGTATCACCATCTTACTCAACTATCAAGTTATACGCAGACCTTTCTAAAACTACACTCCTGAACCGTAAAAAACTGGTTACCATCACCAAAGCCCTGCGGAATCACAGTATCGCATACCAATGGGGATTCCCCACAAAAATAACGGTCAGACACCAGGGAAGAACCTACACTATTAGAAACCTAGAAGCGGGCATTGAATTATTGAAAACGTGGAACATAATACCCACAGACCCCCAACAATCTTCTTCCTGCGAAGCTCATCAAATGGAAGCAGGCTGAACATAACATTAGTACCTCATCCATCCTCAAACTATATACCTCCGTCGCTCATCTCTACGACATCCCATTATATCAAGATCTGGCGATCGGCCCGATTAAGGAAAATTATTTGGTTACAGAATACTGTTTGGCATGATCCTATAGATGGTCAATGCTTGTTTTCACCCCCCAGTTTTGAAGTAGCATACCATGCTACCCATGTTTCTTGCATTTTTTGCAAGCCTTTTTTAACCGTACCCGCACCCTTCCCTTTATGCACCAGCAGTCAAATAGACATATCACCAGTTTCACTACCTCTACCGAATGCATCAAGAATACAGCTTCTGAATCCCCGCATAAGCCAACTTTCCATGACCCAGACCATGACAATCTATCTACTCAAACTATATCCGCTCAACGTAGATCAACGCGTTCAACGCTTTAAATGCCAACTCGACCACCTTACACACCGAACAGAAAATATACACTATGATTAACATAACATCTCTAAACGTACGTGGTCTAAACTCCCCTTTCAAAAGATCGATGCTTCAAAAGGAAATTCGGGCATCCCTTGCGGACATAATTTTCATACAAGAAACTCACTTCGCAACATCCAAGACCCCCAAACTACAACTGCATCGATTCTCTACCATGTATATGGCCACCAATCCCAAGAAGCATAATGGCGTTCTTACAGCAATTAAGGACACAGTACAATTCAGCCATGTTTCGGAAGTAGCTGACCCCCAAGGTCGCTACCATATTCTGATCTGTAAAATTAATGACACTCTCTACACCCTAGTGAATGTTTATGGTCCAAACAACAATCAGACCCAGTTTCATCGGAAACTCTATAACATCATTTCCTCCAAAAAACAAGGCAGACTCATCATCGGCGGAGACTTTAATATTATCGGCAACCCTCTCCTGGACTCATCCTCTAAGAAAAGATCCTCAAAACAAAACTTCAACCGTTTCCTGTTCGACCACGATCTTTATGACATCTGGAGGTGTCAACATAGCACCGAAAAAGACTACTCCTATTACTCCCCTGCCCACATGTCCTACTCCAGGATTGATTTCTTTATCACAGATAAGTGGACTTTACAACATGTAACGTCATCCAACATTGGCACCATCACATGGTCAGATCACGCTCCAATCAACATACTCCTGGACGACTCTCACCGCTCAGCGCTTCCTCCCATATGGAGACTGAACTCTACTATATTGAAGAATCCAGAAAATTTAAAACATGTATTAGATGCTCATAACCTATTTTTTGATCTAAATAACACACCTGACATTTCTATAACCACACTTTGGCCCGCCTATAAAGCATACATGCGAGGTATTCTCATACAACTCAACTCTCGAATTAACAAACAGAGATCTAAACAAATGACCAACTCCTAGCTTCTATAAAACTAAACGAACAACTTAACAAACAAAACCCCAACACCACCACTTCTGTATCCCTCGCCTCGGATAAAAATCAGCTCTGATCCCTTTTACTATACAAATATGACCTTAATCTTCAAAAATCGAAATCACAATTTTATTCCCTTGGAAATAAAGCAAATTCTCTCCTGACAAAAATAATTAAACAAAAACGCCTCAAATCCAAAATTCCCTCTATATTACACCCAAATACTCGTACCTCACTTACAAATCCTAAAGACATAGCCGATGCTTTCGCAACCTACTATCAAACCTTATACAACATCAGAGATGATCCAGACACACATCAACCAACAACAGAGTCCATACAAAAATTCTTAATTTCCACTAATTTACCCCAGCTCACTCCATCACAACTTACATCCATCTCTACTCCATTCTCTCCCAGGGAAATTGAGGACTCTATAAAAACCCTACCCTTACACAAGTCCCCAGGGAATGATGGCTTTACCAACGAATACTACAAAACACTTGCTCCTCACCTTACGCCATACCTAGCTACTCTTTTTAACCATGCTGCATCTGCAGGTACATTTCCCAGTGAAATGCTCCAATCCATAATCACCACTATCCCCAAACCTGGCAAGGACCCCCAACTAGTTCAAAACTATAGACCGATCTCCCTGCTGAAAAGCTCTACGCCAAATTGGTTACCCGAAGACTGCTTCCCTACCTGCCGACGCTAATCCACCCAGACCAGGTAGGATTTGTCCCAGGTCGCCAAGCACCCGACGCAACAAGAAGACTCATCTCCCTTATCCACACACTAGAAAATAACAAACAACCCGCTTTACTTCTATCCCTTGATGCTGAAAAAGCATTTGACCGAATACAATGGCACTTTATGACACTTACGCTCCAAAAGTTTGGAATCTCGGATTGGATGCTATCGGCAATCCTTTCCCTCTACTCAAACCCGTCCGCGAGAGTACTAACCAATGGCACGCTTTCACAGGCCTTTCATATTTCCAATGGAACCAGACAAGGCTGTCCCCTATCACCCATAATTTTCACCCTTCTAATTGAACCTTTAGCTTCTAAACTTAGAGAGGACTCGACGTTCTCAGGGATCACCCATCTCAAAAAAGAACACAAAATAAGCTTATTTGCTGATGACATAATATTAATGGTTACAAATCCATACAAATCACTACAAACGATCCAATCTCATCTCCTACAATACTCAGAAGTATCATACTACAAACGTAACGCGCCCAAATCATCTATCTTAAACCTTAACATATCTACTAAGCTTCAGAAAATACTTAAGCACCGCTTTCCCTTCTCTTGGGAACACCAAAGCATCCCTTATCTAGGCATTAAACTTACCACGTCAACAGATCAACTCTATGCCTTAAATCATAAACGACTGCTTGATTCTATCCCACAAGAACTTAAAACCCTACGTACATCCACAGTATCGAAGCTAGGGAGAGTAGCCACTCTAAAAATGTGCATACTACCTAAAATTCTTTATATCTTCCGCACACTCCCTATACCCATTCCCAATATTTTCTTCTCCAAGATACAATCAGCTATTTCCAAATTCCTCTGGAACTCGAAGAAACCCAGGTGTACAACGAACTTACTTATACGCCCAATCTTTAGAGGAGGAGCAGGTCTCCCACACTTAAAATCATACTATAGCGCAGTACTTCTAGATCAACTCTATTTTTGGTGGCATCCAACTAACGAAAAAGCGTGGACTACTATGGAAACACTCCCACACCTTTCGACATCACCACGTGATATCCTGTTCTTACCACAATCCTCCCAACCCAAAATTATACACAAACATCCTTGCGTCCAAGCTTCCATACAAGCCTGGTACAACCTTTTATCAAGGACCTCCTCAGAATCAAAGGCAATCCTCACCCCAATCACAATACTTCATTATATCACTCCTTCTTTGAACCTTCTACAATGGGAAAGGCAAAATATATTTCATATACAAGATCTTTATACAAACCACAAACTAGATTCCTTTCTAACTATTCAGCAGAAATTTCACCTTCCTAACAAAGAAATGTTTACTTATTTAAGAATAGCTCACTCCCTAAAAAAGACGAATATCCCTCTTCTCTTGAAAATACCTACAACTACATATCTTTTCCTCAACAAACCACAATACCCTAAGAAAGGAATATCGACCTTTTACAAGATTATAACCAGTACATTGTTTCCCCTTCAAACCACTTCTTTATCCAACTGGGAAAAAATCCTCTCCCACCCAATACAACCCCACACATGGGAAAAAACTTTTACTATCACACACAGAGTGTCCAGATGTAGCTCCCACTGGGAATCTTACATAAAAATTTTGCACCAATGGTATCTCACACCTCTCAAACTCGCATTATTTTATCCCCAACATTCACCCGCTTGCTGGAGAAATTGTGGAGAAACAGGTTCAACCCTTCATATTCTTTGGTCCTGCAAATCCCTAAGATCGTTCTGGAACAGTGTGTTTCAATTGATCTCTACCATTGCTGGGGCCCAAGTGGCGCCACACCCAGCCCTTGCTCTCCTACACATAGGAATCGACCATTTTAGCATCGCATCCCGTACTATCATCATCCATATATTAGCAGCCGCCAATCTCAATGTAACTAAACTCTGGAATTCTTCCAAAACCCCTTCTCTCTCTACCCTTATAACAGATCTGAACTTTCAGTGCGATATGGAAAGAAGATCAGCCTTTACTAATGACGCCTCTCACCATACATTTTCCAAACAATGGTCCTTATGGCTACACAACCCCAATTGCTCTATAAAATGATAACATACTCACAAACGAATAACATTACGACCCTATGTCCTAGACTGGTGCTTCCCCCCCCCCCAACCTCTGCCTCCCCCCTCCCTACCTTGTTCCAATTTATAAAACGTTTCTCTTCTATCTAATGGCTCACACTGAACAAATGACACGTAGATACACTGGCTAATTGTTTATATACCCCTGACCAATTGGTGGGGTTGTATCTATTATCTCTTACTCCCTCATCTAAGTATGTATATATTCTATGGTGAACCGTACTGATCTTTGTATTGTGTAAAATCTTTCAATAAAAATCATTTGAAATAAATCAAGGTTATAACTAGAGATGAGCGAATCGAACTTGGCGAAGTGGAATTCGTTTCGAATATTAGGAAAAATTCGATTCGCGCCGAATCCAAAAATTAGCAAACTTCGGATGCACGAATCAAATTTTCCCCGATCGGCCGATTTTCATTCCTTCTACAGCCGGCAAAAAGTGTCCCTGCAGAGAGCTCCGCTATTTCTGACAGTTCTCTGACAGTTCCTTCACATTTACAGCGGTTGAAACATTGTATCTATTTGTTTCCATTTAGGATACAGATGTTTTTATTCGGAAACAAATAGATACAATGTTTCAACCACTGTAAATGTGAAGGAACTGTCAGAGAACTGTCAGAAATAGCGGAGCTCTGCAGATACACTTTTTGCTGTACTGGAATTCTTCTTATTTTCATCCTACTTCTTCTTCTTCTTCTTCATCCTCATCCTCATCCTCTTCTTCTTCTTCTTCTTCTTCTTCATCCTCATTCTCTTCTTCTTCTTCTTCTTCTTCTTCTTCATCCTCATCCTCTTCCTCTTCTTCTTCTTCTTCTTCATCCTCATCCTCTTCTTCATCCTCATTCTCTTCTTCTTCATCCTCATCCTCTTCTTCTTCATCCTCATCCTCTTCTTCTTCTTCATCATCCTCCTCTTCTTCTTCTTCTACTTCTTCTTCTTCATCCTCATCCTCCTCTTCTTCTTCTTCTACTTCTTCTTCATCATCATCCTCATCCTCTTCTTCTTCTTCTTCCTCACCATCATCCTCTTCTTCTTCATCCTCTTCTTCATCCTCTTCTTCATCCTCATCCTCTTCTTCTTCTTCTTCTTCTTCTTCTTCATCATCATCCTCATCCTCTTCTTCTCCTTCGTCATCCTCTTCTTCTTCTTCTTCTTCATCCTCATCCTCTTCTTCTTCTTCTTCATCCTCATCTTCTTCTTCTTCATCATCCTCATCCTCTTCTTCTTCTTCTTCTTCTTCTTCATCTTCATCCTCTTCTTCTTCTTCTTCCTCATCCTCTTCTTCTTCTTCTTCCTCATCCTCTTCTTCTTCATCCTCATCCTCATCCTCTTCTTCTTCTTCTTCTTCTTCTTCTTCTTCTTCATCCTCTTCATCCTCATCCTCTTCTTCTTCTTCTTCATCCTCATCCTCTTCTTCTTCTTCTTCTTCTTCTTCTTCATCATCCTCTTCTTCTTCTTCTTCTTCTTCTTCTTCTTCTTCTTCTTCATCCTCATTCTCTTCTTCTTCTTCTTCTTCTTCTTCTTCTTCATCATCCTCATCTTCTTCTTCTTCTTCTTCTTCTTCATCATCCTCATCTTCTTCTTCTTCTTCATCCTCATCCTCATCCTCTTCTTCTTCTTCTTCTTCTTCTTCTTCTTCTTCTTCTTCTTCCTCATCCTCATCCTCTTCTTCTTCTTCTTCTTCCTCATCCTCTTCTTCTTCTTCTTCTTCTTCTTCTTCTTCCTCATCCTCATCCTCATCCTCTTCTTCTTCTTCCTCATCCTCATCCTCCTCATCCTCTTCTTCTTCTTCTTCTTCCTCATCCTCATCCTCTTCTTCTTCTTCATCCTCATCCTCTTCTTCTTCTTCTTCTTCTTCTTCTTCATCCTCATCTTCTTCTTCTTCTTCATCCTCATCCTCTTCTTCTTCTTCTTCTTCTTCTTCTTCTTCTTCTTCATCCTCATCTTCTTCTTCTTCTTCATCCTCATCTTCTTCTTCTTCTTCTTCTTCTTCTTCTTCTTCTTCTTCATCCTCATCCTCTTCTTCTTCTTCTTCTTCTTCTTCTTCTTCTTCATCCTCTTCTTCTTCTTCTTCTTCTTCTTCATCCTCATCTTCTTCTTCTTCTTCATCCTCATCCTCTTCTTCTTCTTCTTCTTCATCCTCATCCTCTTCTTCTTCTTCATCCTCATCCTCTTCTTCTTCTTCTTCTTCATCCTCATCCTCTTCTTCTTCTTCTTCAATATCCTCATCCTCTTCTTCTTCAATATCCTCATCCTCTTCTTCTTCTTCTTCACCATCCTCATCCTCTTCTTCATCCTCATCCTCTTCTTCTTCTTCTTCTTCTTCATCCTCATCTTCTTCTTCTTCTTCATCCTCATCTTCTTCATCATCCTCATCCTCTTCTTCTTCTTCTTCATCATCATCCTCATCCTCTTCTTCTTCTTCCTCATCCTCATCCTCTTCTTCTTCTTCTTCCTCATCCTCTTCTTCTTCTTCTTCATCCTCATCCTCTTCTTCTTCTTCTTCTTCTTCATCCTCATTTTCTTCTTCTTCTTCTTCATCCTCATCCTCTTCTTCTTCTTCTTCTTCTTCTTCTTCCTCTTCTTTTTCATCCTCATCCTCTTCTTCTTCTTCTTCATCCTCATCCTCTTCTTCTTCTTCCTCATCCTCTTCTTCTTCTTCATCCTCTTCTTCTTCTTCTTCCTCATCCTCTTCTTCTTCTTATTCTTCATCCTCATCCTCTTCTTCTTCTTCTTCATCCTCTTCTTCTTCTTCATCCTCATCCTCTTCTTCTTCTTCTTCTTCTTCTTCTTCTCCTTCTTCATCCTCATCCTCTTCTTCTTCTTCCTCATCCTCTTCTTCTTCTTCTTCATCCTCATCCTCATCCTCTTCTTCTTCATCCTCATCCTCTTATTCTTCATCCTCATCCTCATCCTCTTCTTCTTCTTCTTCATCCTCATCTTCTTCTTCCTCATCCTCATCTTCTTCTTCTTCTTCTTCTTCTTCATCCTCATCCTCTTCTTCTTCAATTGAAGCTGCTTCTGCTCCGCCACTCTGCCATTGGACTCTTGATAGTCGTCTCCCCACACTGCTGCTGGGGGGACTTTTTAACATAGGCCTCTGTATGGCCTTCAATTTAAGCTGCTTACGCTTTGCCACTCTGCCATGGGCCCCTGTACCGCCTCCTCTTGCTGCTGCCAGGTCCAGAGTGTCTCATGGGTCCCTGTACGGCCTCCCATTGCTGCTGTCTCCATCGCCACACTCTGCCATGTGCCACTTTCAGGTCTCCTCACACTGCTGGTGGGTTCCATTTTGTCATAGGGTGCTGTATGGCCTCCCATTGCTGCTGCCTCCACCGCCACACTGTGGCTCCACACTCTGGTTTTGGCCCCGTGACTGCCCAAATGAGTGAAGTGTGCGGTGATTCTAAGATCGACGGCACTCATCTGCATGTCATACTGACTGACAGTATTATTTCTCTTCCCCAGCAGACTCCAAGGGCATTTAAATTAAAGGTACAGTGTTCTGCACTAATATAAAGGCTCTCTGAAGCCTAGAAACCCTTTTAATAAGTTAAATTTGCAGCAAATAAATTCGCATCGAATCGAATTTATTCCGCAAATTCGGCGAATCAGCCAAATCGAATTTTTGAATAATTCGCTCATCTCTAGTTATAACCCAGGATGAAATCTCCAATCCTGGGTCCATGTTTTCAGAACCCCCAGCACACTAATTGCACAGGTGTGTGCAGGCCTTTTTGTAGAGGCCAAACCATGGTTCTAGGCTGCACCCCAGCAGACAGGAGGTCGTTGCCCAGGAGTCAGGTGGGCTCCACCTACTAGAGGTGGGAGCCAGAGCAGCAAGGGTCTGCTAGCTGTATACCTGAGAGAGCCAGGTGGCTGAATATTTGTTTAGGTTCTATTGATGGTGGATACCCCTGCCTGGGAAATCATTTATGTTCGGATTTATGGAACTTTCCTTTAACTAAAATTGGGCTAAAATGGCCCTTAAAAAGAAAAAAGCGAGTGGCTGTGTGCTGTAAAAGTTCTACCCTTTATGCTAGTTCTCACTATATATATATATATTACTGTTGTACAGGATTTATATGGCACCAACAGTTTGCACAGCACTTTACGATATGAGGGCAAACAGTACAATTACAATAGAACTGTTCCCTTTTTGGATCTATACTTTCTGGCTAACTCTGATGGGTCCTTATATACCACACTATGCCATAAGGAGATAGTGGGTAATACAATACTCCAGGCATCTAGTGCCCACTCTGCCCCTCTAATTAGAAATAAACCATACAGTCAATTTTTGAGACTACAGAGGAATTGGACCAAAGAACGTGACTTTGAGAGTGAAGCTAAAGCACTAATAGATAGATTAGTAGTCTGTGCGTATAGTAAAAAAAACTTCTTGAGAAATCTTATCAGAAAGCAAAGAAATGGCAAAGAGTGAACTTAATTTTTTCCTCCAAACCACAATAAAAGGTAGGCACTATGAAAGTGATTACCAGATGTAGTGCCCATCAAGATCTTTTTTGGAATACTCTTATGCGTAACTAGCACTTCCTCACAGAGGTTAAAGATGTTTCTCAGCAATTCAATACAAGAGGAATCATAGACGCTGTTTAAACTCCCCTACCTTTGGTTCATAGCTCCAAGGGTCAGTGACATACCTGGCACCCAGGAACGATAATTTTTTATACCCATACCCTCAAAAAAAGATCTGAAAAAATAAAGCTGCGTGCAGACCACACTGTGACAAATTGTGGGCGTGGTCAAATTGCACTGGGGGAGGGGGTTAAAAAGGTACAAATCAAGAACCCCCCCTCCAATACTCAGCACACATATGCCACAGTCCTTTTACCCATAACACATGCTTAATGCCTAAAGATTTTCAGTCTGTTTAATAAAAATCTTTGCCGGTGTTCGGGTCCCTGGTGGCCAATATTTACAGTGGGAAGCTGGCTGTGACTTCACAGCCAGCTCTTCATTGCTCATACGCAAGTCACATTACATTTTGTGAATAGACCTGCAGCAGAAAAGGGGGAGGGGGGAAACTAAGTACCAGCTCCCGAAAAAAAACAAAAAAAATGCCAAAAGTGGAAGAAGGGGAGACAAAGTAGAACTTCTCCTTTCAGGTGAATTTCCACTTTAAGAACTTCAGGAGTAATGTATTTACAGTGCAGTGGTTTGGGAGTATGAAATGTGAAACAAAGTGAGAGGAATTTATCAAAACTGGAGCACACAGAATCTGCAGCAGCTGTACATGGCAGTCAATCAACTTCTGTCTTCAGCTTGTTCAGTTAAGCTTTGAAAATGAAGGCTAGAAGCTGATTGGGTGTCATGCTCAGCTGCTCCAGATTCTTTCTGTTCCAGTTTAGATAAATTCCCTTACGTGTACATAGTGTAGGGGTCAGGAGTGCTTAATGCACAGGCCACAGAGTAAAACCTAAATTACCCCTCTTCCCACTACAAATCCCCCCCAAGCCCACACCTCTCACAGTACATTTCTAATCTAATATCCCTAAATCCCCCCTTCCAGCCCAACCTCTCAATACAGACCCCCCCAGTACAGACCCCTAAGTACAGACTCCCCTCTTCCAGAGCACAGACCGACTCCCCAGCACAGACCCCTCAGAACAGACTGACCCCCCCAGCACAGTGTGACCCCACCAGTACAGTGCCTTCAGTCCAGACAGACCCTCCCAGCAAGGACAACCCCCCCCCCAGAAAAGACCCTTCAGTACAAAACCCTCAGTACATGACTAAACCTCACTTGTGAATGGGCCACACAGACACCCCAAACCCCCCAGTGCAATCCTCTTAGTAGTAGAATAGAACCCCCTTCCCCCCAATACAGACCTCTCAGTACAGACAACCCCATGCCCAGTACAGACATCCCCCCATCCTCCGTGAGCACAGATACCACAGTAGTAGAAACACCCCCTTCCCCCAGTACAGATCACTTATTACAGACAACCCTCCTATTTTCCCCCAGGTATAGACCCCCTTAGCACAGATCCCCCCCCCCCAACTCTCTCACCAGACCATGCAGTGAGAGGAAGTCCTCTCAGGTTTGTCATTTGAGCAGAGATCGGAGACTTCCTCACACTCTGAGCTCTGCTGTCACTGAAGAAGCAGCTGTGGGCCCATGTGTGTTGAACTTGCTGTAGTGCAAAGATAGCTGTGCAGCGCTGTGCAGCACAAAAAACAAATTTCAGGTGGCAGTAGCACCCCCAGTAAGCGTTCACATCCAGTGATCAACCCCTTCCTTAGTACGCCACTGCTGCGGGTCATACTCAGGTAAAGTAAGTAAAGCTAAATAAGGAGGTTAATGTAAATCTTTCACAAGTAATCCTTCAGAATTAAAATAATTTAGGATGAAATGTTCAAATTCTCACATGTGATTCATCGTACATATCATACTCTACAAAAACTATTTAACTGGCATAGAAGGGACACCCCCTTATACCCATGTTGCACAGTTGAGAATGGTACCCTGATACATATGCTCTGGAAATGTCCCAAACTGGTGCACTACTGGGCCTCTGTAATGCAATTGATTAATAATATTTTCTCTCTTACCCTCCCTATGGACCCGAAATTGTGTTTGTTGGGATGGTTGGATAAGAATTTTGAACCCCTTATGTACACTGCCATTATTGGCCTCTTATTTGTGGCTAGAAAGCTCATAGCACAAAACTGGCTGTCTCCAACCCCACCCTCCAAAATAGGGTGGGTTAAAGATGTCAATGATATGTTGCATTGGAAGAAACTGGTCTTTCATAGGGGGTATGCAGGTAAATTAAAAAACTTTTGGGAGGCTTGGTTGAGTACTCCGGGCCTTGCACCGTTTCACTTGGTCAAGGATAGACTTTTGAGTGTAGGCCTTCCCTCGGGTCTGATCTGATGAATGCTACAACTTTGCATTTTCGATGTACATTTGCTGGTGCCCAGACTGTTGGGGGATGCTACTTCAGTACTTAAAAATGTATACAAGTATAGGCGGAGTTTCAGTCCTTGCTGGGGGCGCATGTGGTGTCCACAAGCCTGACAGCTGCTGTGAACCTTGGTCTTGCTTACCTATTACAGTATAATTGACTTCTTAGTTTGTGGTCCCCCTTCTCACTTATAATTGGAGATGAGTGTCACTGGTTGTCATGGTGACTGTGGAGCAAGCGGATTAGTTAAAGGTTTTTCTTTTTTCTGCACTCCAGCTCTGTGTTAAATTTTTTAATTGGTCACTGTTACTATTATTTTTATGTAAATTGCTATATGGAAAAGGATGTCCTGTGTGAGGATCCTAAACAAGTTTTATTTAATTTTTTTATTTTATTTTCCTTCTCTTGTTTATTTGTCTGTGTTGTAAGAAAAAGTGCAAATATACTTGGAAACTGTATTTGTTTCTAAAAAATGTACTATCTGATTAAAAAAAAAAAACATTCTCACATATGTGCAAGTACGACTGATTTCCTTTACTCTGATGATATTTAAATACACAGTCAATCTATAAAAAACTTTAAAGCGACTTCCATTAATACAAATAATTGTTTAGATCTGTTGATGTAACACTACACGTAACTCAAACTGCAAAACTGCATATTCAAGGATCCTGGAATAGCAAATTGTTAATTATGTAATGCTCATTTGTGGTTGTTGTAACTGTGGGATTTATGGACTAAAAATATCCATAGAAATCCTGCCAGTTGGTAATGTGAAACTGGCAATATTTCGCTGTTTCTAAAGTGTTTTCATTTCCATTAGGATCCTAAACACTTGTACACACTTGTTGTTTTCATATATTCATAATGGCATTCCATGTGCAGGTTCTTAGATTCTTCCTCTGGTGACTGTTTGCATGTTACTGCTATTATCATACCTTATGAACAGCTATTGAGATTATAAGATAAGGCCCATAGCAAATCAGTTGTTTTTACCCAGTCTAAGAAGATTTGCACTGATAGAGAACAGTAAAACAGAATCACTGTGCAATAATACCAAGCACGAAACTTGAGTAAATGGAACTTTCTTCATATACAGGGATTCTCAATATCTGAACCTAGAAAAATAAAATAAATCTTAAATAAGACTATGCTAACAGTGCCTTCTAGGAAGCTGCAAAATCTCACAAGGTCCCTGGAAGGCTTTTTGTATTTTCACATTGCTCAGACCATGGCAATGTATAACTGGTAACAAACTACGCTAAATCTCATACAGCACATACACAAGGTTGATGGGAAAAACAGAGAACAAGGAAGAAGAAGTCAGCCACCAATGATGGTTTTTTTAGGAGGCATGGGCTTTTGAAGAAGAGGCTGGATGAACCTGTAGAATTGAGGAAAACCACAATAAAGTGGTGTGTAAATATACATATGTTTATACTCCACTTTGGGGCTACCACAGACAAGGAAAAAGAAGCTGACCACTGACGAGTTATGTTGCCATAGGTTTTCTAGAAGGGGGTGGACAGACCTGTAGAATTGGGGAAAAACGTCAAAGAGGCTTGCATTCATAAGTCAATTAATGTGTTTTACTACAGACATTTTATTAGTGTGGCTGTTTATAATGGGATGAAAGGTCCACTTTAAAGTGCACCTAAAAGGCACATCTTTTAAATAATTTTAATTAGGTAACCACTTGATGATAAGCGATGTACCTGTACATCTCTGGACTTAAAGTGGTTATACCGGGATGATGCCCAGAGCTGTAGACATCATCCTGGTACCTTTTTAGAGCCTTCAGTTGGCTCTCTTGTAAAAGCAATTTGAGCAGCTAACTAGCCTCAAGATTATGATTACAAGCAGAGGGAGGGGATGTCCCCTCCTCCTCCCACCTTCTGCAGCTTTAATGGACTGTCCTGTCCCATCAGGACTCCCGATCGACCAGCCAGTGCTTCCACCAGCTGATCATAGAGCCAAACAAAGAGCAGAACCGCTCAAATTGCCTTTATGATATGGGAAATGGGATACAAAATAGGAAGTGACTGGAAACCTCTCCAATAGGATACAGAAGAAACTAACATCTTGGAAGGGTTTATAATCATGTCATATACTGTTCAAAACTATAAAAATAACGTTTTGTTTAGCAATAAACTTTAATAGTTTAACCTATTACAATGCCATTTTTTTGCCAAGTGTTGCCTTGTTTGGATTTGTTCATCTAAAAAAATGTATGGTATGCGTACAATTATGAAAAGATCTCCTAATTGTTTATAAGCATTTATATACGATTTTCAACTTTTTAAAAAATGTTAAAGGGGTATTGGGAATTTTTTTAAAAAAAGCAGAAGTCACCCCCCACCCCTGCCTCTCCGAGCCTGCGGTACCCAGAGTTGTTCCACTGGCTGAGAAGTTAGGATACAGAAACCTGAAAAATAAATGTGCGTTCTGAAGGGATAAGTGATAATATCTGTACTAAGACTACAAAGGTATTGTATGAAAAAAGATAGCATTTAGTAGCATTTAACAGTCACTTATTGTTATCTCCTGCAGCAAAATTTTGTGGTGATCCTGGGATACCATCAAACGGCAAACGAGAGGGCAAAAGCTTCATTTACCAATCAGAAGTATCTTTTGTATGCAGTCCACCTTACATCTTGGTTGGTTCTGGCACTAGGATATGCCAAGCAGATGGAACTTGGAGTGGTTCTCCTCCACGTTGTATAGGTAAAGTATGCCCAGTGTTCACAAGGCACACAGTGACACTATTTAATCTACCGTAGTAAGGTTTCACGTTCTGGCAAAAAAAAAAAAAATGAAAAAACACACCCTATCCAATGATTAACACTATTATACAGTATGTGTTATAGAGAAAATGTATGTATTATGATAACTTAAAGTGGTTCTAAAGGCTCATGGTTTTTTATCTTAATGCATTCTCTACATTAGGGTAAAAAACCTTCTGCATGCAGCTCCCCCTTATACTTACCTAAGCCTAGTCTCAGTCATGTGAGCATTGGTGCATGAGAGCATTGGTTCTCTCTTGTCTCTCTCTCCTCATAGACTCAGTGACAGCAGTGGGAGCCAATGGTTTTTTATCTTAATGCATTCTCTACATTAGGGTAAAAAACCTTCTGCATGCAGCTCCCCCTTATACTTACCTAAGCCTAGTCTCAGTCATGTGAGCATTGGTGCATGAGAGCATTGGTTCTCTCTTGTCTCTCTCTCCTCATAGACTCAGTGACAGCAGTGGGAGCCAATGACTCCGGCTGCTGTCAATCACAGCCAGTGAGGAGGTAGCTGGGAGTGGAGCTGAACTGCACTCTGTGTGTCAATGGACACAGAACGCGGTTCAGGAGCAAACCGTATGAGTTCCCCCCTTGCAAGCGGTTTGCAATGGGGGCATTCAGTGTGTGTGTGTTTCTGTGTGTGTGTGTCTAGGGGGGGGTTGGTTGAGGAGCAGCAGAGACCCAAGAAGAGGAGGATCACGGCTGCTTTGTGCAAAACTATTACACAGAGCAGATAAATATAACATGTTTTGATATTTATATAAATCCTGAATAATAATAATAATATTTAATACAAAAAAAACCCATTAGAATCACTTTAAAATTGCCCTGAAGTGTAAAACAGATTTTAGATCCACTGGGCCTCTTCAGGGCATTATTGCAAAAGGACCCCCTACCACTTACCTCTGTCATTGAGTGGGTTCCTCAGGACTCTAAGTGGATGCTGCTGCAATTCCTATTCTGTCCACTAGCTGCTACAGAGGACAGCCAGAATCTGTGTGAAAGGGGAGCTCTGATTGGCTGCCCTTGCTTGAACATCCAGTCAGACCCTCTATCACCAGTCTGTTGTTTCTCTTCTCAGAGTTAACAGGAAATGTATTTTGGGAAATGAAATATCATACTGAGATCAAAATTTCTGTCTGTGCAAGACCATAATAGATTCTTTTGTACAATTGACATTTACCCAGTGTATGAGACTCTGGCATTTAGCTGTGGGTGGAAGGTACAGATTTACCATCCAGTCCCATTGCCACCAGTCTAGCCTATCAATCTCTATGGGAGTCTGACAGCTGGTGTTCCTGCATGGTACAACTAGATGTCCAAGAATTTGGGGTAGTATGTGCCCAGGGGCAAATGCCCAGTATGCAGTCTGCTTGCCTTCCAAGCATTCATCTCTATAAGTAGTGCTAGGTGAACCATTCAGCCCTGTTCAGTTGCATCGGTTGTCAGCCTCCCACAGAGTTTGACAGGCTGCCAACAGTGGAGCTGGAAGGTGTGCTTGTGCCCTCTGCCCAAAAATAAATGCCTTTTGCACTGGGGTTAAACACCAAGAGGGGCATTTATCAAAACTGCAGCAGTCAACTTCTGGAGCAGCTGTGTATGGAAACCAACTAGCTTTGATCTTTCATTTTCAAAGCTTAACTGAACAAGCTGAAAACAGAAGGTGATCGGCTGCCATGTATAACTGCGCCAGATTCTCACTGCTCCGGTTTCGTTAAATTCCCATATCAGTGTGCATGAGGCCTTATTCACCAAGATAATGATCCTTATTTTCAAAAGGTGACAGTTATTTTTTGCTGGGATCCAAGTTTGTAGATTTGGAATTTAAAATCACACAGCTGGAAATAAAGATCTTTACCCTTATTTGCTTTGCAAATTGAGCCTATATAGAAGTGTTGGTCAACGTAAAAGATATGGGGAGTCTTAAATGCAGCCCCTGATGTCTCCAAAAGACTGCATATCATATTTATTTTACGTGATGCTACAGAAGTCATAGATTGAAGATTTAGTAGAGGAAATGACCAGAGACTACTTTATGGCTGGACACTAAAGTCATGCGGTAGGGCAGTCAGTGGCTAAGAACATGTTACAAAAACTGATAGAGATTACTGATTTTAAAGGCCCCTTTGCAAATCAGTGCTCCCACTATTGACTGCTGGGATCCAAAGGTCACGCTCCAAATATGAAAGGGCTGCACATGGTCCTCAGTCCGCAGGTTGGGCACCAGAGCTTTACAGTATACTGTATATGTTAAAGCAGCTAGGCTTCTAAATCAATATATATGGAAAAATCTCCCTATGTGCTCACTTTTTGGCAAACTCACTGTGGCTACCTGAATTAAATAGGAGGAAGGTGAAAAATATACATTTATTATTATTATATTGGAGTATATATAACATGTTCATTACTTCTTGCAAAATGAAATTCACAGTGAAAGTTTAATATTTTTGCAAATAATATCTTTTATTCGGAGCAAGCTTTGAAGGTATATTTTATTAGAGGGTCTCTTAGAAATATGTTCAAACGTACTAGGTAATATAAGAGAGTCTTCTGGGGGTACTTTGGATAAAATGATATATACCAGGGGCTTTTCTTCCAGCACCTGATCAAATCAAGAGATATATAACATAAAAGAGGTGAGAAGTAACTAGTGGGAACAAAAACCTAAGAGGGTTTTTCAGTGTTTGAGATGTACAGAAAAGGAAATTGAGCAAATTGTTCTTTTTAACCTCAGGATAGAAGATGACTTTCTGTTTCCTGATGCTAGATAAAAATACTCTATGACACTTACTTTAGATTATAGATCTTCAATAGGAAAAAAAAGAAAGATTAAGCATGGCGGTTTGTCTTACATGTCTATGGATTTCTGTTTCTAAGAGCCCACATGGACATCTTGTGACAACCCAGGCACGCCTCGTCATGGATTCCAAAATAACACATATGGCTATCAGGTACGTTTCGCTTATTTCTATAAGTATAAAATATATTAACGAGACCCTGTCACCAGACCATTCATTTCATCGAAACTGTTCCCCTAAAATTATATGTGCATTTATTGTATTTTATGTATGTTATTAATCTGTAAAAGCCTCCACTGTGTAAACTTTCAAAGCCCCAGACTGGTGCTGGGTTCCAGCATCTTTGGATGTGATGTCAGCAATAGGCTCCGAACTGTCACTCAAGTAGTAGTATTCCATTTTATTCATCCCCTAGTTCCCAGTTATATAGGGGGGCGAGGGGAGGGGCAGAGTGACTTGGCCAGCAGAGACAGTAATCAGACATTCTCAAAGGAGGAGAGGGCTATAGAGTGCAAGGAAAGGGGGCTGTGCTAGAAAACGGACACTTTTGGAATGTCAATTTTCCAGCAAGTTAACATGGCAAGTCAATTGCTTCATGTAAGCATTTAAAATACTTTCTGTGCTTTTTTACTGTTTTTTTGGTGACAGGGTCACTTCAATGTGTCTTTTAACCAGGGCCATCTTTCTTATATTACATACTTACGTAGTTAGTCTGGCTGAAAAAAAAACAAAAGTCCATCCAATTCAACAATTAAAAACCGAAAAAAAAAAAGTTATAATCCTATACCCACAGTTGATCCAGAGGAAGGCAAAAAAACCCAGCAAAGCATGATACAATTTGCTCCTGCAGGGAAAAAAAATCCTTCCTGATCTCCAGAGAGGCAATCGGATATTCCCTGGATCAACTTTACCTATAAACATTGGTATCCAGTTATATTCTGTGTTTCCAAGAAATAATCCAGGCCTTTTTCAAATCAATCCACTGAATTGGCCAGAACCACTCTTGAGGGAGTCTAATCCACATTTTTACAGCTCTCACTGTGAAGAAACCTTTCTGTGTTTGAAGTTCCTTGAGTGGCTCTTTTGTTTTTCTTTTTATAATTGACTAAGAATAGAGCAATGAAGGGAACACATAGAACATGGTGAGACTTCACCTTTCATTAGTTCAGATCAGAAAGATTAATTTTCATTACTTGGGAAAGTTTAATATACATTGCTCTACATGTAAAATTCGTATATGTAATATTTTCACTTGAATAATATATATATATATATATATTCAAATTTAGTGCATAAAATATAAAATCTCTTTACTTGTATGCATTATTAATAAGGTGGGAAGAGTTGTTCAGTTCTCCTGCAAGAAAGGCTATCTACTGCATGGATCCACCAGCCGTACATGTCTTCCTGACCTTACCTGGAGCGGCATGCCCACTGAATGCATTCGTAAGTTTATAATATTTGTAATTGTTTTGTATGCAATTCCTTTTTTAATTAGATATAACATCTCCTCTAAATTAGATTAATGTATAAACATGCATGTTTCCGCAAAGGCCCATTATGTTTGTATATTTCCAAAACTCTGACCCAAGTTTACTAAGATAACTTAAGTATTGCAGACTATCACTATTCAAAACCATGCCCATTTGTACACAAAAGATGGATTGAATTAAAAGTTTTTCTCTAAACATTGTTGTTGCACAGTCAGTACCTAAATTAACCTAATAATTTAGAGGGTGTGTATCCCTAACAATTCCCAACTTTCATCATCTAATTGACTCAATGATTGTGACCATAAATCATTTCATCCATGATATTCTAGGTCGATGTCAGCATTATATTTTAATATCATTTATAATCAATATAAATTATACTAAAATTAAACACTATATGGTCAAATGTGGATACTTCTCAGAGTTATTGTGTTTCTGAGTTAACATGTTTCCAGTGAAGTGTACTGCTAAAGTGATATACAAAGAAATTTAGGCAATTGTACTTTCAACCCTTGAAACCCTGGTTTGGTGAAGTGGAAAAATAGCACTGGACCCGTAAGGCTATCTTGCTTTCCAAAGTGTTTTCGGTTTTCCCACCAAAGAAGTGGAGGGGAAAAGCCCTATTAAAGTACAACTAATGGTTCCTGTTACAGCTGTATGTGTCGCACAAGCTCCAGAAACCAAACAAAAAATTTGCTTTATACTCACCAATTGAGACTAATTCTTTTTCATTTGTGTATCACATGTTCCCCCTCCCAGATGCTGCAGCTCCCAATGGGAGCAACAGAGGCAGTGCTGTCAATCCAGAAAGCAGTGGGCAGGACAGAGTGTGGCCAGGTGCTCATTTGCAAGCTACAGGCTTGTGAATCATCCCAAAGTAGTGCAAATGTGCAAATACTACATAGCAATGGCAACTCTGCCCTGAATTCAGGAGCATGGCAGTATGGTTTATTCCAAATAACAAGAAGCTGCATTAGGTATGCTTTAGTGGCAGGATCAACAAGTATTTATGGGTTGTAAGACTTCAAGGGGATTAAAAGAACCTGGCAAATGTAGATGCACTTGTAATTGAAGGTAATTAAGTTAAAACATATGTATTTAATAGGAGGTCATAGTTTTATTTCAATTTCCTTGATTTTGGAATGGAATATCCAACAAGCTCATATAGGTGTGATGGTCAATTGTCCACAAACTAGTGACCATATGGTGTACCTATATTTAAGGGAATACTAAGATTCACCTATAAACCCATTCATTTACATACACTATTCATTATTATTATTATTATACAGTATTTATAAAGCGCCAATGGTTCGCTCAGCGCTGTACATTACAAAGGGGGACAGAACATGTGACAGAACAATACCAACACAATGCAAAACATGAGGGGATCGAGGTCCCTGCTCTTTCGAGCTTACAATCTAGGAGGGAGGGGATGGTGGCACAGGAGGAGATAGCTGTGGGGGATGGAGTGGTAGGAAGAGTGGAGGAGGTCGGCAAGTTAGCAGGGGGTGGGGTAGGCTTCCCTGAAGAGGTGGGTTTTCAGGGTGCGCCTAAAGGAGGGGAGAGTAGGTGATAATCTGATGGGTTGGGGCAGGGAGTTCCAGAGGATGGGTGACACCCTGGGGAAGTCCTGGAGGCGGGCATGGGAGGAGGAGACCAGGGAACTAGAGAGAAGGAGGTCTTGTGAGGAGCGGAGTGTGCGTGCTGGGCGGTACTTGGATATTAGGTCAGTGATGTAGCTCGGGGCAGTATGGCGGACAGCTTTGTACGTCAGTGTTAGGATTTTGAATTTGATCCGTTGCGCAATCGGAAGTCAGTGGAGGGATTGGCAAAGGGGGGTGGCGGAGATGGAGCGGTTGGAAAGGTGAATGAGTCTGGCAGCCGTATTCAGGATCGACTGAAGCGGGGATAGCCAGCGGCGAGGCAGGCCAGTAAGGAGTGAGTTGCAGTAGTCGAGCCGTGATATGATGAGGGAGTGGATGAGCTGTTTAGTGGTTTCTGGGGTTAGGAACATGCGTATTTTGGCGATGTTGCATTATTTATTTTTTTCATATTTCCATGACCTTTATAAATGCACCTGTGATATCATGCTTTTATGTGAGAGATAGAAGGACAATGTTCCTCCTCCATAAAAAGAAGAAAAATAATAAAAATAAAATAATAACACAAATACATTGGAAATATACGCATCAAATGTATGTTTATGCTAATTGTATTCCTGAAAACTTGCACTGGGTGGAAATACACTTCTAATAAAAAAGGCACCTACACATAATAATATACTGTATCATCTCGTAGTTGTATTACATATTGTATGTCTATAATACAATTATTTCCCAGCTAGTACTGTCCTATTTGAGCGTCATATATAAATGATAGTAATGAGTTTTCATGCTCTATCAGTTGCTATTTTTTGTCTTACAGCCCACAGCTGCAAGCAGCCAGAGTCTCCATTACATTCAAATGTGGTTGGAATAGATCTTCCGTCACTGGGTTATACATTAATTTACACTTGCCAGCCAGGATATCTTCTCTCAGGAGGCACCGAGCACAGAATATGCCAGCCAGATAACACATGGAGCGGAAAAGTTCCCGTTTGCACAGGTAATGTAATATTACTTGTCTCCGGAAATTTGAATTATTCCTGCTTGGCAGAAGAAAAGAACTGCAAGAAAAATGTTCGTTTTTTGAAATATTTGTACGTTTTTCCTTTAGAGAGGAATAACGAAGAATGCGCTTTGTAAGCATAGATATAATGTAGTTTTATTATATTTGATATTTGATTTTATTTTATATTTTATTTTAAAAATAATTATTATGAACACATAAAATGAGCTTACAAAAAGTGTCATCTGTAATTTTGCAGCTCTGTTCTTAAAAAATGTAAGCTTCTGTGATCATATTTAAGTTGCAATTGTTATAATGGCAACTGGCTCCTGGAAATGTCTATGAACAGTACAGGAGGAGGACTGTGGAATGTATCAATTGCTTTGACTTTCCTGTTGTTCTTTACAAGATAGGGATGTTTGAAATCTGCTCCTGGATGGCAGCAGTAGCATTAGCTTGGTGCTTTCAGACTGTGTGGTCTTTTCTTTTTTAAAAAAATATTTAGTAGGTGCAGTGCAGCCTTTGGGGCTTCCCAATATCTGTGTCATATGTATTTACTGAAGATCACTTTTAAAATGTATCTAGCCCCCCCAAAAAACAAACATGCAATATATTGAATCTCACCAGTTCTTTGGTGAGGGGACTGCATTCATTTTCATTTTTCAGGCTTAGAACTTTTTCAACAAGTATAGAAAATACCTCTTGATTATGCCAGAAATGCAGTGTTCTTAGAACTTCCTGTTAGCTGAAAAGAAAGCAAAAACACTTTACTCCTTCTTATTTAAATTACAGTACTAATCCAATTTACTACCATGTATTGGTGATGAACAAAGTTTACTTCCACCTCTTTTTCTCCAGCACCCTCAATTTCGGGAATGGAGAAACCAAAATAATATTAGGCTTTACATGTACCTTAACAGGAACATACAACACAATCACATTAAAATATGAAAAGCTTTATTAAATAAATAAAACACAGTTAAAATCATTCACCATTGTGTGTTAGATGCTGTCTCATTACAATTCCTAAAACTGGCATAATGGACCAACGCATTTTGCAGTATTTTTACTTCTTCAAAAGATATAACTGTACATATATTACAACAAAGCAAATGTACACTATACAATTTATACAACAAAGCAAATGTACACTATACAATTTATATAAAATGCCTCCCTGTATTGTAAATGCCAAGAGACAGGAAGGGAGAAGACAAAAATAAAGAAAACAAATCAATGCAAAAAAATGGACTACATAACACTGTGACTCTCCAACCCCAAAACCACACATCCAAGTGATAGAGGTAGTGTTATGTAGTCTATTTTGTTTTGTATAGATTGTTTTTTTTTTTCTTTCTTTTTTTTTGTCTTTGTTCTTGTTCCCTGACAATTGCAATATGGAGAGCCATTTTGTCTATTTGGTAAAATTGTATATTGTACATTTGCATTATTGTTATATTTGTAGAGCCATATATTTTGTCACAACAAAGGTGTGGATCCTGAAGAAGCAAAAATACTGCAAAATGTGTTATTCCATTGAGCCAGTTTTTGAAATTGTAATCATGTGTCCACCACAGCTGTAATGATATGGCATCTAACACACATGTGTGCATGATTTTAACTGAGATTTAATAAAACATTTTATATTTTAATGTTCCTGTGGTGTATGTTCCTATGAAGGCACATTTAAAGTCCCATGTTATTTTGCTTCCTCCATTCCCAGAATTGAGGGTGCTGGAGAGAAAGAGTTGGAAGCAAGCTATGAATAAGAGATGGTGCTATAATGGGAAAATGTAGTGGTGGCTTCACCCATATTTAACTTTATATTTGAAGTCTAACCTGTGTGACAACCATTGTTCCCTGCATAGATACAGTCAAAGAATGAGCATGGTTACCCTAAGACAGGAGTTGTTATTTTCTGGATTAACAAACGAAAAAAAGGGAAAAAGTCTGAAAAATGAAAATTAAGGATTTTATTTTATGCATCTAAGGATCAATAATCTGCAATATTATACATTTTTAGTCTTGAGTTTAGATATGCTTCAAACTATCGGTTCACCTTGTTGGGAAGTATTTCTACAAAAGCCACTGGCCCCTTGATCATCTTCTGTCCTGCCTTTTGGAGGATTGGTTGGATACTACAATTGTATGACTCCTAGTGGCAGCTCCTTGCTGTTCAAACTGCACATGTGCACAGTGAGCTCTCACCTTCCTTGCTGAGCTCATCAAGAGATAGAGAGGCCAGACTGCACACACGCACAGTTTGAATGGCTCAGAGCGTGCATAGTGCACACATGGAGTATGGCAGGCCATGCATAATTTAGAACCGGAACACTGGTATGTACATGTGGAATTTCATAGTTGGATTTTGGAAAAACCTTCCTGCAGGTGAAAATATACTTAAGTTCTAGAGTGCTATAATCTTTTTTGAGTACTTAGGTGGGTGTGGCCCTCAGTAGGCATGTCCCTTGAAAATTAACCCCACCATTTCATTTATGTTCATTGTACTTTTGTTGCAGACTAATAAAACCATGAATAGGAAAAAACAAACAAAACAAACAAATAGAGCACAAATTGCACAAAATGAAAACCCATCAGAAAGTTATAGATTATTGTCTGTATGTACGTGGGTAATCTTTTGTGGACTAGAACTAGAAGGGGTATATTGTGAAAATAAGCACTCACAATTTGGATAGGCAATCGCTATGCTATCTAAGTGAACACTGCTTCATCTAACCTTTGCCTGATAACAAGAAATACAGTTCAAGAGCATCTTTATAAACATTAAAACATCAGTGGATACATATGACCTTTATCTCTAAAGTACAGATAGTGGTGAGATATTTGCTGTAAAAGGTTTGCTTTAAGCAAGGCCTAATCTGCAGAGTTTACCAGCATCCAGATTAATATTACATTTTAAGTCCATTTTTAAGTCCATGTGGGTGCACCCAATTATTTGTCCTGTCCCAACACAGAGCAGTGCTAAAATGGTCTTGGACCCCAACATCATCCCAAACAACAACAACAACAACAACTACTACTACTACTTAGAATAATGATAGTGATAAGAATAATTTTGAAATATAAAATGTCAACAAAATGTTTAACGATGTATCACATATTTATTTGCAGCTGGTTCAAAACCATTTGAAAATAAAACAAAACCAGTTATGGGAACTCCAAGTCCAAAGTTAAGTGGTACGTATCAAACTTGTATTATTTACTAATTGCTTTGTCACTGTGAAAGGTTGCATAGTTTAGGATTAGTATACCTGCTTGCTTCCTATATTGTTTTCAAGGTAGTTGCAAGAGGGTCTTCATCATTTCTGGAACACCTTGTTCCATTTTTTTCCTCCATTGTGAACTAGCTCACATATTCATTGTCTATAGAATAAAAAAGTAACATTGATAATAGACACAAACATTGGATGTTAATAGGACACGTGGGAAAACCTACCAAAGTCAACCAGACTAAGCAATTAAGCAATACAATGGATTGCAAAAATTTGTAACATCAATTTTGTTCACTGTTACATCATGATTCATGTATTTTGCTTAATGACTTGAAATTTAGAGGTAATCTGCATTTTAACTGCTCCAAGTGGGTTTTGCGTTCTCCTAGACTGGTTTGGGAATGCAAAACCCACCTAAACCAACAAAAGCATGTTGACAAAGGCCCAAAAGCTGTTCTTTTTTTTTGCAAGATGGTACTTGCTACTATGATGCTTCAAACAGCACTAATCAGGACCAAATGCAGCCTCAGAGCATCTTTTCTGAAATGCTACATAGCTAATCAGTGGCATAATACAGAGGCCCCTGCCAATTGGTACAACTGACAGCTTGAGACATTCTCCTGTATCTTTTTGAAATTTGGTAAGCCCCTTTTATGAGATATGAAATTTCATTAACCATTTCCCTTTCTGGCAGCTTAGGAAGGTAATGCCATTCCCTCTCTCTAACGATTCACTAAATTATGTGCAAAGCTGTAAGTCTAACACACCGTGAAATGTGAAAAAAGATTTTTCCACAAAAGATCAGGTTAATTACTCACAAAATGGCCTAATTGATTAGCTCATCACTGTTTCACCATTGTTAAAATTGTAAAAAGAATGAAACCTTTTAAGTTTAAAAGACTGAAACACAATTAAATTTCGGTTTTATGACACATACATCTTGTGTGTACGTGTATATTTTTTTATGTGTATGGCTAGTAAGCAATTGCAAATTTTTTAGATATACACGTATTTACAGTGCATCCAGGAAGTATTCACAGTGCTTAACTTTTGCCACATTATGTTATGCTACAGCCTTATTCCAAAATGGATTAAATTAATTTTTTCCTCAACATTCTACAAACAATACCCCACAATGACGTGAAATAAGTTCATTTTGAAATCTTTGCAATCTATTAAAAATAAAAAATAAAAATAAAATTAAAAAAAAAATCCACATGTACATAAGTATACACAGCCTGTCATGACACTCAAAATTGAGCTCTGGTGCATCCTGTTCTCACTGATCATCCTTGAGATGTTTCTGCAACTTGATTGGAGTCTACCTGTGGGAAATTCAGTTGACTGGACATGATTTGGAAAGGCATAAACCGGTCTATATAAGATCCCACAGTTAACAGTGCATGTCAGACCACAAACCAAGCCATGAAGTCCAAGGAATTGTCCGTAGACCTCCGAGACAGGATTGTATCAGGGCACAGATGTGGGGAAGGGTACAGAAAATTTTCTGCAGCATTGAAGGACAGTGGCTTCCATCATCTGTAAATGGAAGAAGTTTGGAACCGCTATGAATCTTCTTAGAGCTGGCTGCCTGGCCAAAATGAGCGATCAAGGGAGAAGGGCCTTAGGCAGGGAGGTAACCAAGCACCCGATGGTCACTCTGAAAGAGCTCCAGCATTTCTATGTGGAGAGAGGAGAACCTTGAAGAAGAACAACCATCTCTGCAGCATTCGCCAATCAGGCCTGTATGGCAGAGTGGCCAGAAGGAAGCCACTCCTCAGTAAAAGGCAAACAGCAGCCTGCCTGGAGTTTGCCAAAAGGCACCTGAGGGTATCTCAGACCATGAGAAACAAAACTCTCTGGTCTGATGAAACAAAGATTGAACTCTTTGGCCTGAATGCCAAGCATCATGTCTGGAGGAAACCAGGCACTGATCACCACCTGGCCAATACCATCCCTACAGTGAAGCATGGTGGTGGCAGCATCATGCTGTTGGGTTGTTTTTCAATGGCAGGAACTGGGAGACTAGTCAGGATCGAAGAAAAAATGAATGCAGCAATGGTCATCCTTGATGAAAACCTAATCTTGAGCGCTCTGGACCTTAGACTGGGGAGACAGTTCACCTTTCAACAGGACAAGGACCCTAAGCACACAGCCCACATAACAAAGGAGTGGCTATGGGCCAACTCTGTGAATGTCCTGGAGTGGCCCAGCCAAAGCCTATACTTGAACCCCATTGAACATCTCTGGAGAGATCTGAAAATGGCTCTGCACCGACGCTCCCCATCCAACCTGATGGAGCTTGAGAGGTACTGCAAGGAAGAATGGGAGAAATTGCCCAAAAATAGGTGTGTCAAGCTTGTAGCATCATGCTCAAAATGAATTGAGGCTGTAATTCATATGGTGTTAAAGGTGCTTCAACAAAGTATTGAGCAAAGGCTGGGAATACTTACCGTATGTACGTGTTGTTGTTTTTTT
This sequence comes from Staurois parvus, assembly GCF_062004578.1. Lineage (NCBI taxonomy): Eukaryota > Metazoa > Chordata > Amphibia > Anura > Ranidae > Staurois > Staurois parvus. The sequence goes on from NW_028317843.1 coordinate 1,895,675, forward strand.
TTTTTTGTAATAAATTGCAAAGATTTTAAAATGAACTTCTTTCACATTGTCATTATGGTGAATTGTTTGTAGAATGTTGAGGAAAAAATGAATTTAATCCATTTTGTAATAAGGCTGTAACATAACAAAATGCAGCAAAAGTTAAGTGCTGTGAATAATTTCTGGATGCACCGTATACAAATGGCTGCAACCCCTGTGGTACAATATATTTATGTTTCTGTTGCGTCATTGTGCAGCAGTTGTCACTTCTGTTGTTTCTGGTCTGGAAGTAAGTCTAGCTAGGTAGGTATAGAGCCACAAAGGTTAAGATCTGAATGCACAAACTATACATATTACCATTTGGCTATACAAATTAATTTAGATCTTCTAACAATCAGGGCTTGTCTGACTGGATGCAAATAGAATAGATTGTGAAGGTAGAACCTTAGTTCTTCACCCTAGAAAGACAAAATTAAAAGTTAGCAGTTACAAATACTGTAGCTGCTGACTTATTTTATTTATTTCAGGTATGCAGCGCTTTACACATTTATATTTGTACATTAACATCAGTCCCTAACCCTCAAGGAGTGTACAATCTAAGGTCCCTAACTTACATTCATACTTACACATACTAGGGCCAATTTAGACAGGATCCAATTAACCTACCAGCATGTCTTTGGAGTGTAGGAGGAAACTGGAGTACCTGGAGGAAACCCATGCAGGCACAGGGAGAATATGCAAACTCCAGACAGGTGGTGCCATGGCTGGGACTTGAACCAATGACCCTAGTACTGCCAGGAGGAAGTGCTAACCATTTAGCCATTGTGTTGCCGGTAGACTTGTAATAAAAGGGCACTTACCTGTCAAGAGATCCAGTGTCATTCTCACCTGGACCAGTTCTTTGACTGTCTCAGGTCCCCAGCACCAGCATGTTTAGTGTGGGAATGCAAATCATATTTATCCTTATGTGAGAGTTATTTTATGGGGTTAATATGGAATACAATTTATAAACTAAATTAAGCTATGTAGTTCGTTTGTGCTTTATATTTATGAACTGGACCAATTGGATTCTCATTAGTGGTGGAGATTGTGGGACCAAGAGGAGGATATTGTTGTGCTTAAATAACACCATGATTTGGAGCGTGTAGTCTGCTGGGGAGATTGTCACCTAAAGAACACGGTGGTGTTGGAGTGAATCTATATGAATTAAAGAGACTTTCCCTAAAAAAAGATCTATGTGGTAGACTTTATCCTATTTCACTCTACTACACTTTGGTTGAAGATACTTCATATAATTTTTATCCATTTATTCAAATCTTTATTATTATGTGTTTAATTTCATTGTAAGCTTATTGTTAAGGTTATGATAAGTGATAAGCGCTGTTTTTACGAGGATTTATTTGTGACTCATATAATTTGTCTAGTTTGTTTATTGAAAACAGCACCTCATTGGGTTAATCACTATTACTTTGGTTCACCAGTAAGTAAGCACATAGTTTTTTTCACTCATACAGTGTTAATATGTTTATTTGACACCATGGTATTGCACTGAATTCCCAGGATTTTCATAGTGTGTGAACTGCACATTTTTGGCCCGAAAGCATTGCAGGTTCACCTCTAGAAAACAGAAACAACCTATAATGCGGTGCATAGCCTTTGGTCCTTGTCAACTGAGTCAAAAGAGCGAAAAACTCACAAGAGTAGATTACCCAGTCTCCTTTCTATAAACGTGTATGTGTGTGTGTGGGGGGGGGGTCACAGCAGCCATTTTGTCAGTGTGTGTTTGAGGTGTTAGAGAGAACAGCCAAATCAGTGTAGAAAAATATTTTTTTTTTTATTTCTTTGTTCAATTTTGTTCAATTTTTGCCAGAATGGAATAACATGATCACCACCATTGAATTAAGTGAAGTTCATTGCATTGTCTGTGAGCTTTGAGCAATGTTTGCAAACATCTTTGTGAGAGTTTCCCAACCATAAAGAAGAGCAGTACAGGCCACAGTATTTAGAAAGCAGGGCTAGAATGTGTAGGTGTGCATGGGAGGCTATTTTAGTTCTGCCTTGGGCATAGGTCATGATCAAGGCTCATGGTCCTTATTACATCACCGTGTTCCAGAAAGTAGGAGATAAGTAGTTGTTGCAGTAAAACAACACAAGCCACACACTGATGATGTCCACCTTGAAATGTTCTTCTTTGGGATTGGGAGTGTGGACATGCTCCTCTTGCCAGCTCTCGGAAACATGTGCGGTACAAGAGAGACCTTCAGAGCGGTGTTGCTTGACTAGGATTGTTTAATAGAACATGCATAAAATGATTTGCTGACTTTCACTTTGAGTTCTAACATTCTCAATTTACAGTTCCAGATGATGTCTTTTCTCGGAATTATGTATGGAAAGGCTTTTACAACTTGAAGGGAAAGAATCAACCAATGAATTTGACAGTAAACAACTACAATGTATCAACAGGAAGGGTAAACGCAACACTTATCAACAGCAACACCGAGTTTCTTCTTTCTGGTAATTATCGCTGTTCTAGTAATGCTTAACAAAAAAGTAATGCGTAATACCTTGTCACTTTGTTCTCCAGTCTCTATGCTATTGCTGTTTGAATTGCTTCCTAATTATACAGTCCATGCCATATGAAAGGAATAAAAACGTGGCTCCTCTAGATTCAAAATGCTATCTCTGCATATTCATTCTACAAGCACTGGTGACATTTTCTGGTAAAGTTTTATAACTTGTAAAAAAAGTCAATGAAACTTTGCGGAGTGATTTTTTTTTTTTTTGTTCATATCTGATCTCAAATCATTTACTTCACTGAAATTGGTTCATTTTTAAATATTAAGGACAAAATACCTAGCTGTTCAGTGACATTTATGAAATACTTTTTATTATCAGCCCTGAATTTGCAAGCAGGGTCAAACCCTCAGAAATAAAAAAAGTTCCAGAAGGCTAGATAAATTGTTCAGAATTTTTAACTCTAGAGGGGTTATTAATAAAGAAGGGAATATAATAAAGCACCCCTATTTTCAGCGGCCTTTATAATGCCTATCAAATAGCTTGAGCTATTTATAAATATTCCCCGCTGCTCACATTCTTGATAGTTTACCAGTTTCCATTTTCTACTCTGATTTAGTCAAATTCTATTATTTCAGCCATCCCCTTTATATAATCAGTATTTTACCAGCAACAGAAGATTATTTGTATTATTCACATATCAATTATGATGGCTGTTTAACATTTGCTGAAAATAGGGGAGTATTTACATTTGGCAAGGTACGAGGGGGGTTCAAGTCAAACTGGAACTTTTGAGTTTATTTAATAAAAATAACAAATTTCAAGGAGTGGAAACTGCATTTATGTTTTGACATACTCCCCTGCTACATTTATATATTTATCCCAGCATTTAACTAATGCCTGGAAAGCTTTGGCATAGAAACATTTGTCAATACACCTGAACCATCCTAGGACAGCTTGCTTCACTTCGTCATCAGTGCTGAAATGCTGACCTCTGAGCAACTGTTTTAGGGGTCCAATTTCAAAACATGTTATGCGTCGGTTATCCAGGTGGTGAATGTTCACAGGAATTACTGATGTGGGCTGGGAACCTCCATGGCTGGGATCATCATTGATGGACATATGGTCATCTTTGTAGCATTTACACCATTCAAATGTCTTACTGTGGCTGAGCGTCTTATCACAATACTGTGATTGAAGTGTTCTATAGATACTCCTGAGTTTATGCCTTCATTCACAAGACTCTTCATTATCACATGCTGTTCCATACACGCACTAACACTGTCATCTGTGATCTTGATTAATGGTCTTTGGACTGGCCCGCCACATGTGCGCCACTTATCAGTAATAGGACACACTTGCCACTTACTACTGTGTATAGTACAGCCACACTAGCTTCCCTTTTTATACCTGTAAAGTAAAAATCCAGGTATGACTTGAATTCCCCTCATATAAATACCAAAATTGTTGCCAATCAATGAATAAAAAAACTGGGTGACTCCAACTAGGCAAATATATATAAATGCATGTTTCTTGAAGCAAATCTGTGGTTTACCCATGCCCCCTTCCTAGAGAGCATATCCTCACCTTTCCTTTACTACGCCACTACTTCATTCAGTAGCTTGGAGGGAGGAAAGGAATCCCTATTGCAGTCACAGCTTGTCTCCAGTAAAAACAATAGCAATCATGCAGAAAAATCCATCCCGACCTAATAATCTTCCCCAGGCAAGCTCGATATTGGAGATAGGATATAGGAGACATTGGGGAGAAGTTACAGATATGTATATAGTAGCCTATAGACAGCAAATAGAGTTTGTTTGGGGAGCACACTAAACACAGTTAGACAGGTAAGAAAACTTGTAACTCAAAGATGAGTGTAAGCAAATGAGTGCCCTTTAGTTCCTTCTGGATCCATTATTGTGAAGCTGTTCTTTAAACGCCAAGTTCACCTTCTAAAAAATCATAACTGTACGTATTTTTTCAGGTAAAAAAATGTATATTTCTTTTCCTGGAGCCCTCAGAGGATTGCATCCATGATCAGCAGATTATGAGTACAATTTCAGGCTCCTGCAGAATTTCAGTATAGCTGTCTGTCCGTACCTCCTGTATGGGTAGACAGTTACAGGAGAGCAGGACACTCAATGATCCACAAGAGCGCTCACCAGCCTGCGGTGCGGTGGAAGACGGTAGTTGTAGTTCATTCATTCACAGATAGTTGTGAATGAATGACATGACTGTGTGGGTGGAGCCCAGCACAGTTGCACTCTTTTTAAATTGTGACAGCAGGTGCAGGGAGAAGATCCTCCGCCCGCTGTCACAATGGAGGATCAGAGAGGCGCATTCAGGTGCACTTTTATAACATGTTACAAGTTACATCCTAACTAAGTGTAACATGTAATATGTTACCAGGGGTTAACTTATCCTTTAAACAGGTCATATACTGTAATATTAGAATTTCCTTTGGATACCATAGATACTGTAAATGTAAATTTAATAGCAGCATTTGTAAATCAAAATACTAAAGTTTTTTGTCCCTTTTTGCCTTGTAAGTGTAGTTTTTTTCTTTATTGGTGTGAGCTAATGTTTATTAAACACCTAATAATTCTACCAGTTTCTCTTAACTCTGAGGCCTTTTTTTAATAGTGTGACCACCAGCATCCAATGCTGCAGGAATGTGGTCATCCTCTTGTGTGAACTACAGGCAGCTGTGAATTTATCCGATTTGCTGCAGTCAATGCCTTTTGCTGGTTGTTTTATAGGTTTGCCCTGTCCATTTTGCAGCAGAGACTGCAGATCCCTGTAACTGTTTCTAACACTTTTCCTGGTCAGTTTGGCCTGAAATATGTGCATGTAATATAGGTTACCAGCTGAAGAGAGTGTGCTGTGTTTTAGGTGCCTTCATTTTAACGAAGGTAAACTGGATCTGGAAAAAGGGGTATGGTTAATTTACAAATAAGGATATAGTACATAAATTCTAATTATAAGAAGAGAGGAAATAGGGATGAGGTGATGGTTGGCAGGGAGATCAAAAGAGGTCTACTCTCTAGGCTAAGATAGTCATTCTCACTATAACTCTCACATACTCTCTGTTAATTCTCGCAACACTCCTATCTGGGGGTTCAATCAAATCACTTCCAAACTTACAGGATTAGGGAAGACTTGTCCGATAGGTCTTCCAAAAGCTTATCATTGTACTTTGTTTTACTCATGTGAACTTGTATATCTGAAGACTGAGATAGGGGAGTTATACTTTTGCTTTCAGATGGCTACTCTAAGGCCCCTTTCATACGGGATGGATTTCGCTCCGATCAGCAGGGGATCAGCTCACAGATCCCCTGCTGATTGGAGCAGAGCACTCAATGGGCAGCTTGAAGTAAACAGACTACACTGTCCATTTAGTCAATTTACACCCATCTGTCCAAAGGAATGCATGGACCATCCGATCAAGTCTGCCAAAAAAAGGCAAGGCGAACCTGTCAGGTCAATTAATTCAATAATTACCGCTCTCTAATACTAATTAAAAAAGTGCTCAGTGCTTGAAAAATAATATAAATAAATCAACAATTGATGATACCTTTAAAAAATTGTAAATACTCCTATATATGTGCCAGTTAATAAATCAAATAAATAATAATTCATGATAAAAATAATATATAAAGTCCAAAAAATCCAAAAGGTATAAAAAAAAAAGTCCCAAGTGCAAAAAGAAAGTACTATAGTGTTCAAGTCAAATCAAATCAAATCATACTCTCCTTCCAACATATGGTTTGCTTCAATCCTGCAGCTTTACAATTAGCCTGTGTGTCTGTGAGGGATGATCCCTCCTTTGATCCACTCTCTCCTTCTAATATGTGCTTCAATCCTGCAGCCTTGCAAGTAGCTTGTATGCCTGTCAGGGATGATCCCTCCTTTGATCCACTCCTTGTTGTAACAGCCAAATGCATGCAAAGAGAAAAGAATATATGGTGCCTTATCCCAGAGACAAATTCAGATTTTAATTCACTTTCACATTACACTCACATGTTAAAAACATCAATAGCGCTTTTTGTATAGGTCTGGCCAGAGGGTATGTACCCCACGCCGTCAGTACTCGCTGTATCAGATGTGCGGTGACGTCACTGCCCCTCCCCAACGCGTTGCGCCACAGGGACTGCGTAGCTTTGTCTGGGGGATGATGTGTCAGGACCTGTCAGGTCAGCCATGTGAAAGGACCTAGCAGTTGTGTCCTCACACCCCAGGCTAACAATGATTTTAGTGGCTTTGCCCAGAACATCAATCAGTAATTCTGCTCCATCAGCATTCTAAATCTGCAAGTGGTCCACACCAAAAGCGTGTGTCACTTTTACGTCAAAGTTAAATGGAGATAAATTTTATCAGCGTCAAACCCTGCAAAAAATATTTTAACTATATATACTCTTGCTTGTGACTCATACTGTACACCTTTACCAAAATGTACAGATAATAGTACAGCCACTATACAGAACACTCAACTCATCAAGCGTCCTTTGTCACCTCCTCTATACTCATTGGACTAAGAATAAACATCACATTGAAGATAATTTTCTATATGTTCTGCTTCCTCTAAGCACTTCTAAACATCTCCCCATTACAGCCCCAATGTGTGGAATAAGTAAGGATGACATTTTTTTGCAACGCATTGGAGCTTCTATAAAGCTTCACAATGCAACAAGAATGTTGATATTAAGACAGACTGCAAATAATATACTATCAGTATTTAAAAATATATATTAAATGATTTTAATGGCTATGTAACTGGACTAAAGGGTTTTTATTTTTTGCCTGGAGTTGTACTTTAATTGCATTACACTAAAGGCAGAAGGAAGGAACTATAAATATTAAATAGAAATACTCAGCTCAGTAAATGGACTCTAGCAGCGCAGTATAAAAACTCATGAGCAACTCATGTAATCACTAATGATTTATAAGGGCTGTTTAATAACCTGGAGTGCTATTACATGCATATAATGTACATTTATAATTACTGCACGTGTGTCTAATTTTAAAATCTGTTTATTTCAGGGATTTACAAAAGCCAAGAAGCACGCTTGATACTTCACATCAATTCAGTAAAAACATCATCTCACACCTCCCTGAGCAAAATGAAAGATGAGAAATGGGCGATGGATGGATTTGTGAGTATAATGTTGTGTATAAGATATTTCTAATACTAGGATGGAGAAGAAAATGTGGAGGAAACTCTATGGGGTTGATTTATTCAAGACATAAAAGTGAATAGGCTGTGCACTTTGCAAGTGCAGTTGCACCTTTTTTTCCCCAGAGCTCAGTGAATGTGGAGAAGGTCTGCTGATTTCCATCATCCAATCATGTGCAAGCAAAAATTATTATTTTTTCTTGCACCTGATTGGGTATTCTTTATAAAGTCAAGCTTTACCACATTCACTAAGCTCTGCAACTGCACTTGCAAAGGGTACAGTGTATTCACCTTTAGCAAATTAAGCCCTGTAAGTCTAAACAACTTAAAGAAAGGAAAGAAAATAAATACAAACTTCACATAAACCCATCTCTCCTGATGTAAAGGATAAGTTCACCTTTTAGACAAAAATAATAAATGCATATTTTTTTTTTCAGATAAAATAAATGTGCAGTTATTATTTTTGTCTACAGGAGAAAGCATTGCACCAGTGATCAGTAGATTGCTGATGCCATGCAGGTCTCCTGCAGACCTGTCAGATTATTTGCTTGCCGTACGGGATGTAGGAACAAGCAGATATTCTGACAGGAAGCTTCAATGAACTACCACGGCACTCCACAGCACCATGGTAGTTCATTGAAAACTACAAGCCTGAATGATGTGGCCATGTGGGCATTGCCCCGTATGGCTGCGCAGCTTTCAAATCTGACAGATAGCACAGGACGACTTCTCCCCATACTATCTGTCAGAGGGAGGGGAGGGTGGCAAGCGGCGGCTGCGGCTATGGGAACATGTTGCATGTTCCACCCTAAAAATGAGTTGAATATGTAACATATTCCCAAAGGTGAACTTATCCTTTAAACCTCACCAGCAGAACTTAATGTTAGTTTTACTTAATGTAACACTTGCTTTTTTCCTACATATACCGTAAAGATACATCTTTCACTATAATCCTTAGTATTGTATGTATTTCATTTTAATCCTTATTACAATTTGGCCATTCTATTATAGACACCTTAGTATAATAAAGGCTTCCCTCTTAACCCTTCAGGAAGTGCAAGCATTCTTATATACAGGTATTTCTTAGTGTGATGCAGGTCCAGTGTAGGTCTTTCCCTCTAATACAGGGTTTCTCCACCGGGGTTCCATGGAACTCTAAGGTTCCTCCAGAGGTTCCCAGGGGTTTCTTGAGCAATGAGCAATTTCTGCCTCTCAGATAAGTTACCACTGACACCAATAATCTTTTTAGCTATCTGTAAGGGGGGAATTCTTCCCAATGGCCACAAGTATAAGAAGCATTCTTCCCATGTGTTGAAAAGGTTGAGAAAGGCTGTTCTAATATCTAGTTCAAAGTATGTTTTCTGTTATAATCCTTAGCTCCTCTTCTATTTTCCTTGGTACAGTGTAGATCATCCTTTTTAGTCCTTAGTACAATGTTATTCTCCTCTGTAAAGCTTAGTATGATTTAGGCCCTCCCCTATAATCCTTAGTACAATGTATATCTTCCTCTATAATGCTTAGTATGGGGTAGGTCATTGTCTGTAATCCTTAGTACAATGTATATCTTCCTCTATAATGCTTAGTATGATTTAGGCCCTCCCCTATAATCCTTAGTACAATGTATATCTTCCTCTATAATGCTTAGTATGGGGTAGGTCATTGTCTGTAATCTTTAGTACAATGTATATCTTCCTCTGTAATGCGTGGTAAGGGACCATCTATATTCCTTAGTACAATCTATGTCCACCCAATTTATATCTATATAGTACAAACTATGTCCTCCACTGTAATGCTTAGTATGGAATAGGTCTTCATCTATAATACTTAATACAATGTATTCTCCTCTTTTTTAATGCTTAGCTTGAGGTATAGTATGCCCCCCTTTACATTTTCTAGCTCAATGTGTATCCTCCTCTATAATGCTTAGAAAAATGTATTTCTCCAATGTTATCCTTAGTACAATACATGTATTCCACTATAAATTGTAGCACAAGGAATGTCTTCCACTATGTTACTAGTATTATGTATGTAATCAAGCAGTGATTCAGAATTGGTGCTGGTGACAGCAGGTTGTCTGCTAAACAATTTCAATCGAGAATAAAAGAACGAGAAAGGGATCCCTCCATTTTATTTTTCAGAGATGGGCAACACAAAACATACCTTTGTCAGCTAAAAACATGATCAACTTCCAGGTGCGGACATTTTGTGGCCAGTCACTCTTTCATGGAGGAGTTACTGGAAGGGGTCACATGCTCTATTATGGAAATTATTTTTTTAATATATATTAAAAGTCCTTTTACTATAATACATTATTTTCTTGCAACACATTTCTTTACCCATAAACTGTCAGTTCTGGATAGATATTAGCAGTTTGGACAATATAAATGAATGCTGCCACATTTTCAGTCTTTCAGTTAGTTCACTATTGAGCTCATCTATTTGAAGGGCAACTCTTAGGCCTATTGTATTACACACCATGAAGATAGATTTAAAAACACAGTACAGATTGAAGCACGGTGTATTTGACTCGGTAGGTGAATTTCGATATTACTTCCCCAAACATACATATATTAAAATAATTCAGATCAGTCTTGTACTCCCTTGTACCTCGTTTGATCTCTACAGACTTCTTCCACCTCTGTGGCAGAATTGTGAAGGAGAAGCAAGCAAAATTATTGGTTCTTATCTTTACTGACAACTAGAATTTTGATCATGTCAGGATATCTGTCATAGATAGATATTTAGTAAATCAGCCCCAGAGAAAGGAAAATAAATATTAATTTTACAGTTAAACCTTACTCAAAAGGCAGAGTTAAGTTTTAACCAGTGGCAATGTTTAGCCAAGTGGCCCCCAATGTGGCCATGTGGTCCTTTGCTTGCATTTAACTGGGCCCTTGGATTCCTCCCACTGGGAAAAACAATGGAGCATTGTTCCTCCCCTCACTGACCATAGGTTCTAGTTCATTACTTAGTCCTACTGATCCCCAAGCTTGGGGACACTGCTTATCCCTACTGATACCAGGCCACATGTCATACTATAACATCCATTAAATCTTAACCACTTCCTGTCCGGACACTTTTACCCCCTTCCTGTCCAGGGCAATTTTCAGCTTTCAGCGCTATCACACTTTGAATGACAATTGCGCGGTCATGCAACACTGTACCCATATGATTTTTTTACCATTTTATTTAGACAGATAAAGCTTTATTTTGGTGGTATTTATTCACCGCTGGGATTTTAATTTTTTTTGCTATGAAAATGAAAAAGTGTTATTCTTATAAAATTTTGCAAATAAATAATCTTTCATCATAAATCTTGGCCAAAATGTATTCCGTCATCTTTTTAGTAAAAAAAAAATAAGCCAAATTAGTTTATAACCAAAAATTATAATTTTTAAACATTTTTTTTACATTTTTATTTTATTTTTTTACATTATTATTTATGTTTTGTTTTGTTTTTTACATACTGTCACCCTAGCAGTACAGTGTCACCATGGTGACACTGTACTACTTGTAGGGGGTGATGAAGATTTTTTTTTCACAGTGATTGCTTTTACACCCATATAGGATGTAAAAGCAATCTTTTCTCTTTCTCTCTGTCTGCATTCTTGCAGCCATTGAGAACTACTGAGTGAGCTGTGATTGGTCACAGCTTGTCACATGGTACAAGGCTGTTGTGAATAGCCTTGTACCATGTGATCTCTGTGATCATTCACAGATTTCACACGTAGTAAGCAATGATCTCACAAGTGACATCTTGCTTACTACTTTGCATGTGATTACTGATTGACCAATATAAACAGCAGGCGGACGGCAAGTGGTTAAGGACAGTGAACTGGCCCTTTGTTTGTAAAGTCTGTGGATCCCTGGTTTAGCATGACTAAATACTATTATTATTTTTATTATTTTTATTATACAGGATTTATATAGCGCCAACAGTGTGCGCAGTGCTTTACAAAATTAAGGTAGACAGTTACAATACAATTGGTACAAGAGGGTTCTGCTCATTAGAGCTTAAATATACTTCTCAGTAGCCAGTGTTGTATCTTCTGTAATCTGCAGAACAAAATTTTCTGTAACATAAATACTGTTAATCAAAATGCAATGCAAAATGTAAATACAAAATCCATATGATCTATTTTTTTTCTTCAGGTGTCAGCTGAGCCTGATGGCGCTACGTATGTTTTTCAAGGTTCCATTCACGGGAAAGATTATGGGCAATTTGGACTAAGAAGTATAGGCAAGTATTTGAAAAGTCTCAAATTAGTTCTATGAAATTAGATACAATGAAAACAAGTCTTGATGTATATTCCCTGTCCTCCTAGGCCTGCTGTCTTACTCCCAGGCCAGTTTAGTCCTCAACCTTAGAAAGACAAAATGAGTTTGCTCAATACATCTAGACCATTAGGATATACTGTCACCCGTGTCTGTTGCTGTGTGCCTATATTGTCAGCCTTTCATTCCCAGGCCATGACTAAGGATGAAAGAAGTGCCTTTAGTGAAGTTGTTTTTACTGCACAAATAAAGCATTGAGTTGGCCTCTGAAATTGATCATGTGATGTATCTTAGGTGAACTAAATAAAATACAGGCAGGAATAAGCCATGATCATGCAGTTTCATAATGTGCTTTTATGTAGGTGCAAATATCAAAGTTGTTTGGTTACTATTGCCTTTAAGGGCTTGTTTAGACTTGCAATTGGGGGCAAAAAAATTGTAGCTGAGCTGCATTTTTACAGCTCTCCAACCACTCCTCTTTAAGATGCACTGCAACATATTACCTCCTCACCACCTGTCAAACATCTCTGAAAAACAATCCAAGAGGCCTATTCTAAGCCAAGAAGCTTATGTTACAATACTGGAAACAACCGTCAACTCATGAAGAATGGGTTAATCATGTGGGCCATGTGCTATGCTTAAAACATGTTATTTTCCAACATAGAGGGTGTCCTGCTAAATTCTAAAAAGTATGGGGTAAATGGTTGGCCACACATGACCTGTCACCTTTGGATCTTGTAATGACCAGGATTCAATGTCAAATTAGGTCCCTTTCACACAGACTGGTTGAGTTTGCCTGTCCTTTTTGAACTGGACCTGCCCGGACCCTCCAGTCTCCTCTATAGGCAGTTGGATGCACACTGACTTGTGCCCCGACTATATCCAATCTGATACAAGAAAAACAAACGGAAGGGGGATCCATTCCCCTGGTCAGATTGGAGGGCAGTTGGATATAAACGAACAACCAGTCCATTTACATCTGACTGACCATAGAGGAAATGTATGCTGTGTCCATGTCCACTCTGAATAAGCGGAATAGACAGACCTGTCATTTGGTAGTTCCAGTTAGTTCAGCAGGGGATCAGCGGACAGATCCCCTGATGAACAAAACATATCTAGCCCTTGTGAAAGGCACCTAAGGGGGAGCTTTACAAAACTGGAGTACTCAGAATCTGGTGCAGATGTACATGATAGCCAATGAACTTCTAACTTCAGTTTGTTCAGTTAAGCTTTGACCAGAAAATCTGGAAGCTGATTGGTTTCTATGCAGAGTTGCACTGGATTTCTCACTCTTAAGTTTTAGTAAATCTCCACCTAAATGTGTAATTTGCTGTAGCTCATACTTATCTATCTTGATTCTCTTGTACATTTTCAGGTTTTTTTTGTTGTTTTTTTTTTTTTTTACTTTTTGACTTTCACTGCACTTATTTTGTAAACTAAGATTAGCCTGTGATAAAGGTTGTTTGTAATACACTTAATATACACTTGCCCTGTAAACCTTTATTAAACCTTCCCTGATTTAAAAGAAAAGCAATCCAAATGCAGATTGCTTTTCAGAGGTGCAGAAATCTTGATGCACATCTAAACTTAGCCTTAAGGAACGGGATTTCATAAGCCAAGTTCATCTCCCTAGTGAATATCTTGTCAATTACCTTTTTTTTGCAGAAGGAAAAGATATCTCCGCAATACATTTGGATTGCAGCTTGCAATATAGACAAACCATTTTACTGCATCACTTCATATAATAAATGATTCATTGTCGCCTCTGTTTGCCAATTTGTGTCAGTGTTATTAAAAGCAATCTTGCCTACAGTAAAGAAAAGCACCTGTTTGGTTTTTATAGATTTACTGTAAACAGAAGCTTCATATTTACAATCTAATTATTCACTACCACAATGAAAACGCAGTGTCCCCTGTGAACTAACCAGCAAATAAACTACCAAAATTGTCATTTCATTAAAAAGAGGAATTATTAAACAATAAATTGCTTCGGTCTGTTTTCCTCATGGGAAACACACTGCATGCATTCAATGAGCTGAGTGTCATAAATATATACTGTATATATAGATTTGCTTGTACACATATTGCTTTATATTACTTTATGCTCTTAACATACCAGAATGCATATGTGTATTCAAAAAATACAAAATTTAGAAGGAAGGCAGGTTAGCTTTAAAGGTTGAAGTGGTTGTAAACCTCAGACATTAAATATGAACGAAGCATATCCCTCTATAGTTTATATTTGCCTCAATTAACAGCAATAGGTGTCATTTCTGTCTGATGCCTCATTCCTTTGATATCTGCATGAGTCACTTCTGACAAGTTTATCTTCCACCAAGAGAAAAATGTTGATGGGGTGTGTCACGGATCCACGATCGCTGCCACCAACAGGCGACAATCACACGACCGCGACTAACAGTAATACGTCACGCCCACGGCGTCAGACCCCAGACCTTCTCACCAAACTTGTGACCGAAGGACGGCCGATCTAAAACCGCAGTGTGACGCGCGTAACAAGGCCACACTCAGCCGCACCCAGCACAGCGATTGCCCAGCTAATGGTCTACAATCTGTGCCTGCAGCCTGAATGCGCTTGTTACTGGGTCGGGTTAATTACGCAACTAACCCTCTACTGCCACCACCACTTTTGTCGGAGACTGGGAAACTCCCGTTATCAAATATACACTATAATAGTTGAAATATTGATTTGTATAGCATGGCCAGCGGACCTGCTATACAGAGATATAACAAACAGTAGCGTCTCTTCAATGGCAGGGATTCGTGAATTGCAGGTAAGCGCTTAAAAACAGTCTAACACTTCCAGAAAGAAAGATTTATTACTAAAAGAGTCAGACAGGTGCGATACAATATTTACAAAGAGATGTCACAAAAATATATATATATGTGTATATAAAGACACAGCAAAGAGATAATTAGGAAGGAAAGTACAGGGTTAAGTTACTTGCCCTTAGCCTGGGTTTGCAAATCCAAGATGCAGAGCAGGGTGATTCCTTAGTCTCCTTTTGGTTACGATGTTCAGCTAAGGAGATCTGTTACATTTCTGCTCACAGGCTTGTCTCTTCTTTAAAAGTCCCTCTCAAAGGGGAGGTGGGGCTCTGACTACACGTTTTGGGAGTGGTCATTGGGAAACTCTAAACTAACTACAACTCATACCCCATGATATGAAACATACAGTTCACCTGAGGAATGTGCAATTATCTTATCTTGAGTACGATAGGGGAGGAAGTACACTTTACAGCCTTTATCGACTGCTGGCCTCTGGACGCAGGATGTCTTAACCTGGTTGACCCCACACCATCTGCCAGAAGATACTTTGCCTCTCAGGAAGGGAGGAGGGTAGGAATGAGGCTGAGGAATTCCTCAAATAAACAGACAGAACATGAAAAAGAGGGTTGAAGGGGAACTCCGCTCCAATTCTGATGAGCAAGTTTGCCACAGGGAGGAACCTCCAGAAGATTGAAAGTTTCAGCTCTGTTCCTGTGAACTGCATGAAGGGGTGTGTGTCTCTTCCCTCCAATCAGCATTCAGAGCTGTCCTCACTGAGCTCTGCAATGTGTGATTTCAGCTCTCCGCCCCCTGTTTTCAACTCAGACAAGCTGGACTTTGAACAGCTGTAGAGAAGAGAAGACTGTAGATAAATAGGTACACCTTACTATTATGTAAGAGGATTTATTTCACCTCTGCGTATCACTAGAGGCCAGTCACTTCACTGGGTATATGTAACGGTTTACAACCACTTTAAGGTTTCTGACATGTAGGACAGATTTCAGTAGTTCTCATTACTGCCACTTTAAGAATCTAGTGCTATAGCTGCGACAGATAAGGAAAAAAAAATACCTCTAATTCACTGATTAGGAAATGATATGCTTCTTGTCAATAAATAATTCATACACATCTCTGCTTAATGGCCCTATAATCTATTTTTCATTAAATCCTTTCTTACTGTGTTTTTCTGCTTCCTTGAAGTATCCTCTGTGAGCCCCCAAACCTCTCCTTTTACCTCTCACCTCCATTTGTTTGGAACAAGCACTGATCTATGCACAATAAACATCCCATTGTCCATAGTTCATCTCTCTCAGGAGAAAGAAGAGCAAAGAAAGGGTGGCTACATTCATATGTACAGTGGGATAATGGAGAATGAACATAGCCACCCACAGAAAGTTGGATTACAGCACAAAAAAAAAAATGAATTTGGAGGATACGAAGAGCTAAGCTTTTCTAGTAACTAAGGATGAAAGGAAACATTGATTGTTGGTGAAGCCTTTTAAGGAACTCTGAAATTCTAGTTTCCCATCAGGTCTTGCTTTGCGATTGAGATTGGACAACTGTGGGTGGATTCCATAGACCCCTGGTGCCCAACCTGCAGGTTGCATGTAGCCCTTTGGTGTTTGAAGTGCGACCCTTGGGTCCCAGAAGTCAGAAGTCGGAGCATAGGTTTATAAATGGGGTCTTTAAGCAGTGATCTTTATTAGTTTCAAATACTACGCCCCTAGTCTCTAAATGTTTCCTACAGCATGAGTTCAGTCTCCAGCCACCCCAGTAGAACAATATCTGACCATTTTCTCTAGTAAGTCTTTGACAGTTTTTTATAGCATATCATATAATAAAATGTTATATGCAGCCATTTGGAGACATCAGGGGCCGTATTTGAAGCCCCTTTTACATTCTAATTTGATATCCACTGCCATAGACACTATTCAGTCCAATAATGGCCATGGAGTCCATTGTCTTCCACTGTCAATTACAAGGAAGGTGGACCACCCACCCCACAACAAAACCTCCTTCTCCCTGAATCTGTCTGTGTGATCAGCACAGTGGCTGGGGGGAGAGGTTAGTAATGCTGAGTCAGTGATTTTACTGGACTCAGCTTTCGTGACCTGCACTGAGGACAGAGTCTCCAATATGGATGTTCTAGCCTCACCATTCACTGCCTCCTCTGGATAATTCATGAACGTGTTCCCAACAAGTACTGAGCAGTTTGTGCTGCTCAGACATGACTTAATAGAGAGATTTTCACTGACTGTATCCTAACTTTTGGGTGTGCAGTGTATGAGGTCAGGTAGTTCACAAGCAGCACATGTCAGGTGGCATCAAAACCCCTTGACACTCTATCTACTGGGTCAGACTTGGACAAGGGCAGTAAAACTGAGTAACAGAAAATATACATATTTCATTGATAAACCTGCACAGTCTTCCCATAGTTTTCTCATAGTTATAGTAAAAAAAAAAAAATCACAAGTAAATGAGAGCTTTCCCTTTCCACACCTTTTCACAGGGTTTAGTGTTCTATAAGGTCAATCTGTTGCAGACAGAGCTCTCCATGTTAATTATTATACTAATTAAAATAGATAGATTCTGGCATTTATGTCATATTCTCTGAACCATTTCACTTTGTACTGCCCCACTATGCCAACTATGACTGCTGTAATTGACATGCTTTGGACCACACCATTCTTTATACTGTGCTGTAAGTGACATACTCTGGACTGTACCATTCCATTTAATATGCAGTATATTACATACTCCACGCAGCTCCGAAATGAATGCTGTGCTGTAGGTTGTATACTCCATACAGCATAGTACTACATACTCCATATAATCCTACTATATCATATATAGTGAAAGTTATTTGTTCCAAAAGTTATTTGGACCAGTAGGACTTGAATTCCACCCAGGGGCGGACTGACCATTTGGAAACTCGGGCGCTGCCCGAGGTCCCAGGGTCAGTAGGGGGCCCCATGAGATGCCCCTGGTACCTTTTTCATAGGCTTTTTTGAGTTTGGGCAAGGACAAAGCCCGGGGGCCCCATGAGTTGTCAGTCCACCCTTGATTCCACCCATTCAAAAAGTTGGCATTTTTTTTAGCTAGCTAGCGGTAACTAAAGACTTAATATTTAGCTTCTTGTATAAACCCCATTTTGTTCTTTTCAGTTTTCTACAAATTCCTCATCTTTTTAACAGATAGCTAAACAAAAACCCAGAATTCAGATAAACACTTTAACTAGCCATGCATAGCTTTGATTTTATATTGATCAACCCATGGGCTGAACATGAATAAATCAGTTGATTTCCCTATACACACTAAGCAAGAATGGAGGAATCCCCACTACCAGAAATTGTATTCAGCAGCCATGGCACCTGCAGCTGTCGAGATACAGTAGGGCAGCTACGCAGTGACTGCATCTGGTAGGATGCCATTACTGTTTGATTGACAACTTTCCTTCCAGCTCAATAGTTTTATAAATATACTTTTGTCACGTCAGGTGGTGCCTGCAAGGCCACCCACAACTCAAATGTTGGCCAATTCAGCAGGAATAGCTCAAACTTTGAGCAGGATACAGCCATACTACCTATTCAGATCTCAATGGAGTTGATAAAATGTGTATTTTTAGACATGAGCCATTGTCACAAGTTATTGTGTGTAAATGTCTTGGCTTCTTCCTGCTGTCAAATCTGCAGATAAGGGATAACTTCACTAAAAACTATAATTATTCTCAGTCATACGCAACAATAATATCTTTCGAAAAAAATCTTCTTTTTTGGCGCCATGGAGCCAAGTGGGTCCTTTAAAAAATCTGCCATTCCTTGCAGCTGCATCTGACTGCTTCACAATCTCTGCATGCTATCATTATAGTATCCCTTATTCCTATTGCAGATTAGATCATCCTTTTGGGCATCTTCCTCCAGGCTAAATAATAGAACATTCTTGCCAGACTCATTTTTATCCAAGCCACCTGAGCCTGCTTAAAGATACTATTGTCAAAAATCTCGTATTTTGATAACTGTATGTGAATAATACATGTAACAAAAGTTTTCAGAACATGAATTTCTTGTTATTATTTGTTGAAATTGCTCAAAACAGGGTGTTTTTAATTTGATTCATAACATATAAATGAAAGGTGACCACTTTAAATAGTAACTGAGCTCCTCTAAAACCACATAACTCCTACACTGTCACTTTTGCTAGACAGCTTGCTCTGAATTTAGATGTAAAAAAACCCCCCTGCATATATATATATCCATGTGATATAAAGCATGTCTGAAAGATTAGGGTATTTCTATGCTGAATACTCACCCCATGATGTTATCAGAATTGTTTTATGATGTCTTTTAATATACAGTAGTTAATGTCTCAACATCAAAGTCATTACAAAACCTATAGAACAGGCTTGTATAACCTGCGGCCCACGGGCCGCATGCATCCAACCAGATATTGATGCATTTGTTTATGGAAATCAGAGTCAAATATCACACTAGTTTTATGTAGCCCTCTTTTATATTACAAACAATGAATTTTTTTTACTCAGATAGATACATTATCTATACCAGTGATCGCTAACCGTGATCTGCCCGGTGTTTTTTACTCATCAGCTATCCTTATTGTTAGTGTATTTTATGTGTGGCCCAAGATGATTCCTCTTCTTTCAATGTGGCCCAGGAAGGTCAAAAGGTTGGACACCCATGCCACAGAACTCATTATTGGGTCTCTTGCTACTTTTCTTTATCAGACACAATGATACAATTTCCTAGAAGGATTTTCTACTCTGAAAACATGTACTTACTGAAAAGGGTCAAAGTGTTTCTTTTTAAAGAGATTTCCAAACCTTTTACAGTCGAGTCCTCTAAGCATACCTCTCATTTATTAAATGCTGACCGTCACGTCTTCCAGAGGATTGTCTGTACACAGCTTAAACTCTTGAAAGTGACAGAGACTTAATTGTCTACTCTATTTCTCATCCCCCCCACCACATTGAACTGTTTGCGGATGGTCATAAAACATTATGTCACAATGAAGAAATTATACTGGGGAAATAACATTTGACGATATGCTAATTACATATCTCACCAGTCATGTTGCTATAAAGACAGGTCTTATTTTACCTCATTGTTTATGTTGACAGGTATTAACACATCAGAGGATAATTCTTCAAACCAGTCGCTTGGAACAAACAGTAGCTCTGTCGCTATTGCTATCCTGGTGCCTTTCTTCGCTCTTATATTTGCGGGTTTTGGATTTTATCTATATAAACAAAGGTAAGTTGTCATTCAGCTCTGATTATGCCATGTAAAACAGTGAGTTGAAGGGTCAGAATCAGACAAAGTCAAATATGTGGACAACCAGAGATAAGAGATTAACCAGATATAACCAGCCTAGGACCACAATGGCAATTGAGGGAGTTAACTGCTTGTTAAAAGTTTCTCATTAACATCACATTAAAGTAGATGTAATCCCTAACTGAATAACACTTCATTTCAGATTTTTTCATTCTTTGTTGCACCTCAGTGCTTCTAATCTCCTCCAGCTTCTTTGCAGACACATCGGAGCATGCCTGCTTAAAGCAGCTCTTCACCCTCAAGTTGATGTTGCCTCCACTCCACCAAGTCTCCCCTATCCATCCATTGTGCAAATAGGGCTTTTTTAACCCTTTTTTTTTAAATAAAAAAACTCTGCCCCCCATGCACATCACTCACGTAGGCAAATGACATACACATATCCCTGGAGGCACAGTCCTTCATTGAGAAAGGAGGAGGGAGCAGGCCTAGTGATACATTATTGGGAGAGCCACTAGAAGAACCAGGATGACCTGGCAGCTTCCCAGTGATATCACACAAGAAGATGGACCAAGAAGGGTGCAGAAGAAAAAAGGATTTCAGCAGGACAATGCTGGATACACTGGGTGGGTGCCTACCTTAACTGTACAGGATCCACTACTAACTAGATAGGGGTTAAAAAAATTGGAGGGGGGAGGGTAAAGATCTGTTTTAATGTTTTAAAAAGGCCTGTAGTCTCTGTCTCTGTAGGGAGCTCATCTGACAGGGTGATGGTACAAGAACAACATTAAGAGACAGTAACAGCATGTGGTCACCCTATAAGAGGAAGTGACTAAAGGATGATCTTAATGACATGGTCACCAGCTGTTATTTTAATGAAATCTGAAGATTTAAAAATATTGAACATTAAATTAACAATTTAAAACATAAATTACATTTTAGTGACTGGGTTTAAAGCTTCAATTTTCATTCGTGTGTGTTGCAAAGGAGATGACTGCCAAGGTGTTAGATGTCTCAGTAGCAAAAAGATATAAAAGTCGATAAAGCCTTAGACTAAGAATGAACAATTATAATATGCTAGGGTTGACTATCCAGATTTTTGCATAATTTTAGTCCTGACAGGTTCCCTTTAAGTTACAATATTGTTTGTGGCTGACTCCTATGCAGTACAGTGTATTTCTGTAAGCACTAAATACTTTCTCTACCGAGAAAATTGTAGGTTTACCAAATACACGTGAAGCGGGATCAAATAATATAAGAATATAGCTTCAAGATACAGGAAATGTGAATGTATAAATTGAGTGAAATCATTCCATTATTGTAAAAAGGTAAAACAGAGATGCAAAAAAGATTGTTTTTACAATGGAAAATGGACTAAAAATTCTAGTGCAACACATCCCATTGCTGGCAATTCCAGGCACTTATAGGAAATGCATTATGAAAAAAAAAATTATATATATATACATATATATTTCTCAGAGAATAGGAGGAGGTACGCCCCCCTTCTGAGTCACCCCTTGTTACCCCTTTTCTCTACCCCTACACAGTATAGACCATTTTACAGAACACAGAGCTAAGTATCATTTTGTGGTGCTAAGAAATTTGTATAATTTGTATGGAATATGGTAATGATAACAAGAAATACATATAGTTCTCC
Organism: Staurois parvus; assembly: GCF_062004578.1. Lineage (NCBI taxonomy): Eukaryota > Metazoa > Chordata > Amphibia > Anura > Ranidae > Staurois > Staurois parvus. The sequence goes on from NW_028317843.1 coordinate 1,917,345, forward strand.
TACAGCCAGCAACAAAAGACCCCTCTGCCCCCCCCCCCCCCCCCCAGCAGCCAACATGAATAGAAGCTCCAGCAGCCAGCTACAGTAGACCCCTCACTCAACATTAGATTCCCCCAGAGACAAATGATCCCCCAGCAACAACAGATCCTCCACCAGGAACAACACATTCCCTCATCAAGTGACAATAGCACCTCCAGCAGCCAGCATCAGTAGACCATCAAGCACACCCCTTGCCATTACATACATTCAGTGTTGGAGGTGCTGGAACTGCATTCCCCCACGTTCCTGCTGAAAAAATCCCTATATATATATATATTTATATATATATAGTGAAGGAATTGATTCCTATTGGAGGTGTTCATATTTGCTTCTGAACAGAGAATACAATGGATTTACTACAATTTTTGCTAATTTTCATTTAAGTCCATGTGCTTCTATGTGTGTTTTTGTGCTACTTTGTTGGGTACTGCCTGCCAATGAAATGTTAGGTGAAGTTTGGTTTGCTATGGGAAGGGCTGCTTACTACGAGCTGGAAAATTGCTAAAATGTATCTTCACACACTAAAAAAATTGAACTGACCTTTTTTGGCTAATGTACTGTATATTGATACATTGCACCAATATAAACTAGCACTATTAAAAACAATGGCAGAGCAGTGCAAATGCATTAATGAGCACGTGCATTGAAGAGCATGTGTTAAATCACAAAGGTGTGAATAAAGTCTTTGTACTCAGACAAGATTAGTACAGGTTTGATTGAATAAAATGAAACATTATCCCTTACATTACATTACTCCTTCTCATTCTGTATATGGATGATGGTAATTATTTTAATTTAAAAAAAAAATCTAAGTACCTTTTTTCCTAATCGATGTACACCTATCACATGACCCAGCTTGTTCACAGCCTGCCTGAAGGGAAACATTAGCAGGAGGAGCTTCTAGTTCTCTGCTACTGGTCACATGTTAAAAAACACAGCCTTTGGGATACAGAGTAAAGATAAATAATTAATAAAATAGATAAAAAGATCAAAAAAATATTTGAAATCATAATACAAAGATACTGTACTGTAAAGAAATCATTTTTTTTTGTATCTTTGGCAATAATATGTTTTGGGCAGATTTCTGCCAGTCACAGGCTGTCTCTCTCCCCTCCAGCCTGTGTCTTAGAATAACAGGGAGGTGAAGTCTCCATAAATCAAGATGCAATATCCCACCCCTATTGTTTCTAGCTAGTTAGTGGGCATGAAGGAGGAGTGAGGGAGTGGGCTGTCATTTACTACTGTGTATACTCCCACATGTGTGACTCTATAGTTACATGGGCTGCTCAGATGTGATAGGGAGGACTGAAAACAGAGTGTGTGTAGTAGCTGCCAACAATGCTCTGAAAAATCCCTAACTGTAGTGGGGACCATGGACGGACTGACAACTCATGGGGCCCCCGGGCAATAGGGGATCATGGGGCCCCTGTGTCCTTGCCCAAACTCAAAAAAGCCTATGAAAAAGGTACCAGGGGCATCTCATGGGGCCCCCTACTGACCCCGGGCCCTCGGGCAGTGCCCGAGTTTCCAAATGGTCAGTCCGCCCCTGGTGGGGACATAACCAGAAGAGGGAGTCAGGATCAATTCATTTTTTTGAAGAATACAGAACACTAATCCCACAGTGACTGAGTGGTAGGAACAGCATGTAATACCACATGTATTGATTGTTTTTAATGATGTGGGTTTAATGCCATTTTAATGAACATTAACTTTACTAAATAAGCGCACTCTATTTTTTTGTGTTTCAACCCCAGTGAAAGATTCACTACTCAGGTTTTTAGTGTTTTAGGTTAGTGTATTACAGCATTAGGCCACACCTTTATCTTTATGGTAGGTATTGATATCAGTTCTATGTTCTGCTGATTCTTCACATATGCCTTTATAACTAAATCATTAGTATTATTATTATTTGAATATTTTTTTCAATCCTCAGTTCAACATTATTGGTCTGTTTCAACAGGACTGCACCCAAAACCCAGTACACTGGATGCTCTGTACATGAAAATAACAATGGTCAAGCAGCTTTTGAAAATCCAATGTATGACACCAATGCAAAAACTGTGGAGGGGAAAGCAGTACGATTTGACCCAAATTTGAACACTGTTTGCACAATGGTATAATGCTGGAAAACTCTTATTTTTTTGATTCTGAAACTGGAAAACAATTAGACATACTGCTGTGCACTCTCCGGTTCTCCGCTACTATTAAAGCACATTTTTAGGAACACAATGGGGGTCATGGACACCCTTGGAGGAAAAGAGAATGAAGAAAACTTACCGGAAAGAACTCAATCTACACTTCATGTGCGACATGGGACATTTTCCAGCAAGACGACTGCACTCTATGAGTGCTTGATTACAATTTATTTTCTTTTTTTTTGAAAAGGAGATTAATCTAAACATGAAACTTATTTGCATATATTGGAGGAGCATCCACTATCAGTATTTACTGTGCTTTATAAACTATATTAGAAGGTCTGGAATTAAAAAAAAAATAAATAAAACAGAAAAAATACAAAAAATAAAACAGAACATGAGTATATGGTAGAAAATTGCTATAATTACTGGAGACATTAAGACAAATTACAAGTATTAAGTAAACAACATTTTACCGCTTTGGCAACATGAATTAACAAAAGAAGTCCTTGTCCCCCTCTTGATTTGGGTGTTCCATTGTATGTTTTTAAACAGAGAACTAAAGCCGGGTGTTTGATTATCTTCCATAGATGCCCATGATGTCCTGGGAAAATCCTTGTGACACATTTACAAACATGTCTCAGATAAATTTCCTGGACAATCTTAGCTCCTGTTTTGGTATATAAAGAGAAGCACTAGATTATGCCGTTAACACCTACTTTTTAAAAACTCACAGCCTCCAATAGAATGGGTTGTCCAGGGGATTCCAACTCAGTGGTTTGTACTAAAGGATAAGGATGTATGGGATATCCAACTCCTTTATCACAAAAGAATATCCTATTTTTCCTCCCTGACTTCTTTGTATTTTTCTACAATATCTGACTCACCATTAGTGAGCTTTGTTCATGAAATAATGTTAACTGATGTATCCCATGCTATGCATGTTCTGGTTAACAATATATTTACTGAAAGGTTTTTTTTAAGGCATATTACAAGAAAAAGTAAAAATGACTGAATATCTTTATACACTTCTAGGTATAAAATGCTTCCTACAATAAATTCCAATAGTTCACCTTTGTCATTGAACGCCCTTTTTTATCTTCAGAGAACAGAGGTTCAGTCCAGTGGCATGGCCTAAAATGGTCAGGATGTGGCCAGTATTCTTTTATTTTTTTATTTAAAAATAGAGATGATTTCAGTTATTTGTATATATCACCTGTACTATTCAAAATCAACACTACCTTTTTATTTTATTTATTTTTTTATTTATTTTAGTTTTAGGTTTGAATTATTTTAATTATTGTTTATATTTTTTCTGTGTCTTTTTTTTTTGTGGCGGTAAGAGTGTTCTGGTTCTGCATTTACCATCAACTGTCACCAGTTGTAAGTGATTGTTTTAAACCAAAGAGGTAAAATTGTTTAGAAGTGCATAGTGATATTCAGTGTGCTCAAAATTTTTGCATGTTCCAGTATTAATTTCTGAACACATGTATCCTAATTTCCTTGGGCATATTTTTGCATGGTCAGAAGTATGAGTTTGGGTTGCACTTCAGTTAATCATGCTAACCGCATAAATGCTATTATTGTCTTTTTTGGCCTTGACTGGTAACCAACAATAGCGATATTTTTGCAGAAGGTCTAGGGTCAGTATTTGCAGGTTACTTGTCTTCAGTAGGACCAGTTTCCATAAAATGGTGACATTCACTGCAGACTGGATGTTTTCTGCACTGTGCCCTCTAATACAGTGCTCAATCAAGAATGATGGCAGCATGTCTATAACTAAATAGTATTACTGGTTTGGGTTTGAGAGTCATGTGGCCTGGTTTAGTATTTATTCCAGGATTTTTATTACAGTTGTGACTGGCTGAATTTATATTTTGTAATTTTACAGTAATACCAGGAGGGACAAGTGATTACACTCGGAGATAAGCAGAAAAATCATTATTAACTGTATTTTTAAACCATCATATAAAAACGCTTTCTAAGGTACCAAGGTTGAGTGATTAAGTGCCTATGTTGATGGGCTTTGGGTTTGAATCAAAAGGCAAATGCACTTTGATTTTGGAAATTGATGAGATCTTTCAGAATTGACACTTGAAGTTGATCTGCATCTGACCTCCTTCTAAGGTGCATTTATCTTGCTTTCTGAAGTACTCAGAAAACTGAGTTTGCAATCCCGTAGACTTGCATTGGGAGAGAAGCAGTTCTGATGCATCAACACAGGCCGTATGGCAGACTTAGCTTGCAGAATGAAATGCATTTCCGCTATTACCCATTGAGTGAGTTGCATCTCTTCAAACGTTCCTATGACTTGTAGTATCTTTACACTTCTATCCTTTACATTTATGTCACATTATATAATTACCAGTGCTAAGGCTAACAAAATGTGAGCCAAGTGAACTGTCTAAAAGCAGACACTGTCTAAAAGCACACATCTTTGGATATAATGGTAAACCTTAGCAATATCCTGAGTGTGTGTTCTGTGCTGGTGCAATGACCCCCACACAGCCTATTCTGGTACTGTGTTCACAAAAATGCCAACAATTCAAAATCCAGATGTGTAACTCACCTTCAGCATCTGACTGTTGCAACAGGGATCAGATAGTAAAAGGCAGTAACCATCCACCATCCCTCAGCATCAAGTTTAATGAAGCAGGTCACTCTAGATAAAACTATGACATTGTGCCCTCTGAAGCTATGTCATATAACATACAGTATAATATCAATCCTCCACATCATGCATAGAATGTAGGCAACACTGGAAGGGACAGGCCACACCAGCTGATCTACACTTCATTTATGGCAATCTATTCCACTACACTTTTGTGTTGCTTTTTACTACAAAAGTACAGCTGTCCTCAAGTAATTAACACAGGTTTAATGACAAAAGAAATTAGTATAAAGCAGAATAGGAATTATTACCTGTACCAAGCAATTAAAGTTGGGATATTTCCAGTAGCAGCTATCAAATGAACACTTCTGTGCTACATTGTGGTCTTGAATATTGGCCTGAACTGCTGTGGGACCATAGATGTAAGTTTTGCACCAAAGGGATATTGTTCCCATAAAAATGCATAATAACTAAAATCTGGGAACCTTGAGGACAGAATCTGAGAGTCAATTTGGGCAAGTAAAACACCTAAAAGAAAAAAAGATATATGAGCAAATGCAGATTATATTCAAATAAATTCAGGTTGTATTTGAGTTCCATTTGAGTTACTTATGAATTTAATTTGAGTTCCTTTAAAGGCACATTTGACTTGCAATTGACCATATTCTGACCTGGAGGGGACCTCCTTCTAAGCTGTAAGAAAATGTTTTAAGCTGTATTTGCATTGAAATCAGGGAAATGTTTTAGTAGAAAAACAGTTCTAATGCAAACAACTACCTGTCAACACAATAATGAACATTGTTTTGTGCAAATGTAATCTGAGCTGGTAAGATAGATTGAGAGTTATGCTTGGGACCTAAGATTCTTGGGCTGAGGGACAGCTGTACATATTGTAGTTACATCCTAGTTTTTGTACCTGAGCATTAAATTACAAATACGTAAAGCTGTTTGATGCTGGTTTAGTTTTTGGGCTGTTGCCTTCTAACCTTTTGATTTATCTTGCTCTTCACTACTGACATGCCTTCTCTTACTTTTATACATGGGTGTTTTTGAAATTCACATAGAGCTATGGGTCCCATTGTAGCTGGAAGAGCTTAGTGTGTAGCAGAGATTCTGAAATTCTACAAAGAATGGTAAATTTGTATTTAAATTTTGCAGATTTGTTGGGATGGTCCATATTCCCAGACCACCAAAGTAAATAGGGTGTATTTTTTTTTATGCAAAGTGAATAGGAATAGAATAATTTGAGCTTTTTAGGTTGGCAGTAAGATTTAGAGTTGTATAAATTTTACAGTTTTTTAATTGTGGGAATAATGATAGGAATACAAACAGAAGATCAAGTTACGCCACTGCAAATCTGGTGCTAAACAGTTGGCATATAATTTCTCCAGAATTTTTTTTTCTTGGACTGTACTAGAAACTGATTGAAACATGAAAAACCTCACCAAAGATCTGAATTTAAAGTACAGCCTCCTTTGTTCTAAAGTTCTGCATGGCAAACCATTTGCAGCAAGATATATTGAATTTTATCTGCAAATTTTATCATTTGTCTAGTTCATAGTAGTAGTCATATTCAACTGGATTTGTTCTGTAAATTTTACCGCTAATTCAAATAGTTTAGAACCGAGAAAAATCTTTAGATAAGTGACAAAATATCTATAACATTGTAGAACAAGCTAATTAATTTTGAAAGCACCTAATATTTTTCTAGGGATACAGTAAACTTGCAGTGTACTAAAAAAGAAGGATGAAGCAAGGGAGGTGCCATTGGAGATTTGATTTTGAAGGTGAAGCCTATGAAAGTGTTATCTTTATCCTTTCTTAACTATTGGCAATTGTTTTCTGATTGCTTTCTCCAATTGTATTTTGCATATTTTTCTATATAGTACTAGTATCATACCTTGGCAAATGTGGAAGCTCAAACTTTCTAAAAAGTGTTGTCATTCAATAATAACTCTGTATACATTGACTTTGAAAACCTAGGTCTTCTGATTAGGGTAAAGGAATTCTTATTGAATCTGTTTTTTTTAACATTAATGTGATCTAGTACTCTTCATTATTTTAATTTCCCACATTTTAGACCTTCAAAAAAAAAACCCTAATAAAAGATAATGTAAAATAGAATTCACATACAGGAAAAAGATACATATTTTTCCTATGATTTAGCTAAGCTTACCTTGGTACCAACTTTAAAAAACAAACAAAAAGTATCTTATTTTTAAGGAAAACAAGACTTGTGTTCTTCTATTGCTTTGGGTGATAGTCAGGGTGATAAACTGATAGGAGCAGACACTGCTATAGTATGACTCCCAATCTTCTTAGAACAGTGCAGGCATCCAAATTCTTCTTAATGTCTAGTTTACAAAATCAGCTAGTTTTGGAATTAGAGAATAAATCTTATTATATTTAGCCAGTTGACTTCCATTCCACAAGAAACTATTGATACAGTATTGTTATTACCAGAGTTCTTCTTTAATGACACAGTTGCCAATAGACACACATTTTTCTGGGCTGCCTTAACATCCATTGGATAGACACTTTGGTTTTTTGTTTTGAAATGTACAAAACTGTTCAGGTGAAGCCTATTTTGGATAAGCTATATAGACCTTTCCTTAATCTTTCAGCAGCATTAAATTAGCCCCATGATCAATTCTGGACTAAGCTCTGTGGAGGCACCTAGGCAATCATCATGGCTTCATGGGCCATAATGATGATTGCTCTGTTTGCAACAATCAGATGACAAAAAAATAGGTGATTGGCAAGAAGAGGATAATATGATTTTTCTAAGAGATTAAACCCTTACCCACATAATTTAACTCAAATTGAAATTCACCAAGTACATGTTCTTGTAGACCTCCTAGAAGGTTTGGTTGGCCTTACTAATCATTTGAAGACAAAATGCTATTTCCTAATATGTGACAAAAAATCAGGACAATATTCTTTTGTATATAATTGTTATGTTACAATTACTATATAGGATTTATACAGTATAGTGTCAACAGTTTATGATCATCAACTGACCTTAAGAAAGTTGTAGACCCCTCTCTACTAGCTCTGAAAACATGTAAAACCAACTTTTACTGATAATATCTGATGGGTTTTATTTTTGAAATAGAGGCAAAGTATCACTAAGACAGGATGCACGAGATGACAATTTATATATTGGTTCACATCAGAACTGTCACTGCTATCTTCTGTTGGCAAAGCTATGCTTTCATATACAGTTTAATGCACCTGCCACAAAAAATCAAAGGAAAAGGTAGGATTCTACTAGGAGTGGAAGGGAGATTACAGGACTTCCATGAAATTTCATCAATACTTAATCTGTGCTGAGAAATGTAGCTCCATTATGGTAGCCAGGGGCTATGGTGAAGCAGCCATGTAGTGGAAAATACATAAAGGAATTATCTTACAAGGTTTTATTTATGTGATAGTGTAACATCTGTGTATTGAGTCCAGTTTGGAAGACCAGAGAGCTTCATATATATACTTAAAATGTATGTCAGGAAAAAAAATGCAGTGTATCTCTGCAATAGATGCACATTTTCCCATTCCCTTTAAATACCCTGTAAATAGGGAAAAATACCTGCTGGTCTGCCAGAAATTCACACAACTCCTTAGCCCTGGGTGAAAACACACAGCGCTTCTGTGGACTACTGCTCAAACCCCCTCCCATGCAATTCCCCATAACATAGCGACTAGAATTTTGCAGTCACAAGAAAACAACTAGAAGGACTAATTAGGCTCTTGAGAAAACATAGGAAGTGTTCACATGACAGCTCTGACTTTTTGACATGATCAACATTTTTTTTCATTTATCTAACATATATAATAGAACCATTTCAATATTTAACAGATCAAAAGACCATAAATAAGCTTACATACAGGGTTAATTATACAGATGGCGCAGATTTCAACATTCTTATATTTCAAACAGTCTGTAAGGGATGGAAGCACATTCTGCACATCACTGAATGGAAGAAGGTTCAAAGTTAAAAGCCTGCCTTGGAAGAGGTGGACAACAAGATCTTGGACATTGTCCGTGGTCTCGCAGGTCACCAAACCTTACCCCTGCAATTTTTATCTGTGGGGGTACATAAAAGCAATGGTGTTTGTCCCACCAATGTCTGCTACTCTTCAATATCTGAGATATCAAATTTTTGAAGCTGTGAAATGGATAACTAGTGCCCAGTTAATTAGTGTGTGGCAAGAGTGTAGTGTATGGTCCACCCTTTAAATGTTTGTTGCGCAACACATGGCGCTCATGTTGAGTGCATACAACCTCAAGCACCATAAAACTTTGAACCTTCCTCTATCCAGTTATGTGCAGAATGTGCTTATAATCCTTACAGTTTGTTTGAAATAAAATAGTTGAAATCTGCTCCATCTTTATGAATAACCCTATATAATTGGAATGAAAGTTCCAAGCACCAAGCGAGACCAATGTTTGAGCAGAGTTGTGGAAATTTTGGATGCACTTAGCTGCATGTTTCCTCCTTACCTTTCTGTCCAGCCCTGGCATCCCTTTAAGAGGGTCTTTACACTCCATGGCTTTCACACAAGTCATACAATTAGAGCTCATCCTGCCAGCTCCCAGTCATGACTAGAGGCCAAGAGCTGTCTTTGTCAGCTTGGTCACTGCACAGGAGTGCTCAATGAGCTCACTTGCAGCATGGAAACCTTGGCCATGCATGGACACATATGTGGGATGTGTGGGTATTAAAGACCACCCTTCTTGAGACACACACAAGCATTGCCTGGGCCACAAGAGGTTAATGAGTATACACTATTGGGCATAACTTGTGAAATACTTTGATGACTCTATGTTTGTCAAAATAAAAAGAAACTTTTTTTAATGCATCCTTAATCATACTGGGCTTTATACTAACACAAGTTCCTTTACAAAATGAGTGTCAGGTATACATATTACCAAATCAGTCTTCAAGAACAAACTGCTATACAGGGTAAATAGTATGTAGGTTTTAATTTCTTGTAGAGTTCTGGGAAGTTTAAAATTCCTCTTATCTGCAAAGAGTGACAAATTCCTGTGGTTGCTGGCTTTCAATGATTGGACAAGAGACACAAAAGGCAGGGCCATTAGTAGCAACATGGGAACCTGGTGGCTATTTAAAAATCTGAGTTGTTATATTTTCTGGGGTGATCTAAAAGAATGGAAGACCCACATGCAGACTCCACATATACTGTATGTGGCAGTTTCACTGCTTAAAGTGTATAAAAACACAAAGAATAAAATGTAGTATATTGCAGCTTACTAATCCATAGATGTACTGGTTGCATTTGTGCTATTTTTTCAGACCTTTTTCCTTCATTTGTACCTAGAAATCCTATAAATAGGACACTTCCTGTGGCTGAGAGGCTACGTTTACTTACTCCACTGTATCTATGGAGGAAGCCATAGATGTCACCTGAGCTGTTCTCCTCTTTTGAACTTAAAAAAAAGTCTTTCTCTGTTAATTTCCATTAAATGTAAAAGGAGGAATAGGTGGTTTTCAGTTCATCCCACAGATAAAGACAAGGACACTATGTTTTTGACAAGATTGCTGCAGTATATTACATTTTGTTCTTGGATTTAGATATCTCTTAAAGCAAACCTGTGGTCAGGCTATGGACACTATTACTAAGTGGTAATTGAGCTTTAAAACATGCCCTTACTGGCCTATGTAGCTGCAGGTCTTATGGAGAAATGCATTCTTGAAATTCAAAATAGTGGCAAATTGCATATTATCTCCCCTTTAATGTTCTGACAGCAGGGATTTGCTAGCCTGCCAGCCTTTCAATGTAAACAAACAGCAGAATCTGACTGCAACTTGACTTCAGTGACTCACTTTGAGGATGAATTACTTTGCAGTACCTGCAGCTACAGAGGTCAGAGAGGTCCACAGGTTCACTGTAATGAGAATCAATCATTTACTCAAATGTATGCACCTATGATTTTCTCTAATTTTCTGCAAACAATATGCTTTCAGCATATGTACTTTTACTGTCTGGCTAAAAGTTAAAGTTGTATATGCATCAGAAATGTATATACTTGTGAATGTAGCTGCAGCATTGCACAATCGGTCAGTCTCAGGTCTGGAGCAATCAAGTCTTGCCAAACACAAAAACAGAATATATTCTGATACCTAGTGTGTTTATAGAGATATTATAAACAGTAAACACAATTAACAATGAGAACCTTGAAGCTGAACTCCAGGCAAATATAAAAGACACAAATGAATGCAGTTCGGCATTTATTAATACATCCCTAAAAGCATGTTTTGAATGTAAGCACTCGAAGTATCTAAACTTGACTGGTATCAGGCTCTTGCAGTTCCTGTATAGCAAAGCTCAGACTGAGTGAGAAAGAAGCAGCACAAGTAACCAACCAGTTCTGAGTGAGCAGGAAAAAGCTACCTGAAGATTATCTCAATATGTTGCTTTTACTTTAACAATCTAGTCACATGTCCAATCCAATCAGCAGATAAAAATTAGGTCTCGTCTCCTGCCACACAGATGTAACATAGCTCAGAACTGAATACAAAAAATAAAAAAAAATAAAAATTACGCGTATTTCCGTGCATGTAACTGCTTGCATGGAGTTCAGCCTTAAATATAATATGAAGCCCTTTTCATAAATCTGTCAAAAATGGTTTTACCATACTTATTTTTAGAGTATTATTCAAATAATTTGGATAATGTTTTATGCATTTTTAGCGTAATATTGAAAGAAGGTGGTTAAAAGCTAAACTGCATTTACCATAAGTGCATACATAAAAACAGTACAAATGCATCGAAAGCATTGCAATACACAACCAATGCTCTACAAAATTGTTAAAAATATGTATGTTGAAACACATGTGAAAATGACCTTAGTATCTAGAATACAGACCTATGGGTATACAATTTAAATTCTTAACCTTTTACTTTATTTCAGTAAGTCTGCAGTTGTTACACTTTATTATGGTTATTTAATAAGGCACTGAAAAGAGCAATGCTAATAATGTAAAGTGCAATATCTCATAACAACCAGTCAACTTCTATATTTTTTTTCACCTAAAACAGGACAATGTTGCTCAATTTTTTATGAATAAGCTTTTATATTTTTCAGAATTCCAATGATTAACATGCTAGTTTCCTATCATGGCAAACCAGTGCAGTCCCCAATAGTATTTAATAAATCTGATTTTATATTAATACTTAATACATGACCTTCAATAATAGAAGACAGAGCAAGAGAGAGGGAGGGAGGGGGCTATATTCTATGTCATTCATGTGTTATTAAGATTGAACTTCAGGCAGATAGAAAATGCCATTTTATCAGGTATGTATTCATTCAAAAAATGTAATGTATTTTTATGAAGCAACTAGTGCATTAACCTGTATGCACTTGTTATCAATTTTCTGTGCAGCAGAGCTCATATCAAGAGTGGGAGAAGCAACACAAGCTGTGCTGCAGTTCTCACTCCATTGGTCTACTGCTTCTACTTCACTGTCAAATCAAAGCCTGGGGGAGGGGTAAGACCTGAAAGTAGCTGCAGTACAGAAATACCAGGTCTGAATGCTGACTGTGCCATATGGCAGACTTGTGTAAGTCTACTTAATGTATGTTCAGAAATGCAATGCCTTTTGGCAGGCAAAACAGTTCCTTTATATTCCAACTCCGGGCAAAAAAAAAAGTTTTCTCATGCTGTCGGGCTGTGCCCACACTGTCAACAGCTTGTTTTGTCTAGGGGTCAGAAGAAAACTTATACTCACCTGATCCTTCATTCCATTGGAAAACAGCACTCCCCCACAGTCCAGTGGTGGACTGTTCCTGGTCTATGGAGCCTCCTGAGCTTGATGATGTCAGGAACAATCCACAACTCAAGACCACTGGAGAGTGGGATGCTGGACCAGTATTGTGCTGGGAGGATTGGAGGATTAGGATAAGTATTTCAACTTTATCCTCTCCCCTAGACAAAACATGAGCACTTAACCTGCGCAATGCTCGCATAGCCTCACTGCATGGGAAAACTTTTTTTTTTCCCCAGAGATGGGCATTATATTTATTTCACTTAAACTTTTAGTGATTTTTCTGGAGTTATTTTTTAATTCATACTGAGTTAGTAAGCTGAATGAAAATCCACATGGTTTGGGTTCTATAAATTGCCTCTAGAGCAGTCAAAAATTAAATATAAATTATCTGATCAGTCTATGTGCATTAGGTTACTTCCGCACCAAGGGGAAAAAGTTTCTCTGTAGCTGGTAAACTTGTTCTAATACTGTCATGTGTTTAATCCTAACCTTGGATTAAAAACCTTGACCTTTAATTTCAAACCCAACAGCCACTGTTCCAGATACAAGGGTAAAAAGAAATAATAGAATTAAAGGTTCTCTCTAATACTTTATTATTTATTACAAAATGGAATATTTTACAATATCTTACAGAATGTGTCTTTGCTTCAAGCACCAATTTACATCTTTTGTTTTAGTTATATCTAGCCTGGTTGGTTTACTGAACTAACACAAAATGTTTACACCCTTTGCTAAAACATTAAGACTTCACGTTTTATAGGATTTCTGTGGCTGTTATGTTTGCACAGAAAATATTATTTAGGAAAAACTTAAATTGATTAAATTGATAATTCCCCTCCCCCAAATATCTATAGGGAAAATGTATATAAAAATAATTATGGGAAATTTCACCTGCACAGATTTTTATAAAAATAAGCTATTTTGACAAAAAAGTATATATGACAAAAAGATTTTTTTTTTAAATTTCATTCTTCGAGCACTTACCTGAAATAAAATGTTTGCATGTATAACAAGAAATGATATATCATAGCACTGTCAGACTGCATTGTAAAGGAAAGCGTTTAGAAGAGTGCAGGATCTACTATGTTAAGGTGATCTTGGCAGCTCTGAGATCACCTTAACTGTGTGTATTTTACTACATATAATATATGGATATATTTTTCCCAGATTAAATTATTACAAAAGCTTAATATAAACCGTTCTATAAAATGGTTTTTGAATGTTTACAATGAGATTTAATAACATTTTCCAACTGTTATATTTACAGTATACAAATATATATCTCTACATAAAAACATATAATACACTATATAACATACACTAGTTGTTGATGCCAGGATGGCAAAAATATATATTTACTGACAGACATACAAATGATCCACATGAACGTTTAGCTAGGTGACAATATAGTTTAAAAAAACTATTTTTCATTTCTACTAAATCATAATTTCACAATGCATTATTTATCATTTTATGACTCGTTTCTATTTCATAAGCTACAGATATGAAGCACACGCTATTCAAAAAAAAAATAATGTTTCTATTCACTTATATATTGTGGTTAGTAAAACCACAAAAATCATTTTTGAGATTATGTTTTATCTGTGTTTTATTTTTGTTTGATTTTATTTTATTTGGGTTAGAGGGTTCTTATTTTAGGTGGTTAGTTTCTATTTTTGTTTCTATATTCTGACAATATGCGTTTGCAGTTTAACTAAAGGTTCACAGAACAGAAAGTATGCTCTGAATTTTAGCGGAGTGAAACATTTTGCTGCATATTAATTTACAAAAGATTAACTTTTCAAATGAATAGATTGCTAATCCTGCACATCCTACAACTTAAACACATAACCCCTATTTGCTTAATAGTACATTTTTTTAAAGCATGCAATTTTCTTATTTTAAAACACACACAGGGTTGTTTTTAATCATCTAATCAGTTAATCTATTCTGACCTGAAAATGACAAAGGCGGAACTAAATAAGTAATTTAATCAAGCACTATAGAAACCTATTTCTTTGACCCCCGGCACAATCTTATCTTTCTTATAGCCAATTTTTAGCTGGAAAAAATAGGTGATGGTGTAAAACTGACTGAACTTTATTAACTGTTTAAGCTAGAATACAACTGTGAAAAGGTAAATTAATTTCAAAATTTCCATTAAACAGAAACTGTCACCTTCAGCAGTTTTCAGTTTAAACTATAATTCCAGATTGTACCTGCTGGTTAAAATTGGGGATCACCAAATTTCCTATCAAAATGAGTGGCTTTTCCTGAGAAGTCATTGGAGATGCTTTGCTAAAGCAGTAGAAATGGTTCACTTAGCAAAAGTGAATGTTCATGCATAATAAATAAGGTAAAGTTGTGTTTATTTCAATTTTTCAATTGTGAAATATTTTTTTTTTCCTTTTTTACCCTTGCACATGATTGAGGACTCCGAAGTCAACACAGCTTCACCCTATTTGCTAGCTAAAGGAACATTGACGTAGCAAGCTTATTTAAGTGAAGAGCTTTTGCTCCTTTACAATCTATACCTCGTTGTATCAAAATAGTCTAAGAGCATTGATCCTGGTAAACACAGGGATAAGGGTCCTGTCATAGTTCAAAGTATAGCTGAAGAAGGTAGGTACACCACCAATATGAGTTTTCCATCCAAACTGGTCATTTTTATTTTTAATTTCTTATGGCTGGAGGTTGGCTGCAGCAAAAGTAGGTATGTCTTGGTATTCTAACTGTTCTGGACCTATTTGAATGTACTTTTCCTAATAGACTTGAGAGAGGTTGCATATTGAAGCTGGATGGTTTTCTCAGCCATTTGCATTTTTCTTGTAAAGAAACTTTAAATTGGTGCAAATCTTTGTTTAATATTTTTTTTTCATTGTGAAACTGACATCATTTCTCAAAGTAATGGTGGCAGCAGTCACCTAATCTAGCCAATCATAAACTACTAGAGAAATAATGAGTTCTGCCAGTTTTTTTTTTTTGCACCTGTTTTAAGATGACATGACTGGAAATAGAAAAATTGGCAGCAGAGTGGAAATCCCCTTTATAAACTGAGACCTACAGATTGCCTCTCTCTGTCATGACACTTATGTGTACCATGACTTATTACATACGTTTATATTATGTAAGATAAAAAAATATGGTATAATGGAATTTTGTATTTTTCTAAAGATTCTATTCCAGATAGAATTTTTTTTACAGTATATATAAAAAAAATTGAGAATAATTACCCAGTTGACACGGGGCCTGTCAAAATCAATTATAAAACTGTAAAATGTTACTCCAGTTTGAAAAAAAAAATTGCATTTGAGGTTCTTTGATGCACCCAAAACACCCCAGCACACATTTCCACTGGAATTCATTTCAATACTTGCTATTTATTTGATGTTAGAATGACTGCAATAAATATGAGTACACATTCTTGAGAAAAGCAACTTATTTAGAAAAAAAACGAAAAAAAAAGAAAAGAAAAAAAAAAAACGAATGGACAATGTTTCTTTGTCATCTGGCTACTCCTCTTATATCAATGCATACACTTTTGTAAAGAAATATATTTTTATGGAAAATAAATTTGTAAAAGTATGATGTAAATTTTCAGTGCAATGTAAACAAAATAAAATTAATAATTCATTTTAAATGTGTTAGTGTATCTGGCATTTTTTGTTGAAAATAATGGCATCCTTTGAACCTTTATTGCTCTTTCTAGCAATGATGCTAATTTACTAAAAATGATGAGACTATTCACTGAAAAAAATGTGTGACTATAAGTATTCATAGTGAACAGAATGCCAAAGTGGCACTGGTTTCCAGTTATTAAAGCTTTACGTGAATTTAAAGCTCAATTCTAGACAAACATTTAAAAAATTGGGTTCCAATAAAGTGTTCAAAACAAAAAGCAACTCTGGCTGCAATAATCACCTCCTTTCTGGTACTGTCTCCCTCTGTAATGGTTTTCCACCAATAAATATTCTCAGTATTCCTGGTTAAATGATGGCCAGACTGGGAAGACTAAGGATATCCTGTGAGTGCAGAGTCACCTTTTTTCCCTGCACCCATATTCATTTAGGCAGAGAGTGGCATTGACATCATCATGCATACAGTATGCATGAATAAGTGAGATAAGAAACAGGGTCTATAACTTTAGTATATCTCAAGGTCCATCATAGTTTAAATTCACCACTACAAATGAGATTTGGGTTTGCCACTTCCATGAGTTCATGGCAAACAGGATTTGGGAAGTTTGCAAATCACTATATTTGGCCCAAAATCTTATCAGGGTTACCAACAGACACAAGTAACAACCTATACTGTTCCTGGCCAGCTAAGTCGGAAGAGCCAGCAACTTGAAGGAATGGAAAACCCAGCTACCTTTCTATAAAAAAGTGGACTAACATCAGCCAAATTGCCAGTTTTTTTTTAATTTATCTTATTTATTATTTTTATTATTATTATTTTATTTTTAAGATTGGCATTGGCACATGTCCCCTTTGGTAGTATCTAGCTCCCCATGTCTGTTTGGCAATAGTTTGGCCCTAGAAATGGGCAGAATTTAATGTCAACATCCAACCCTCATAGAATTCAATAGAGTTTGCCCCAAAACTTGCAAAGTTTGAACAAGAATTTTGAAAATGTTTGCAAACTGAACTATTGATAGCTAAAGAAAATCTAAAGGTTTAACTTGTCACTAGAAAAGATATAGGAACATATTTAATGTGGACTGTTAACAGGGGATGTTCCTCACTTTGGAGAGATTTCCTCTCATTTTCTTTTGTATCTCCCAAATGGGTTGCAGAAAGAAAAAACTGACAAGGGTTTTAACCAATGACTACTCTATCCTAAATGTTTGGACCTTAGATGTACTTTAAGTTGTCACAAGTGTAATAAAAGCGCCACACCCTTAATACTTTAAAGCAGCAATTCCACCTCAAAGAAACCAAATAAATTTCTTAGTGCTATAACTTAAATAAAGGAATGCGCTAAAACCACAAACTATTCCTAATTTAGTGTAGAAACATTAGTGCAAAAGATATATCTATTCTCAATTAATATCAAAAAATATCAAAATTATGTGCAAAACTATTTTTTAGTGCATATGTAATTTAAATAATTAAATTTGTGAATATAAAAAAAATGTCCAATTCTGAATTTCTTCAAATGTCCAAACAAATCCTTTTCAAATTCAGGTGCTCTCAAAGAAATTGTGCCAAAATCCACCACCAAAGTAAAGTTGGGTAACTCACCAGAGCTCCATGCTGATCAATCTCTAGATCAGCAAAAAATGCTTTTTGCTCTGGGAACAGATGCAATGAATCAACTTCTCAGGTGTGATGATCAATAGCTACACAATCATCCATAAGGTAGGTATCCACCACTCAATATAATGGTTCCAGGAGCATTATATCACTCTCTCTTTTTATATCTCTCCACCGAGGTCATGTTTGGGAATGAAAGAGAAAATCATGGTGCAGCCAGTTTTTTAATAAAAATATCCAACAATTTAATAAAGATTTACACTCACAAAAAGGGTGTCTTCACCGACACCAGTATAACAGCATAAAACAGCAAATGGTATAACAGTCTCCTGTTCCCCGTACACTCACTACAGCGCTCGTGACTCAATTTTCTCCACAAACGTCAGCATCCAGCAAGCCCTACTAGTTTCGTCATGAATGACGTCTTCAAGGGGCGGTCTCATTCTCAGACGTCATTCATGACGAAACTAGTAGGGCTTGCTGGATGCTGACGTTTGTGGAGAAAATTGAGTCACGAGAACTGTAGTGTAGAATATGAGATCTTAGAATATGAGATCTATCTACTCCATTACCCGTGCATCTCATTATTTGAGTAAAACAGTCACTCTATTTTGGGATTACTTAAGTAACCATTGCATGGAGGAGCTCAGCTATGAGGAAAGATTAGAGGAACTGAATTTATTCTCTCCTGACAAGAGGAGATTAAGGGGGGATATGATCAACATGTATAAATAACATTCCTCGTTAAGCTTGGGCTGCCATCTTGCCTATGTTGCATGATGCTTTGTCATGCCTTTTTCTTGTGTCTAGAACTTGCTACTTGAGCCATTTGGCTCTATCTTTCAATTATGCCCATTTTTTATGTACTACGTTGCTGCTGTTCTCTTGTGCTTTCTATTTAGACATTTGCCTACCAGTTGTTTTTATAGTTTGACTTAGGCACTTGATCATCACATGTGGGTTTCAATGATGTTAGGGTTTTTAGGGTATGCATATTTTTCGATTTCACTTCATTGCTGTCCTGAGGAGGATGAGCTTGTACCTCATTAAAATCGAAATAAACATCCTCAGTGAATGTTCACCTTTCAAGTCCCATGACTGCTGGCTTATCTTTTGTATTAGACTACATAGTTGAAATTCTTCAACCATCATTGACTTTCACATACAAATATTATATGTTATAAAGGGGCAAAAGAACATCTTAGCTCTTGTAATAGCACCTGTGATTACATCAATGTGTATGTATTCCCCATGGTGATCAATAAAACTCAATGGTACAGTTAATTATTATACAACAATCATTTTATATTCTCAGCAGGGAAAATCTCTGTCCTATTTTCATGAATGAAATTATGCTTATTGTTTGGGACCATGTTCAGCATAATGTTTTAAAATTGTATCTAGTAGTTTTCTTTTTTTCTTCCCTATTTTCACCTGATCCAGCCAATAAAACACTTCCTGTCTTAGGGTGACTACCCTCACTCCTCCACTGTTTCTATGGTGGAGCAGTGTAAATTCTCTTGGACATCAGCACTGTCAACCTGTGGACAAGGTAGTGATGTATAAACTAGTACATTTAGATGGACTTAGTAGGAGTGACTTTCAAATTAAAGCTTAACTCCATCTAACATTCTGACTTTTTCAATTTGGGATAAACATTTTAGCTATATGAATAATAGCTGAACATGGTAAGCACACTTGTCAGTGTTAACTGGTTTTTATCAACCTTCCAACCACTACTTTTGCTGGGCAGTGTGGTCTGTCAGGATCAACAGGTAATACAACTATGTAAATGGGGGAAGAGGCTCATTACAAAGACTTCTATTTTAATGCTTGTGACTGACAATGAGTTCCAGGTTTAACTTGAATCCTTGTTCTGAATGAAGTTTGTCTGTTCAGAGGTTTGGCAAGTTACCAAAATAAATGGGTGTTCAGCCAAGTACATCCTCCAGCTAAGGCAGGTAATGCTACCACTACTAAATGTGACAGCTTCGACAGCTTCCACTCAGTTCAGTTGTAAGGGAGCTGGCATCCACTAGTAAACTAACACTCAGTGACGTGTCCTACCTGGTCCATTCATCAGTCAGTTGGAGACTGGAGGCTTAGTAGCGATTTGGGTGGGATAAATCCTTCATTAATAAATCCATACCCTACCTATTAGCAAGACCTCATTATTAATCTCAGATGTTCACAGGCCTTTATATGTACAAGCTGACTTATGTGAGGGCACTCACTTTTAGGAGAACCTGCTGCTGGGAGAAAAAGATGACTGTTGATAGAACACTAAAAAAGTATATGTGTTGCTTGTTTGCTCTGGATAAATCTATTTGGGAACACCCAGTAATTAAGGAGCTGACCTGAATTTAAGTATTGTTTCAGATGAGCAGATGTTTTGTTTGTTTTTACCATATGAACTTGCTGTACAAAGCCCTTCTGCATTGAAACTTGGTTTGTTTACTCCCTTGCTGAATAAAAGTTTGTGTCATGTACCTGGAGATGGAGCCTGCTGTGTAGAGGAAGGCGATTTCTTACACCTCTGGCTTGGTACCCCTGGTAAAGTGACAGGAGGTACAAGAGCCTGGAGTGGCATGAGTGCCTGGTAGTTCTGGTGATGACGGCTGCAGATGAGAAGTCTGTGTGCATTCGGATTCAGGCTGAATCATGATATGGGGCAGCAGGCACAACAAGCTGGTAGACAGTCAGCAGGCACTTAACATGCTGACAGATAACAGGCAGTAGGCACTTGGTAGGCTGGCAGGTCACGGACAGCAGATGCTTGGCAAACTGATGGAGTAAGGATGGCCACTACAGTCTGGACACAGAGCAGGGCAGGCAAGCTGGGTCAGACACTTGCTGGCATGTCAGGAACAGAGCAACAGGCAGAAGAGTAGTGAGGTTATGGCTGGAGTTGGCAACGGTAAGCAAACAGATAGTGTGGTCAAGCAGAGACAAGGTCAAAGAGCAAGACAGGGGTCGGTTCAGGCAGAGTTCAGACAGTTCAGGACGGCAACAGGAGATAAGCACAGGAACAGGTAGCAAGTAGCAGAATGCTGTAAACCATAAGGCAAAGTCCCAGTGCAGCAGAAGAGTTTAACCATTTGACGCCCATCCAATAGCCGTATGGCGTCTGGAAAAATGCACTAGCTTTCCGGGAGGCCGCCATTTGGCGTACTCCCGCACATGCGCAGTTCGCGCTCTTGCAGAGCCGCACAGCGGCGCGATATGTCACCGGCCGTGTACCTCGGACATGGCCGATGACAGATTTGAGTATCGGCCCCTTGCCAGTACCATGTGACCTGCTGTGACCAATCACAGCAGGTCACATGACAGTTGTATACAATGGATGGCTTCATTCATGCCATCCATTGTATACTACTGCCTAGCTGTGAATGGTCACAGCTAATCACATGCACATGTCATGTGATTCGTTGTGGCCAAATCACAGCTAAGCACAAAAAAAAAAAAAAAAAAACCCTGAATGAATCGATGTCATTCAGGTAAATGCTTGCTTATAGCAAAGTTATTCTTTGCTATAAGCAAATTGTGTAAAAAAAACAAAAACAAAATACTGATCACTTCCCCAAAGTAGTACAATGTTACTATGGTAACATTGTACTACTTTGGAAATAGTGAAATATGAAAACAAATCTTAAAAAAAGCAAAATAATGTAATAAAAGATTCTAAATAATAAAAAAAATTAAGAAATATAAAAAAATATATTTTTTTTTCACACTGTCACCAGTCAGTGTCCCTGATCACCGCCATGCCAGTTATATGATGACGCTGTACTGCACTGGTGACAGTATGTTAAAATAAAATAGTGAAAATAATTTTTTTTATCTTTTCATTTTCCGAAAAATTATGACAAAAAAAATACAACTTCAAAAAACTCGCCATGCCTCTTATGAAGTACGTCGGACTGTCTACTCTGCAAAAAGGGGTCATTTGGGGGATATCTGTACTGTTCTGACATTCTTGGACCTCAAGAAATTAGATTGGCTGTCAGTACTTCAGGATTGATCAATAATTAGATCTATACCATAGTTTGTGAACTCTATAACTTTCCTACAAACTAAAAAATACATCCTAATTTGGGTTATTTTCACCAAAGACATGTAGTAGAATACATCTTGGCCTAAATTTATGAAGAACAATTATTTATTTGCAAACTTTTATAACAGAAACAAAGAAAAATGTGTGATTTTTTCAAAATTTTCGGTCTTTGTTAATTTAGCAAAAAATAAAAACCCCGGCGGTGATTAAATACCCCAAAAGGAAAGTTCTAGTTGTGTGAAGAAAATGATAACATTTTAATTTGGGTACAGTTTTATATGACCGCACAATTGTCATTCAAAGTGTGAGAGCGCTGAAACCTGAAAAATGGCCTGGGCAGGAAGGTGTAAAATTGCCCGGTATTGAATTGGTTAAATAGTTCATTAGGCGCCAATCTTGTGGTGAGCATGTGCATGCATATGAGCACGAGCAGGGGTTCGGCTATTAGGAATTCTCCATCTACTCATTATCATGCTCCTGGGCACATTTCGCCTTTCCAGACAGTTTGGGACAAACTGTGTGAACTGTTCTTGGGTGTTCCTGTCTTGTGCATGGTTTATCACTGCCAATACCATTTGAACCTATACCATTTATAAGTCTATGATAAGTATTGGGTGAGTTGATTTTACTCCTTGAGATGACACAGGAAGCAAACACCTAAAAGCCCTGAAATTCTGAGAAGATCAACAATTTTTCTTGTTTTTCCACTTATGGAACAAATATAACAAAATGTTCCCAATTATATATTTAACATCAAAAAGGGAAGAGCAATTCATTGTTATAATTTTTACAGACCCTTTAGTGAATGCAGTGGCCTCTTTGTCCTCAACTTAAATGCTTTCTGAGTTGCTGCTTCTTCTCCCAGCTTTTTGTACAAGGGATGACAGAGGTTGACATCAAAACAGACTGACGTGATACTTTTATACATTCCAAAATATTTTCTGTAACCAAAAAAAAAAATCACAACTGCGTAAATGACAATTTTTTTGATCCACATGGAGTTCAACTTTAAGTCACCGGCAAACATAAAATGAGTGTTATCACATCAGGACATATTCAGCCAAACCTAGTGACCACCTTGTATCTTCAATCACGGCTGAGAGTCTCAGGGAAGTGTTCTGCTGAGGATAATATCAATCAGTTAGATCAAACAATCAATCTATTAGAAAATCTTGTCCAATCACTGCTATTCCCCTTCAATTAACCCAGCGGTTGAGCAATCAGTTATAACCTTCCTCCTTCTCCTCCAACACTTTCCCTTCCCGCATGTATGCACCAGTAATATACATATTTATGGAGCACTCTGAAGACAGTTTTGTGTGGGGGCACTCAATAAAGATACTTCCTTGCATTGTATACTTGATGGGTTAGTTCACCTTTACAATAAAATTGTTCACAGTACATTAAAAACACTTTTCAGAAAAAGGAGCTTCTTTACAATTCTTTATGCAGGAAAATGCATGCAGCAAACCACCATGAGGGCCCATTCACCCCTGTCCAGTCTGGTGAATTGTGCTAAAATACATTCAGTATGTTATGCGTTAACATGTGCTGCCTTAGGAAGCCCATTTATTCCAATAGGCTACCAATATATCAGAATGGACAAAAAATGCACACACATACAGTCTTTTCTGATATATAATTGAAGCACCTGGTGTATTCTGTATGCTTTTAACGTTCAAAATGAATGACTGCCACAGTATTGCTAAAGGAAACATTTTTTTAAGTTTTGGAGAGAGTGAGGAAGGATTAGAAAACTTGTCAGTTTTTATTGCTGTCTGTACCTCCTTTAGGGAGATTCACCCTCTCTATTTGTCTGGTTATCATTATCATAGAAAGTGAAAGTAAATTAAATCCCAAATTTTGGGTTGTCATCAGAACACTAATAGAGGTGAAATCTTCCAATGGGGACACAAGTTCTATTGACACTGGTAACACACTGGGATTCCTTCACTATGGAAGGATTTTCTCTCACTTCCTGCTTGGTTATGGGACAGGAAGTGAAGGGAATTCCACCCAATGGGACACAGATGGCAAAAAAAAAATTACAGGAGTTAAAACCCTCCCTTACTCTATCCAAAATGAAAAGAAAACGTTTGCCTGTAGTTACACATTAAATGATTAGTTCCATCGTTCTGTAACTGTTTTTTCATGCTATCATCAGTACAAACTTTCTAGTTAGAACAATGTAATCAATCACATGAGACAGTAGCTATATTTAGAGGCAAAGAACAGCCCCTTCTCTAGGCAACAACAGTTATCATATGCCAAATCAAGACATTCATAAATGTATTTATCTCTTTCTCATATAGTATTAGCCCCTTGAGGGCCATTGGATTTTGGTTGGGTCCCCCTAGGCTCTGCATAGTCAGGCAACACAAATTTTGGACACTTTTTCTCAGAGTCAGTAAAACAGCTCTTGAGCTTGTTTTTGTTGTTTTTCTTAGGGGCCAACAACCTGGATGGGGTTTAGGGGTATATGGGATGCCCAAGGAACTGTTTGGCTTCATGTACACAAGCTTTCCCTGACTGCCGGCTGCGTAAAAATGCAAATTGGGGCATAAACACGGTACCTCGGTTGGCACGCTTTGCCAAGTTTTCAGTGCATTTTGCGATTTCCCTCGGTCGGCAATCAAAACGTTCCTATCCTGAACGCGATTCTTCGGCATTCAAGAGAGGGAGGTTTAACCTCATCTAAATGCAGCAGCTCCTAAACTCTGCTGAAAGCCTATGTGTACATGGACACATAGGCTTTTATGGAGTGGAGTTTAGGAGCTTTGGCAAAAAAATGCCAAAAGCTCCTAAACTTGAGTTTAGGAACTGCTCATGTACATGAAGCCTAAAACTTGAGGACAACGTCTTAGCAAACACTGTACAAAAAGTGGATTAAGGATCAGCAGCAATCTCTTTAAGGAGCACTGAGTCCTCTTTGGGGTACCTCCTCAGACCCCAGATGAAACTCTCCTCATCCACCCGGTTGTCCTGAGGGTATCCTTTGGCAAGGAATTCCAGAATCCACTGTGAAGCAGTCCCAGATGAGGACTAGTTGGTTATTGCACTTGACTGCTGTCCCCCTTCTGTGGTCCAAGGGGTGTAGAAGTACTCACTCTGTTCTGTCTTGTAGCTTAGCAGGTTGCAGCTGCTTTCAGGCCTTATTGCAGGCAGGCTCCTTTCCTGCTGACAGGTTGTCCTCCCTAGGAGACTGTATGGCTGTGGGGATCCTTCTGTCTACTCTGGCCTGTATGTAGACCCTCCTCCCTGGGGCCCCATCTCAGGCTCCATGCTCCAGAACCTTCCTTAGTCCATCTTCCACCCGAACACAATGCACTCTACTGCACAGGCTCACTCACATTTTAAGGTAGCTCTTAGCACCTGCCTGGGGATTGGCCATGTTCCCTTAAACATGCAAATGTAGGCCTCCTCCCCTCCTCCGCCCCTCTTCTAGAAAGTTCTTCTGGTTTTGAGAAGGATGGGAGGGCACAAGAAGCCCTCACCTGTAGAGCCTCTTAGCCTGAACTGAGGTAACCTCACTGCCTCACTCCCAGGCTGATTCATCCCAGGAGTCTAACAAGCCTCTGACTCAGAGCAAATATCCTAGCTAAAACTAGAGGCCACTACACACATAATTATCCATAAAATTGCAATATGTAATCTGTAAAGGATACAAAAGAAGGTTGCAATCACTACATAGAGCTATAGAAGGACCTCCTATAGTCGCACCACAGGTTTGACAGACAGAAGTTTGCCACTGGCCACTGTACAAAACAAGTAGCTGTGTTCTCTGTTTTCTCCAAGCATCTGGACACCATTAGCCTTACCTCCAGTGTAGAGCTTAGCCATGTAGACAAACAGTTGTCTGACAATCTACTTGCACTGATTAGATGGAAGAGGAAGCAAATCCTAAAAATGGGAAGTACAGAGATATTAACAAAAAACATAATTTGAAAATATAGTTTATTCAGAATTATCAAGAAATATAAAATAGCATAGCATGTATTTATGGACCATCCAGTCACTATTAAAATATTTATATTTTTGAATAACATGAGAGACATACGCATGACAGACATCAAGTATTAAAATAAATACAAACAAAGACAAAAGACTAGAGGTTTATTGAATAACAGCATGTATAGGACATACTTACCGTTATACTATCCAACATCCTAACATCCAAAATTCATGGCAGGGAATACACTGCATTCAACCCAGCTGGCCACTGAGAATGTAATAGTTACATAGTTAGTCTGGTTGATAAAAGACACAAGTCCATCTAGTCCAACCATGTAACGTATGTGTCCGATATGTTTTTCTGTGCAGTAGCATGCATTCTTAGTCACCCCCACATGGTTTGGGTAGTTGTGCAATTACTTGTCCTATAAGTTAATTAACCTGATGGTTTGTGGTCATAAAGTGGAGTACAACAAATCTTCTTAATGCAAAAGCATTTTATACATGCTTTCTCTGTATGTTTTTGTCTTTTATACCATTGAATACATCTTGGATAATGCACTAGGTGTGTGCGCCACCTGTTTACTCTTTATTTAGCCATAACCCTACCTGTGCCATTTTCAATAATTCTCTGTGGAAAAAAAGTTAATATGGTTGATTATGATGTTATGTAAATCACTTTCAGAATTCCCCTAAAAAACACATACAGCACATCTGTGTATCTTTTATACAACTGTACCCCCTTCAGTTTTTAAGGATATATTTCTCCTCCAGATAACTCACAAATAGGAAGCTTAGCTGATCACTGCTGTCTCCATTATCCTTAAATGGTGGGAATTTGAGAAGTGATTGTTTTCTAATATACAAAGTAATATCAGGGCAAGTTAGCAAAAATTTGGTTGGCATATTTGTTGCAGGATTCCTAATAAGTCAAAACTTATCTGCCTTAATGTCATCCTTATTTGGAACAGAAGTATATTGTAGAGATAGAATATACATACTGCACCATTGGAGTGTCCTTTTGTCTCCTTCATTAAGGGTGATTATCTCAGACCTCCAACAACCCCCACCCTTAAAGGGACAGGATCCCATATCTGGCTTGATGCTGTTTTAAAGTACAAAGATAATTGACCATTTCTACAAGGCTAATGATTGGGAGAGTGAAGAAATCCTTACTGATGTGGCATTATTAAGCTCAATTTGATTTCTCTGACGTGAGAGTTCTGTGAGCACTGAGGTGACACTCCTTGCATGTTTATAGCACTTATCTAATGGTGCAGGTTTTTAGCGCATGAAGAAGCAAATGAGCTGTGAAGAGTTGGATTGTTCACAAAATCACTGATTATTTCACATTATATGGACTTGGTTTATGGACATTCATTTAATATTTAGTGTATACCACACTCTATACACCTTCATATATGCTTTTTGTTCATTAATTTGTTTGCAGCGCAGCATAGTTTTATTTATGTTTACTATCAAATTGCCTTTTATCTTTGGTCGTTTGGTGTGTGATGTTCTTGTCAGAAAAATATTATACAATTTTAGTTCTGAACTGAAATCTAAATAGTTTTGTTTCAAATGTAAATGCATTAAATGCTAAGTTTAAAATTTCTACTAAAATTGCACTATCACAGTGAATAGAAGCCTTTCTTAATGTTCTATCTGTCCAAACTAACCCTAATTACTTATTGCATAATTACCCTCCTCCATGGTTGCCTTGTATCTGCAGCCTCTCTATTAATAATGCACCAAGGCTCCTCTTTCAGTAGGGTAAAGCAGTTAGTAGGATGGAGAGATTGGTGGACCTGAGAGAAGCGGGTGGGAGATGTAGGGAGGAGCGAAGCCCAAAGAGCAGTGGTGTCCTGAAGCAGGTGAGGGGAGTGCGGCCCGGACCCGCTCCATGAAAAGGTAAGTTGTAAAGCAAGCCTACGATCCCCGCAGGATGGTTGGATCATCGGCATGCAACCTGTACAGAGTGACACCGGACCCGCATTTGCGATTTCAACCACAGGAGCTATTCATGGGCGTACCCCTGAGGACGTGCTGTCACACGAAACACGTTGGGTGGAGCCTTCATTGCTGACATCACACCGCGCCTTCAAGGCAAGGAGCGGTGGCCATTTTACTTCTCTGGCTCCTGTGGTTGAGCTATCTTCCCCAGATTAAGGATATTCACACCACCAGTACTTAGAGGATGCTGGATGTTTAACCCCTATGCTGCTTCTCTGTTCCTGCACCCAGATGTGACAGATTGTAACCAATGCTTGTATACATCAAAGTTCTGGTGAGTGCACACCCATTAGAAGTGGTGGATTACCTTCAAAGATATACAGTTGTGTTCAAAATACAGTCATGGCCGAAATTGTTGGCACCCTTGATATTTCTCCAGGAAATCATGTATTTCTCACGAAACGTATTGCATTAACACATGTTTTGCTATACACATGTTTATTCCCTTTGTGTGTATTGGGACAAAACAAAAAAAGGGAGGAAAGAAAGCAAATTCGACATAATGTCACACAAACCTCCAAAAATGGGCTGGACAAAAGTATTGGCACCCTTTCACAACTGCGGATAAATAAGAATGTTACAAGCATGTGATGCTCCTGTAAACTCACCTGGGGCAAGTAACAGGTGTGGGCAATATAGAAATCACACCTGAAAGCAGATAAAAAGGAGAGACGTTCACTTAACCTTTGCATTGTGTGTCTGTCTGTGCCACACTAAGCATGGACAACAGAAAGAGGAGACGAGAACTGTCTGAGGACCTGAGAACCAAAATTGTGGCAAAATATCAACAATCTCAAGGTTACAAGTCCATCTCCAGAGAACTAGATTTGCCTTTGTCCACAGTGCGCAACATTATCAAGAAGTTTGCAACCCATGGCACTGTAGCTAATCTCCCTGGTCGTGGACGGATGAGGAAAATTGATGAAAGATTGCAACGCAGAATAGTCCGGATGGTGGATAAGCAGCCCCAAACATGTTCCAAAGACATTCAAGCTGTCCTGCAGGCTCAGGGAGCATCAGTGTCAGCGCGAACTATCCGTCGACATTTAAATGAAATGAAACGCTATGGCAGGAGACCCAGGAGGACCCCACTGCTGACACAGAGACATAAAAAAGCAAGACTACAGTTTGCCAAAATGTACTTGAGTAAGCCAAAAGCCTTCTGGGAAAACGTCTTGTGGACAGATGAGACCAAGATAGAGCTTTTCGGTAAAGCACATCATTCTACTGTTTACCGAAAACGGAATGAGGCCTACAAAGAACAAAACACAGTACCTACGGTAAAATATGGTGGAGGTTCAATGATGTTTTGGGGTTGTTTTGCTGCCTCTGGCACTGGGTGCCTTGACTGTGTGCAAGGCATCATGAAATCTGAGGATTACCAAAGGATTTTGGGTCGCACTGTAGGGCCCAGTGCAAGAAAGCTGGGTTTGCGTCCAAGATCCTGGGTCTTCCAGCAGGACAATGACCCCAAACATACGTCAAAAAGCACTCAGAAATGGATGGCAAAGAAGCGCTGGAGAGTTCTGAAGTGGCCAGCAATGAGCCCAGATCTAAATCCCATTGAACACCTGTGGAGAGATCTTAAAATTGCTGTTGGGAAAAGGTGTCCTTCCAATAAGAGAGACCTGGAGCTGTTTGCAAAGGAAGAGTGGTCCAAAATTCCGGGTGAGAGGTGTCAGAAGCTTATTGATGGTTATAGGAAGCGACTGATTTCAGTTATGTTTTCCAAAGGGTGTGCAACCAAATATTAAGTTAAGGGTGCCAATACTTTTGTCCAGCCCATTTTTGGGGTTTTGTGTGACATTATGTCATATTTGCTTTTCTGCCTCTGTTTTATATTTGTTCCAATACATACAAAGGGAATAAACATGTGTATAGCAAAACATGTGTTAATGCAATACCTTTTTTGTGTGAAATACTTGATTTTCAGGAAAAATATCAAGGGTGCCAACAATTTCGGCCATGACTGTAATAGCAGTGTGTTGAAAAAAGTGAATAAAGCTCAAAATCCTTCTAATAGCTTTTATTTCCATACACACAAATGCATTGGGAACATTACACATTCTATTCCAAATCAAAACATGAAGAAAAATATATCAAATTTGTGTTGTTCCTCTAAAAAAATTGAAGAAAAGTGAATATTAGACGGTTCAAAAAAATAGCAGTGTTTGTATTCTTCTTTACAAACTCAAACATTCACTATATAAAACGAAAAATGTTTGAAGATTTTGCTTTCCTTTGAATAACTTAATTAATATTTAGTTGTATAAGCACTGTTTCTGAGAACTGCTGTACATCTGTGTTGCATGGAGTCAACCAACTTCTGACACCTGTGAACAGGTATTCCAGCCCAGGATGATTGGACTACATTCCACAGTTCTTCTCTATTTCTTGGTTTTGCCTCAGAAACTGCATTTTTGATGTCACCCCACAAGTTTTCTATTGGATTAAGATCCGGTGATTGGGCTGGCCACTCCATAACGTCAATCTTGTTGGTCTTGAACCAAGATGTTGCACGTTTACTGGTGTGTTTGGGGTCGTTGTCTTGTTAAAACACCCATTTCAAGGGCATTTCCTCTTCAGCATAAGGCAGCATGACCTCTTCAAGTATTCTGATGTATTCAAACTGATCCATGATCCCTGGTATGCGATAAATAGGCCCAACACCGTAGTATGAGAAACATCCCCATATCATGATGCTTGGGCAACCATGCTTCACTGTCTTCACAGTGTACTGTGGCTTGAATTCAGTGTTTGGGGGTCGTCTGACAAACTGTCTCCGGCCACTAGACCCAAAAAGAACAATCTTACTTTCATCAGTCCACAAAATGTTGCGCCATTTCTCTTTAGGCCAGTAAATGTGCTCTTTGGCAAATTGTAACCTCTTCAGCACATGTCTTTTTTTCAACAGTGGGACTTTGCGGGGGCTTCTTGCAGATAGCTTGGCTTCACATAGGCGTCTTCTAATTGTAACAGTACTCACAGGTAACTTTAGACCTTCATTCATCTTCCTGGAGCTGATTGTTGGCTGAGTCCTTGCCATTTTGGCTATTCTTCTATCCATTCGAATGGTAGTTTTTCGCTTTCTTCCATGTCTTTCAGGTTTTGGTTGCCATTTTAAAGCATTTGCAATCATTTTAGCTGAGCAGCCTATCATTTTCTTCACTTCTTTATATGTTTTGCCCTCTCCAATCAAATTTTTAATTAAGGTTCGCTGTTCTTCTGAACAATGTCTGGAACGACCCTCAGAATTTCAGAGAGAAATGCACTGTAACCAGCATGTACAACATTTGCTGCCTTCCTTCCTTAAATAAGGGCAATAATTGCCACCTGTTTTTCAAAGAATGAATGACCTCACTAATAGAACTCCACACTGCTATTATTTTGAACATTCCCCTTTCAATTAGTGATTCAATTACACAGAATCAGCAGCATGCATGTCATGACTGTTGGGTCTGTTGGATTTCTATTACTCTACTACACCTGCTAGTAAATTATTTGCCATGTAGAAATATCATTTCCACCAAAAACAGTGATTGATTGGGTGAGTGATGTCTGACTGCTATTATTTTGAACACAACTGTACGCACATCTGCACTTTGGTCACATGGCTATATCATGTTTAATCTGAAGACTATTTCTGCTCATGTATTTTCCCGTTGAAAGTGGAAGGATATACAGTCATGGCCGAAATTGTTGGCACCCTTGATATTTCTCCAGGAAATCATGTATTTCTCACGAAACGTATTGCATTAACACATGTTTTGCTATACACATGTTTATTCCCTTTGTGTGTATTGGGACAAAACAAAAAAAGGGAGGAAAGAAAGCAAATTCGACATAATGTCACACAAACCTCCAAAAATGGGCTGGACAAAAGTATTGGCACCCTTTCACAACTGCGGATAAATAAGAATGTTACAAGCATGTGATGCTCCTGTAAACTCACCTGGGGCAAGTAACAGGTGTGGGCAATATAGAAATCACACCTGAAAGCAGATAAAAAGGAGAGACGTTCACTTAACCTTTGCATTGTGTGTCTGTCTGTGCCACACTAAGCATGGACAACAGAAAGAGGAGACGAGAACTGTCTGAGGACCTGAGAACCAAAATTGTGGCAAAATATCAACAATCTCAAGGTTACAAGTCCATCTCCAGAGAACTAGATTTGCCTTTGTCCACAGTGCGCAACATTATCAAGAAGTTTGCAACCCATGGCACTGTAGCTAATCTCCCTGGTCGTGGACGGATGAGGAAAATTGATGAAAGATTGCAACGCAGAATAGTCTGGATGGTGGATAAGCAGCCCCAAACATGTTCCAAAGACATTCAAGCTGTCCTGCAGGCTCAGGGAGCATCAGTGTCAGCGCGAACTATCCGTCGACATTTAAATGAAATGAAACGCTATGGCAGGAGACCCAGGAGGACCCCACTGCTGACACAGAGACATAAAAAAGCAAGACTACAGTTTGCCAAAATGTACTTGAGTAAGCCAAAAGCCTTCTGGGAAAACGTCTTGTGGACAGATGAGACCAAGATAGAGCTTTTCGGTAAAGCACATCATTCTACTGTTTACCGAAAACGGAATGAGGCCTACAAAGAACAAAACACAGTACCTACGGTAAAATATGGTGGAGGTTCAATGATGTTTTGGGGTTGTTTTGCTGCCTCTGGCACTGGGTGCCTTGACTGTGTGCAAGGCATCATGAAATCTG
Organism: Staurois parvus; assembly: GCF_062004578.1. Taxonomy (NCBI): domain Eukaryota; kingdom Metazoa; phylum Chordata; class Amphibia; order Anura; family Ranidae; genus Staurois; species Staurois parvus. The sequence continues at coordinate 1,949,915 of NW_028317843.1, forward strand.
AGGATTACCAAAGGATTTTGGGTCGCACTGTAGGGCCCAGTGTCAGAAAGCTGGGTTTGCGTCCAAGATCCTGGGTCTTCCAGCAGGACAATGACCCCAAACATACGTCAAAAAGCACTCAGAAATGGATGGCAAAGAAGCGCTGGAGAGTTCTGAAGTGGCCAGCAATGAGCCCAGATCTAAATCCCATTGAACACCTGTGGAGAGATCTTAAAATTGCTGTTGGGAAAAAGTGTCCTTCCAATAAGAGAGACCTGGAGCTGTTTGCAAAGGAAGAGTGGTCCAAAATTCCGGGTGAGAGGTGTCAGAAGCTTATTGATGGTTATAGGAAGCGACTGATTTCAGTTATGTTTTCCAAAGGGTGTGCAACCAAATATTAAGTTAAGGGTGCCAATACTTTTGTCCAGCCCATTTTTGGGGTTTTGTGTGACATTATGTCATATTTGCTTTTCTGCCTCTGTTTTATATTTGTTCCAATACATACAAAGGGAATAAACATGTGTATAGCAAAACATGTGTTAATGCAATACCTTTTTTGTGTGAAATACTTGATTTTCAGGAAAAATATCAAGGGTGCCAACAATTTCGGCCATGACTGTATATATATATATATGGACATTTATTTACTCACTTTACACACATATTGCACTGCATAGCACTTTAAGTATTTTGCACATATTTTTATGAATTGCTAATATATATATATATATATATATATATATAGCTGCACTTTATATATTTTTATACCTAGAGATTATTGGCAGCTAACATTATAAGAAAGGCTACTTTCCTGGATCTTGGTCCAGAAAAGGGGTTGAATTTACATAAGAAACAGTTAGTGTTAGGGAACAGGGAAGATTAATTTTTGGGTTAAGGGCTTAAGGGTGTTCTGTTGGCATGGAAGGCTTCCACCAGCAGAATACAATAGCGCTGGTAGCTATTGTCTTTCCTTTCACTCTGTTTAAATGCTGAAAAGTTCAGAGGCAACAGATAGACACCCTGGTGACATCAGGCCCATGAGAGGGTACGAAGGAAGTACTGTGGGATGTCTGCTACAAAATGTCTGACACTCTCAGAAGTGGTCAGTGGTTGAAGAAAACTGCAGTGCTGTTACTGCCAAAATTAGTAATAAAATACCATCGCAGGGACAGTGCTAATTGCAAACCGTTAATTTATTTGAGCCATTGATGAGAGTGTCTCTTTAAAATATGGCAGTATTCTATTTGCTGGGAACCAGCGCCGATCTCTTATTTCTGAAAATGAAGGTTTTGTATTGTTTTGTATTTGTATTGTTTACCCCGAGAGAGGACAATGCGGGAGGTGCTGTCTGCTCCCTCTTACACTTTCATCAGGAAAACATAAAATGTTTGTATAAAAAAAAAAAAATAAAAACAGTAAAAACTTTTCCAGCGGTCAGCTCGCGCCAACACTTCCTGCTGGCCTCTAATGTCTATGGCCAGCTTGAGACCTTCTTACAGGATGAACTTTTGCTACTTTTCCTTTGTAAAGTTTTAATCTACAGCATGTGCCCGTGAGCCATTGCTGGTATTCAATAGTTCATAAGCCTGGATTTTACTATGCATGCACACTGTAAGATAAGGCTCCAGAGTCGAAGCCGTCAATATGAATTGTTGCATTATTAAACCATCCACAGCCTAATCCTTGATTTAGATCTTTCTATTTCTACAGAAGGAAAATATCAATAGAATAAAGTCAGTTCTTTGGCTAAATCATTATATATGATTTTTCCATCATCTTTATCACCTGACCCACCACCTGTCTGCTGCTATTTACATTGTGTTACATTTCTAGATGTCTGCATCCTTTTACATTTCTGAAGTATGCTGAGTAATAATTCCACTAAAATAAACTCCATTTACAAAGTAACACTTAAAACAACAGTTTTTAGGTTTAATGTCACAAGGAGAGGTGGGAAAGTAGTAATGTGTTCCCTAATTTGCTTTGTTAGGCCTAAACTGCATGCACAATGCTAAAGCTGAAAGTGAAATAAAACTCTCTCAATCAACATTCACTATTTTTAATCATTATGCTGGTAGCATTAGTAGATAGATAGGAAGGTTTATTGTATTTGCTTAAATTAAACATCCTTTTTTTAACTTTCTTCAGTTTCTTCCTGTTTTTTGGTCTAGTCTTCATAGGCTATTATTATTATATTATTATTATACAGTATTTATATAGCGCCAAAGGGTATGCTCAGCGCTGTACAGTAGCAAGGGGGACAGAACATGAGACAAGACAGTAACAATACAATACACGAGGGGTTCGAGGGCCCTGCTCTTTCGAGCTTACAATCTAGGCTATATTTTTCTTTCATCTGGAGGAGGGGTAAAAGTTTTTCTTCAGCTAAGCACACCCTCCTGCCTAAATGCTTGAGCTAAGGGCAGATGGATTCCAGGATGTAAATGCTACATAAATTATTTGCCCTTACTTAAGATAGACATGCTGGTGGGGAGGGGGGGGGGGTGAGTGTTCTTTGAAAATAACATGAAATAAATAGTGTTTTCAGTTTGTGGTGTTCACTTAAACTCAAGGAAACCAAAAATCCCTCTTGCATTAGTGCTGCATCCACACTACAAGGGTTAGCTGCTTGTTTATGTCTGGGGAACTTAGTGTAATACTTTTACTTACTTGATCCTCTACTCCTGAAGGCTCCTCTGTCCTGCTGGATTGGTCCCTGCAGCCTCTGCAGCACTCTAAGGTCCTCTGATATCATCAAGACTGATGCTTGGACCAGAACCCCATGATGGATATGAGGAGTCTGAGGAATAGTCCACCGCATGGAAAAGTGCCATCTGCCGGAGGTGCGGAGAATCCGGTAAGTAAAATGTTTTCACCATCCCCTCGACTTAAAGAGCAGTTAACCCTTGCAGAGGTTTTTAGGTTTCCTGGAGTTGTGCTTTAAATCTGAACTCCTGTCAAACAGCTGAATATAAAATGTAAATACTGTACATAATAGGGTATTTAGCAGACAGGTGTGTGTGCCTACCAAGTCCTTAGATGCTCGTAGCTCTACCAAACAGCTCAGCCAGCGTGATGACTTGAATTTTCTCACTACAGTTGGAGCCGAACTCCGAGCACAAAAACTTTACTTCATTATCCACAAAGGGTACAGTATAGATCCACACTATGTGCACCAAATGCTTTTGCAAACCTAGCTATTACTTTGTAAATTAGCAGCACCATCACCACTGTGCTGTGCATAGCCTGTACAAAGAGCAGAGCTGTGGGAGGGATCCAGCAGGCTCCACCTACTACAGACTTCTTGTAGAAAACCAACAGTACAAACAAATGACAACTGCCCCAATCTATAACTGGCCTTTGCAGCAAGTGAAGGGATGAACGCTGCTCAACCGACCCTGGGAGTCCAATGTTAAGGAATGGCCACACCCTCTGATGTGATTCACCCCACCATGAGACCTGATATCCAAAAAGGAAGGATCGCACCACATAGTTGGACATTACTGAAGGAAAAAAAAATTAAAAAATTATATACCGTATTTTCTGGCTTATAAGGCGACTGGGTGTATAAGACGACCCCCTAATTTTCCAGTTAAAACATAGGTTTTGGGCTATACTCGCCGTAAAAGACTACCCCCCTTCCGAGACAACACCATTTAAAAACATCAGATTTTTTTATTGAAATGGTTGTGACTTACCGGTACTTAAAATCCTTCAAAATCCTTGATTGGCCCAGTGTATACTGTATGTAGCCGCAGCTACCGTGCATACACGCATCCAGCGGGCTGATTACAGTAGGGACGTACATTTTGAAACTGCTTGGCTCACCGCACATCCAGCAGGCTGACAGAATAATCTGTCATAGGGACATTTGTTTTGAGCCAGCTTGGCTCAGCACGGTATACTGTATGTACAGTATTACCACATATCCAGCCAGTTTGACCCAAACAAACTCAAGGTTCACATTTTATACCCCGCGTATAAGACGACCCCCAATTTTTGGGTTATATTTTTAAGTATAAAAAGTAGACTTATACGCCAGAAAAATACTGTGTGTGTATATATATATATACACACACACACACACACACACATATATATATATATATATATATATATATATATATAAAAAATCCAGGTACTTCCAGTAAGTCTTGATTAGTAACTTTAAACATTAGAATAATAGTAGATGTATTAACCTGTGTTAGTTGTGGAATGTATCCAGCATTGTACTTTTTGTCAAAGTAACGTAATTAACTGAGGATAATACATTTAACCTAACTGCAATGGAAATTGCAGTAAGCTTACAAGGCAAAAGAATAATGTTTCTGGTTATACACCTTGAAAAGACATTATGATTTCCACTGCAGTTTGCCATTAAAGGTATTGCCCCAAGATACTTTTATTATTTTTTACAGTAATTCTAGTAGCAACAGTATAATTTTTCTGTAACTTTTTCAGTAATTTTTAAAGTAACTTTGCCTTGGCTAGGATGATGTCATCAATCTGTTGTACAGAGTCCATGCAGAAAAATGACACAAGCAGATTACTGATTACAGAACACATTTCTAACAACATTTTCCTTTTTGCAATTTCTACTATGCAAAGCTGGTCATAGATGCAACTGCAGCAAACTGGCTGCAGCAGTGATTAGTGTAGCGAAGGATTTCCCACTGCTAGAATAAAGGAGGAGAACAGGGGGTGTAAACTGAATGCAGTATTAAAACACTTATTTTAAATAAAAAACATCTGGCAGCTCAACTTTTAAAAATAAAAATAGGCTCATCACATTTAGGCACCACTCTGGGATGGTACAGCCGGATGGTGGGTTCTACTGCAATGTAACTCAACTCAGTGTCACTTCACTGAGCCGTCAGCTGAATGAGTTTCCTGAGCATACCAAAATGCATAGCCACACTCTTCTGACACAGGTCCTCCCTGATGTGCCTTCACCCTACGTGAACCCCAAGGTAGTTTCAGGACCAGGAGCGGACTGACAACTCATGGGGCCCCCGGGCAATAGGGGATCATGGGGCCCCTGTGTCCTTGCCCAAACTCAAAAAAAGCCTATGAAAACGGTACCAGGGGCATCTCATGGGGCCCCCTACTGACTCCGGGTCCTCGGGCAGTGCCTGAGTTTCCAAATGATCAGTCCGCCCCTATTCAGGACTTGCGTGTTTGGCTGATTGGTGTCCCTCTATTGAGTCAGGCTACCACCTCATCCCTTTAAAACTGAACGTGTATTAATTACACAGGTTCTGAGGCTGATTTAATTCAGATAAGGCACTAGGTGAGTTTAATTGCCACCTTAATCAGCCACAGAACCTGTGTAATTAATATGTGTTTGGTTTTAATAGGATGAGGTGGCAACCCTATCACTGAGCTGGTGGTTGCATGAGAGTTACAGTGCCTTGAAAAAGTATTCATACCACTTGAAATTTTCCATATTTTGTCATGTTACAACCAAAAACATAAATGTATTTTACTGGGATTTTATATGATAGACCAACACAAATTGGTACATAATTGTGAAGTGGAAGGAAAATGATAATTGTTTTACAAAATTGTTTACAAATAAATATCAGTGAAGCAGCCAAGGGGCCCCGGGTACCTCTAGGGGAGCTGCAGAGATCCACAGCTCAGGTGGAAGAATCTGTCCACAAGACAAATATTGGTTGTGCACTCCACAAATCTGGCCTTAATGAAAGAGTAACATGAAGCAAGCCATTGCTGAAAGAAAGCCATAAGAAGTCCCATTTTCAGTTTGCGGGAAGCCATGTGGGGGACACAGCAAATATGTAGAAGAAGGTGCTCTGGTCAGATGAAAGCAAAACTGAACTTTTTGTCATAAAAGCAAAATGCTATGCATGGTGGAAAACTAACACAGCACATCACCCTGAGCACACCATCCCCACTGTGAAACATGGTGGTGGTAGCATCATGTAGGGATGCTTTTCTTTTGCAGGGACAGGGAAGCTGGTCAGAGTTGATGGGAAGATGGATGGAGCCAAATACAGGGCACTTTTAGAAGAAAATATGTTACAGTCTGCAAAAGACTTGAGACTGGGACAGAGGTTCACCTTCCAGCAGGACAATGACCCTAAGCATCCAGCCAGAGCTACAATGGAATGGTTTAGATCAGTGGTGGGCAACCTTTTTTTTCAACTGAGCCAAATCTCGCCAAAACCATGATTGAAATTTATTTTGAGAGCCACATTTTTAAAACTGAAAATACATCTCCCATATAGTAATTCATCCCCCATAGTAATTCATCCCCCATATAGTAATTCACCCCCCATAGTGTAATTCATCCCCCATAGTAATTCATCTCCCATATAGTAATTCATCCCCCATCGTAATTCATCCCCCATAGTAATTCATCCCCCATATAGTAATTCATCCTCCATATAGTAATTCATCCCCCATAGTAATTCATCCCCCATATAGTAATTCATCCCCCATAGTAATTCACCCCCCATATAGTAATTCATCCCCCATAGTAATTCATCCCCCATATAGTAATTCATCCCCCATAGCAATTCATCCCCCGTATAGTATTTCATCCCTCGTATAGTATTTCATCCCCCGTATAGTATTTCATCCCTCATATAGTATTTCATCCCTCATATAGTATTTCATCCCCCATATAGTAATTCATCCCTCATATAGTATTTCATCCCCCCATATAGTATTTCATCCCCCCATATAGTATTTCATCCCTCATATAGTAATTCATCCCTCATATAGTATTTCATCCCTCATATAGTATTTCATCCCCCCATATAGTATTTCATCCCTCATATAGTATTTCATCCCTCATATAGTAATTCATCCCTCATATAGTATTTCATCCCTCATATAGTAATTCATCCCTCATATAGTATTTCATCCCTCATATAGTATTTCATCCCTCATATAGTAATTCATCCCTCATATAGTATTTCATCCCTCATATAGTATTTCATCCCCCCATATAGTATTTCATCCCTCATATAGTAATTCATCCCTCATATAGTATTTCATCCCTCATATAGTATTTCATCCCCCCATATAGTAATTCATCCCTCATATAGTATTTCATCCCTCATATAGTAATTCATCCCTCATATAGTAATTCATCCCCCATATAGTAATTCATCCCTCATATAGTAATTCATCCCTCATATAGTATTTCATCCCCCCATATAGTATTTCATCCCCCCATATAGTATTTCATCCCCCCATATAGTATTTCATCCCCCATATAGTAATTCATCCCTCATAAAGTAATTCATCCCTCATAAAGTAATTCATCCCTCATATAGTATTTCATCCCCCCATATAGTATTTCATCCCTCATATAGTAATTCATCCCTCATATAGTATTTCATCCCTCATATAGTATTTCATCCCCCCATATAGTAATTCATCCCTCATAAAGTAATTCATCCCTCATATAGTATTTCATCCCCCACAGTACTATCCCCCCCCCCTTCTAGTAAGCCAAGTCCCCCGTGTCAATTCACTTACCTTTTGCGTTCCTCTCGCTGTCTTCCCGCGCCGTTCGGGTCTTCAGGGCGGACTGTGAGAGGAGCCTAGCTCCCCTCCCCTCACGTTCGGCACGCTGCCCCGCCTACACACATCCTGACAGCCACATCCGCGGGCCGGATTAAAAGGTCCGCGCGGACTTTTGGGGCTGCCAACCGAGAGGAGGCAGGGGAGCGGCCGACCGAGAGGAGGGAGGGGAGCAGGCGCCCGGCACACAGAAGAGCCGCATTAGAGTGGGTAAAGAGCCGCATGTGGCTCGCGAGCCGCGGCTTGCCGACCACTGGTTTAGATCAAAGTATATTCATGTGTTAGAATGGCCCTGTCAAAATCCAGACCTAAATCCAATAGAAAATCTGTGGCAAGACTTGAAAATTGCTGTTCACAGACACTCTCCATCTAATATGACAGAGCTTGAGCTATTTTGCAAAAAAGAATGGGCAAAAATGTCACTCTCTAGATGTGTAAAGCTGGTAGAGACATCCCTAAAAAGACTTGCAGCTGTAATTGCAGCGAAAAAGTATTGACTTAAGGGGCAATGTACGCCACACTTTTCACATATTTATTTGTAAACTATGGCAAGCCCTAGTACAGTAAAGGGTTTTTTTTCATTAGACATTGCCCATACAGTTGAAAAAAAACCCAAGAAAGCAGATTTGATTGCAGCACTCACTGCCTCTGTTCCCCAGGACTGTCTTCCACGGTATATCCTTTCAGCCTGACATTGTACAACCTGGAAGACAGAGGATATGAGAATATTTTGTCAATGCATGATGGGCCCACCCACTAAAGAGGTCTCACGACATTCAGCACTCACAATAATGCAAAGAATGGTGCTGCGCTCTACCTCAAGAACCACCTTGTGATGGGGTTAAAGAGTCAAAGAAAATCCCATGCATAATTTGATTTGCCTGAAAACATTTGAAAAAGGTAATTAAAAAAAATACACAAGGGGAGTGGGAGCATAGGGTCTCTGGGGCAATGGGGAGAAATGGTGGATGGGAGGGTTAAGGCCAGAATATTCTTTAACAGGTGTCTTCATAGTGGCAGTATTACATTTTCCATGATTTCAATTTGCAGGTTTCATTTAAATGAGTTTAAAAGAACTTTGCCTCAGTCTGGTGAATACTGTGTCAATGCAGTAAAACTTGTTCAATGCTTTGATGAGATTTTGGTGCCAATCCATGAAAGTAGCAGATCCCTAAAGATGAGGCGTAGGCCTTTATTGCATATTGATTGAACTTCAGCTGATGAAGCTTTGCTCTGGGTTTTATTTGATTTATCACACACCGTTTATTTCAAATGAAATAATTATTCATGAACACCATGGTGAATGAGAACAGCAATATAGAATAGTGACACAGCAAGGTTTATTTACTACAGCTGGAGTACGCAAAATCAGGCTCACTTCTGCATAGAAACCAATCAGCTTCTAACCTCAGCTTGTTCAATTAAGCTTTGGCAATAAAACCTAGAAGCTATTTGGTTTCTATGCAGAAGGGAGTCTGATTTTGCACTCTTCAGCTTTAGTAAATAAACCCCACTAATGCAGGCCATAGACGATTGGTTTATCAGCCAATTTTTCATCCGAAAGAACAATAGGCCGATTTTCGCACTGTTAGTGGGGCTATTTCATCGACCGATTGTCGCTTTTCCTCCTCATTTCGTTTATGGTTATGCTGGAAAATTTGTGAAAAACGGCTGATTTTCAAAATCATTGGTGGCAACATCAGATTAAAGAACAAACGATGTTTCATTTTTCGGACGAAAAATCAGCTGATAAACGAACCGTCTATGGCCTGCATATGTCTAATGTTAAATTATACAGCAAGTCGTAGTCCCTTTATCATTTACTGCACTGATACATGGGGATACATTGTAACAGAAAATATTGTAATATTGTATGGCAATAGCTGTTGGGTGAACGAAGACCCCCAGGGCCAATAATCCATTTGCCTTAAGTTTACTCTGGAGTAAGAGTCCAGCTTTGTTAAAAAAAAAAATCAGATACTCTGTAGTTAACTACATGCCACCCAGCCACTGTACATATACGGCGGCAAGGCGGCACTCGCAGGCAAAACCACGTTTTAAAACGTGTGTTTTGTAAACAAATAGGGGGCGCGCGCGAGGCGCGCCGCCGCCCTATCTGTCCTGCCGATCACCGCCGCAGATGTCAGTCGCCGGGTCACAGCCGCTCCTTAGCGGCTGTTTCCCGGCGATCGGCGGCAAACAGTGACAGAGAGCACAGCTGCAGTAGCTGTGCTGTCTGTCACTTCCCTGTCAGCTCGAGGATGAGCTGATCGAGAAAGAACAGTTTCTCTTTCTCGATCAGCCTTGTCCCATGCAGTACACCCCCCCGCCTCCTAGTAAAACACTCCCCTCACTCCTATAACCCTTCCCTGCAAAATAAAGTTAACCCCTTCCTTCCCATTGTCATTAGTACAGTGTCAGTATTTTTTTTTTGCACTGACCACTGTATTAGTGTTTTTGGGGATGTCAGTGACCCCAAGTCAGTACCCCCCAATGTCAGAATGTCCGCCGCAGTCCCGCAGTCCGGCCATAAGTCGCTGGTCGCTGCCATACGTCCCTGATCGCCGCCATTATTAGTATAAAAAAAACCCCCTAAAAATCCCAGTATCTTTCCCGCCATTTGTAAACGCTATAACTAGAGATGAGCGAATCGAACATGACGAAGTGGAATTCGTTCCGAAGATTTGGAAAAATTCTATTTGCGACGAATCCGAAGATTAGCAAACTTCGGATGCACGAATCGAATTTTTCCAAAAATGGCGGCGACATGTGTGGCGACGGAGAAAATGGACAGAGAAGATGGGGCGGGGATCTCTGGGAAGGCGCGCAGACAAGGCGCGCTGACCCATAATGCATTCATGACATGTGATCGCATTAGCCAATCAGCAGCCAGCCAGCACTGTGTAATGGTGGAGCTATAAATCGCGGCCATCTTAGAATTCTCCATTAGCCTCTGGTCATTCAAGAGAGACAGACCTGTGTGTATTAAGGGACAGAGTTAGGGCCACAGAGACTTTAGGGCCACAGAATCGTTACTCAGGGACACAGAATCGTTACTCAGGGACACAGAATCGTTACTCAGGGACACAGTGTTCAGTGTTGTGCGCATTAAGCCAGACACCAAAGGGCAGCACAGACCTGTTATTACTCGCTCAAGCATGGCTGAACAAAACCAGTCTCTACCACAAATTGGACCCAGACCTGCCCAGGGTCTCGTAACTAGATTGCATGGAGGAGTAGAGTCCGTTATCGGAATTAAATAGACAAAACGCCACACCAAAAAGAGTGGCCATTTCCAACACTTATTCCAGAAAGAGGAACAACCCGTTTCATATACGGCCCGTAGACGTTTCACGTCTGCCACATTCAGTCGATTTAAGACGCAAGCTACACTTCCTGTGGTCTCTGACCGTCGATATACCTTTAAGTGTCAGCTTTGAAGCTATATTCCCTCCGGAGCACTGACACTGGTGCCCTTCCGTCAACATGCCTTTAAGTTTCAGTTTTCAACCATATTCCACACAGAAGCCAAACTCTTGGGTATCCCAGAAGCTGCTCAGCGGGTCAGGGCAATAAAGCTCCCGGTTCGCAGGTTGTTCCGTCTTATGGATGGAAGTACGACAGTATATGATCTTCTTCGAACCCACGGCATTACCTCATAAAATTTCTGCATTGCATCTGAAATCACAACGCTGACTTCCCGGATCGCCACTCAGCCATTGGACTCTTGATAGTCGTCTCCCCACACTGCTGCTGGGGGGACTTTTTAACCTAGGCCTGTGTATGGCCTTCAATTGAAGCTGCTTCCGCTCCGCCACTCTGCCATTGGACTCTTGATAGTCGTCTCACCACGCTGCTGCTGGGGGGACTTTTTAACATAGGCCTCTGTATGGCCTTTAATTGAAGCTGCTTACGCTCCGCCACTCTGCCATGGGCCTCTTGGGTATCCCAGAAGCTGCTCAGCGGGTCAGGGCAATAAAGCTCCCGGTTCACAGGTTGTTCCGTCTTATGGATGGAAGTACGACGGTATATGATCTTCTTCGCACCCACGGCATCACCTCATAGAATCTCTGCATTGCATCTGCAATCACAACGCTGACTTCCCGGATCGCCACTCAGCCATTGGACTCTTGATAGTCGTCTCCCCACACTGCTGCTGGGGGACTTTTAACCTAGGCCTGTGTATGGCCTTCAATTGAAGCTGCTTCCGCTCCGCCACTCTGCCATTGGACTCTTGATAGTCGTCTCCCCACGCTGCTGCTGGGGGGACTTTTTAACCTAGGCCTGTGTATGGCCTTCAATTGAAGCTGCTTCTGCTCCGCCACTCTGCCATTGGACTCTTGATAGTCGTCTCCCCACACTGCTGCTGGGGGGACTTTTTAACATAGGCCTCTGTATGGCCTTCAATTTAAGCTGCTTACGCTTCGCCACTCTGCCATGGGCCCCTGTACCGCCTCCTCTTGCTGCTGCCAGGTCCAGAGTGTGTCATGGGTCCCTGTACGGCCTCCCATTGCTGCTGACTTCATTGCCAGACTCTGCCATGTGCCACTTTCAGGTCTCCTTACACTGTTGGTGGGTTCCATTTTGTGATAGGGTGCTGTATGGCCTTCCATTGCTGCTGCCTCCACCGCCACCCTGCGCCATGTGCCTCTGTCGTCTGCTCACGCTGCTGACGGCTTCCGCTTTTTAACCGAGGCCTGTGTTTGGCTTCCGAATACTGCTGCATCCACCGCCACCCTGCGCCATGTGTCTCTGTCGTCTGCTCACGCTGCTGACGGCTTCCGCTTTTTAACCTAGGCCTGTGTATGGCTTCAGAATAATGCTGCCTACACCGCCACCCTGCGCCATGTGCCTCTGTCGTCTGCTCACGCTGCTGCCAGGTCCATACTGATTCATGGCCCCCTGTACCGGCTCCTCATGAACGTGGTTCAGCGGGTTTGCATCACTTAACGGCAAATCGTTGACAAACGCTGGGACGTTCAGTGTTGTGCGCATTAAGCCAGACACCAAAGGGCAGCACAGACCTGTTATTACTCGCTCAAGCATGGCTGAACAAAACCAGTCTCTACCACAAATTGGACCCAGACCTGCCCAGGGTCTCGTAAGTAGATTGCACGGAGGAGTAGAGTTCGTTATTGGAATTAACTGTGAGGGACTTTTAAACCTAGGCCTGTGTATGGCCTTCAATTGAAGCTGCTTCTGCTCCGCCACTCTGCCATTGGACTCTTGATAGTCGTCTCCCCACGCTGCTGCTGGGGGGACTTTTTAACATAGGCCTCTGTATGGCCTTCAAATTTAGCTGCTTACGCTCCGCCACTCTGCCATGGGCCCCTGTACCGCCTCCTCATGCTGCTGCCAGGCCCGTAATCTGCCATGGGCCCCCGTACCGACTCCTCATGCTGCTGCCAGGCCTGTAATCTGTCATGGGCCCCTGTACCGCCTCCTCATGCTGCTGCCAGGTCCAGAGTGTGTCATGGGTCCCTGTACGGCCTCCCATTGCTGCTGTCTCCATCGCCACACTCTGCCATGTGCCACTTTCAGGTCTCCTCACACTGCTGGTGGGTTCCATTTTGTCATAGGGTGCTGTATGGCCTCCCATTGCTGCTGCCTCCACCGCCACACTGTGGCTCCACACTCTGGTTTTGGCCCCGTGACTGCCCAAATGAGTGAAGTGTGCGGTGATTCTAAGATCGACGGCACTCATCTGCATGTCATACTGACTGACAGTATTATTTCTCTTCCCCAGCAGACTCCAAGGGCATTTAAATTAAAGGTACAGTGTTCTGCACTAATATAAAGGCTCTCTGAAGCCTAGAAACACCCTTTTTATAAGTTAAATTCGCAGTGAATATATTCGGCTCGAAGCAAATTTATTTGGCGAATTCGGCGAATCAGCCGAACCGAATTTTTGAATAATTCGCTCATCTCTAGCTATAACATTCACGTAAACCAATTAATTTACACGTATTGGGTTTTTTTTTTAGCAAAGACATGTCGCAGAATGCATTTTGGCAGAAATTTATGACTAAATTTGATTTTTGCATTTTTTTTTACTGGACATGTTTTATAGCAAAAAGTCCAAAATATTTTTTTTTTCCCTCAAAATTGTCAGCCTTTTTTTTTATAGCGCAAAAAATAAAAACCGCACAGGTGATCAAATACCACCGAAAGAAAGCTCAATTTGTGGGAAAAAAAAGTATGTAAATTTCATTTATGTACCATATTGCATGACCGTGCAATTGTCCATTAAACTAGCGCAGCGCTGTATAGCAGAAAAATGGCGTCAATTGCAGTATTTATACCATAGTTTGTAGATGCTATAACTTCCACACAAAGCAATCAATATACACTTATTGGGATTTTTTTTACCAAAAACATGTATCAGAATACATTTTGGCCTAAATTTATAACCAACTTTGAGTTTACTATATATTTTTTATAGCTAAAGTAAAAAATATTGTTTTCTTCAAAATTTTTGGCCTTTTTTTGTTTATAGCGTGAAAAATAAAAAGCGCACAGGTGATCAAATTACACTGAAAGAAAGCTCTATTTGTGTGAAAAAATGGACGTAAATTTTGTTTGGGTGCAGCATTGCATGACCACGCAATTATCAGTTGAATTAGTGCAGTGCTGAGTAGCAAAAAGAGGCCTGGTCATTAAGGGGGGTAAATCCTCTGGAGCTCAAGTGGTTAAAAACCTATTTTTGCAGGACACTCTTGGCCCTTTAAACAATTCCCAATGGCCAATGCAAATCTCTGCACAGAAGAAAAGATTGATCCACAATATTGCCCTAAAATCCTCTATTATTACGTCAATCACACAAAAAAATTACATCATAAATACAGTGGGTTGACACGTTTCCACCAGTATGGCCTTAGTCAAAGCCCCGCACCCCTTGAAAAGAACCCCTGTACCAATGTTGGGGGACAAAGGTCTCTTCCACACCTTAGTGTGCCCCAAACAGGAGGTGAAGGTACTAGGGGGGAACTATGGTAGAATCTAGAAGCCCCCTTTATCAGCCCCCTCCTGGGTGAATAAATACAGGGATACATTAGTACTCCATGCCCATTCCTAAAAGAGTTAAAAAAATACACAGAATCCTGTAATTAAATAAAATAGGAATGCATACTTACCGTATTTTAAAATAAAGTTTATTAATGTCCACAGAAGTAAATCCAGAGCCAAGTCAATCACAGCGCTTAGCAAGGTAATTCACATCAATCACGGCACCCAGCAAAGTAATTCATGTCGATCATGATGACCAATCGTTCGCCAATCTGTACACATTGCATTCTTGCCTTTAATTGACAGATTTCCAGCTGTAGTAGTATTAACGCCAGGAATCCCAAATTATGTTATTAAAGTGGTTCTAAAGCCTGAAGGTTTTTTACCTTCTTGCATAGAATTCAGTGTGAAGCTCCCCCTTAGGCCCCTTATACTAACCTGAGGCCGATCCAGCGATGTGCATGAGAGCAGAAACTCTCCCGGGTCTCTGCCTCCTCATTGGCTGAGACACAGCAGTGGGGCTGAGCCCTGCTCTGTGTATCTCATAAACACACAGAGGTGAATCGGGGGCGAGCACGCACGAGTGCCCCAGAGCAAGCAATTTGCTCAGGGGGCACCCCAGCAGGGGGGAGGGGCCAGGAGTGCCAGAGAAGAGGAGTATTGGTGCTGCTCTATGCAAAACTATTGCAGAGAGCAGGTAAGTATGACATGCTTATTATTTAACCACTTCCATACTGGCACTTTTACTCCTTTCCTGCCCAGGCCAATTTTCAGGTTTCAGCACTGCCTCACTTTGAATGACAATTGAGCGGTCATACAACACTACCCAAACTAAAATTGTATCATTTTCTTCACACAACTAGAGCTTTCTGGTGGTATTTAAGACCAAACATTTTGAAAAAAACCACATTTTTCTTTATTTCTGTTATAAAAGTTTGCAAATAAATAATTGTTCTTCATAAATTTAGACCAAGATGTATTCTGCTACATGTCTTTGGTGAAAATAACCCAAATCAGTGTGTATTATTTAGCCTGTAGGAAAGTTATAGCGTTCACAAACTATGGGATATATCTGAAAATTGATCAATCCTGAAGTACTGACAGCCAATCTAATTTCTTGAGGTCCAAGAATGTCAGAACAGTACAGCTATCCCCCAAATGACCCCTTTTTGCAAAGTAGACAGTCCGATTATTTCTTATTTCATAAGAGGCATGGCTAGTTTTTTGAAGTTGTAATTTTTTTGACATAATTTTTCGTAAAATGCAGAAATTAAAAACATTATTTTCATGTTTTTTTTTACATACTGTCACCAGTGCAGTACAGTGTCATTATATAACTGAAGTGGCGGTGATCAGGGACACTGACTGGTGACAGTACTATATATATTTTTTTTATTCTTTTATTATTTTTAATTTTTTATTAAGTTTTTTCTCTTTTTTTAAGATTTTTTTTTTTTCAGATTGCACTATGACCAAAGTAGTATAATGTTACCATAGTAACATTGTACTACTTTGGGGAAGCGATCAGTATTTTTTGTTTGTTTTTACACAATTTGCTTATAGCAAAGAATTACTTTATAGATTATAGAAAGGCAACAGTAACTCATGTCAATATGGACCAAAATCTCTGAGAAATGTTTCCAACACCTTGTTGAATCTGAAGAATTAAGGCAGTTCTGAAGGCAAAAGGGGGTCCAACACGATACTAGCAAGGTGTACCTAATAAAGTGGCCGGTGAGTGTATGAATAATTGTGGAAATCATTGAAGAGGTGGATAATCATGTGAAAAACATTTTGTTTGAAGATTCAATTTTGGTGTGCACATGGACAAATATTGAGGATATTTATTGTATTAAAGAAACTGAGACACAAAGAACACAACAGATTTATTTGCAGTTTATTAGTAATTTGAATCTATATATTGCACTTTAATAGTGATGCATGGATTTACAAATTTATGAATTGCAAAAATAATTTCTTGATTTTTTACTTAGTTGGCTTTGCATAGCTGTGCAGGTATTCACATATTTGTGATC
This sequence comes from Staurois parvus, assembly GCF_062004578.1. NCBI lineage: Eukaryota > Metazoa > Chordata > Amphibia > Anura > Ranidae > Staurois > Staurois parvus. Next base: position 1,966,489 of record NW_028317843.1, read on the forward strand.
ACAGCGGAGATATACGATACGTTTAAGCCATTTTATAAACCAAATATATATATTTTTTAGTTTTTATTTGAATTGTATTTGATTGGTGTTAAGTGGCATGGCATCCTTTACTATTTAACTCATTATAGTAGTTGTGTGTAAGGCTAGGTTCACACCTATGCAGTTTGTGTTTGAGCTGTTTCTGCATTGCGTTGTTTTGCGTTTTTGCACTTTGCTTCTTTTTTTTTTCTTTTTCTTGTTGCTGGGCAGATTTAAAATGCAAAATGCTTCAAAAACGCATCAAAACACGGCACAAATGCAGCAAAAGCGCAACAAAAATGCAATATATGCTTTTCTGCAGTATTTCCATTGAGGTCTATAGAACCAAAATCACAACTTTTTGAGTTAAAAAAGTCCTTGACCCTTTCCAAAAAATGCACAGGGTGAAAACAGGCAGATTCTGAACATGTTCCATAGGAAATCATGTTAAATGGACTGTACTGTGTTTCTGCAAAACGCTGCAGAAAATGCTTATGTGTGAACCTAGGGTAAATCTCACAACTGCCTGTACAGAAATACAAGCTCTTGAAGAGGTAAAGCAGTACTTATTTAGCTGTTTGTCTGGAGTTTCTCTTTAATTGGCTTTGCATTAAACAGACAAAGCTCCTATAGAAGTAGTGACTAATGTGTGGTCCTCTGTATTCTGTAAATGGGCAAATACATCTGAAAATACAGACACTAATAGTTATTCTAAAAGTGTTTTGTAATTAATGGATAATGCCATCCACTCAACAGGGGAGACTGAGAAGGTAGATACCAATCCGGGGTAGGTGGTGGCTAAATATTGAAATATTGTCAAGTAAAAAAAATACTTTGGTCAGGAGTATGTAACATACAGCACAACATACAAAGAGTAGCAGGTAATACTACATAACATAGTGCCTTTTACATTACCGGTCAGTGGAAGGGAGAAAAATGCCTTGGTGTTGGTGGTCAATGGGGAAAAAAATCCAGTTTTATTGGTCAGTAAGTGAAAAACAGAATTCTCCGCTACTGGTTTGTCAGTGAGAGAAAAAAAAATGGCCCACTGTCATTGGTCAGTAGGAGAAAAATGCCCATCGGTATTGGTTGGTGGGAGAAAAAAATAGTACTAGCATTAATGGTCAGTGGGAGGAAAAAAATCAGATCAGACCTCAGATCACCCCTCTCAACTGCTCTTCAGACCTCAGATCAACTTCCCCCCCCCCACAAAAAAAAAAAACTATGCGGTATTTAAAGCGTAATATATTGCAGCTTACCAATCATTAGAGATGGTGGCTGTATTAATTTTCTTTTTTTAAGCTTTTCCCCCTCTGCTTTCACCTCTTGATCTGGCCAGTAACACGCCTCCTGTATTAGAGTGCCCCCACTCTGGATGAAGGAGCACAGGGGGATATTTGGACATCAGCTTTGTTAGTCTGTGGAGGGTAGTATTAAATGTACTAGAATATTTAAATACACTAACAAATTAAAGACAACCTCCAGCTAGTACTTAATACGCAGCTACAACAGCAGTTAATTTCCTTTTCTGATAAAGGTTTTACATAAATAAATAAAAGCTGATCATTGTAAGCAACCCTGTAAGTGGTAAATGGTTTGTCTATACCTTCTAACAGCAGAATAGCTTTTTCTTCTGAAAAAAAGGCCAGCTCACTAGATGAAAATAGAAGAAGCATACAAAAAGAAAACAAATGCAGCTATCACATCTAAGAAATTGTAAGCTGCAATATAATAAATGTTTGCTTTTGGTTTTAATACTGCTTTCAGATCTTATAACAGTCTTCCTTAAGCTCTTACATCAGACCCCAAATAAGGCGCTCTTTAGACCTCAGATCAGACCCCTCCTCTCTCTACAACACCTCTTGAACCATATGACCAGAAACAGAAAGCGGGGATAGGTTTTCCTCATTCTCCCCAGTCTCATGTATATGCATTTAACCACTTGCCAACTGCGCTATAGTCAAATGACAGCTACAGTGCTGTTGTCCAGTTCTGGTAGGGCGTCACATGGGGGTTTATTTACTAAAGCTGGAGAGTCCAAAATCAGACTCCCTTCTGCATAGAAACCAATCAGCTTCCAGGTTTCATTGCCAAAGCTTCATTGAACAAGCTGAGGTTAGAAGCTGATTGGTTTCTATGCAGAAGGGAGTCTGATTTTGGACTCTCCAGCTTTAGTAAATAAACCCCATGATGTCCTCCCAGAACGCCCCCCCCCCGCGTGTCCCCAGTGGGTGCACCTGGCTATCTCCATGATCGCTGTGTCCTACGGACACAGTTGATCACGTGATGAGGTAAAAGGCCAATCACAGTGGCCTTTTACCACTTGATCAGCTGTGTTCAATGACACAGCAGATCACCGAGTAAATACAGTTGCATACAGTACACTTAAAAAAGAAGCTGCTGGTAAAAGAATGTTTATTTACAGTGTTTTTTTTCCATTTACATACATTTTTTTCTATTGGGTTAAAATGTGTCTTTGGACTTGCTAGTGTTGCTCTAGCTTTCCTCTCCAGCACTCATTATTCGCTTCCTTTTCCAGTTATTGAGCTTTGGTATTTATCTGCCCCCCACCCATCAGCCAGCTCCTCTGGGAAATGTAGTTTGTCATCTCCACCATAGACAATAAAGTCCTGCTAGCAGCCTACAAGTCCCACAAAGCTCTCCTCTGGCAGAGTCTGTCTAGCTGGGTTGCAGAGCACTGCCAATTTGTGTCCATTTAACATCTTGAACCCAATTATTCTACAGAGTGTTACACTAAAAAATGTGGCTACTCAGTTACCTAGACCAGTACCCTCCATCCTTGCATGTGATAGCCCACTACTCTTCTGAGAGTGTTTAACTACTGGCCCAGCTCCTCTGATCCTCTCTTCACCCTGTACATAACCTTTTATGTAACTGCTGTGGGAGGAGTGAATGGAGGAGGGGGATACTATAAAGTGTTATTTGAGTGAAAGCTCTGAGTCTTCTGTGGGTGATGATGGTGACCCCCTGCAGTCTAAGGTCTTTAGGATGTCTAGACAAGTGAGGCTTTTGCACAAACAACATTCATAAGAGAATATAAATATGTATAGCATCTTATAAGGTTTTTGTTCAAATAATTGGTTTTGAAACAGGGTCTCTTTAAGCAAATGTTTACTTCTTTGCTATGCGGGAGACACGGGCTTTGAATGATTTTCTGATTTTGAATGTAAATATCACCCCTGGTCTTCCAGGATGGACCACCATCTGTCCATGGTTTTAGTTATGTTGATGCAAATCAATCTGAATAACGAAACCATTAATTAACACACATATGCTACTGTTGACTTGATTCCAGTCAGTGACCTTTAATGATAAAAGTTACTTAACAAGAACAGATAGGGTACTCCCGTCTTCATGTAATTCATCTCACAGAGCTATATTACACTGTACAGCTGCCACTGGAGCCTCTGTGATTTCTCCTACAGTAAACGTCTACACAAATGGCTTATTTGAGGACGTCTGACCTTTCTGTGAAGCACGTATGCCCTTCTGTCACGGTAGACTGCCCACTATTTCAACCTACTGTACTTCTTCTTGGGAATAAATTTATAGTTCTTGTTCCTCTTACATTTCTTTGACTCTGCTTTGTCACCTGCCCTTTGGTATCTAGGGAGATATGGGCATATAATTGTTCCTTTAGACCTTGCAAGCTTAAATGTTGGCTTTTCTTCTTCCGTCCTCCATCTGCCTATGAGGAGCATGGAGGAGCTGTGGCTTTTTACTTTGTATTCAGATAGCAACAGCTAGCAGGATGAACCAGTACCAAAGTCAGTAGGGAGTTGCTCATAACCAAACTCCAAGTTGAACACTTTATAACTTATTAAAGGCATGTAAAGCACAAATACATCTATGATGCAGCCTATGCTAACCAGTCAAGTTCCAATTATTAAAGATCGTATCATAGAAAAATGTTTTGACTGGCTGCTATGGGGTTACTGCTTTTTTACATCATAACTGCCTTAATTACCTCATTACAAGCAGTAGTGGTAGAGGGAAGATAAGAATGACATTTAAGTTTCAGCTTCTGCACATGTGCTGCAGGGCTTTAGGTCCTGGCAAACCCTGTCGCACATCTGCACACGCACCTGATATGGAAATGACAATAGTTGGCATGTCTACTGTTTTGGAAACTTCCCACACATGCACAGATGTGCTGCAAGGATCTGCTAGGGACTTGAAGGCCAGGAAGAGCCCTTCAGCACATCTGAGCATGTGCCAGAGTAAAAAGGATGGTGGCCCTGGAGGAGGGAGGGACCAAATGTAACAGAGACTGAAGTTCGTCTATATTTAAAAAAGTGTGGGAAGGCAAAAAATAAAAAAAATATGCTCACCTTGGTGGATGCAGCATTGGTCTGATTCTGCATCTGTCCCCACCACGTCTAAGACTGAGAACTGAGAAATCAAAAACTGCTGATTGCTCGGTTATCGGTCTTCAGTGGGCAGAGAGTGGTGACTGTCAGCCTCCAGCTCCCTACTCTTCCCCTCCAGCGCTCACAGGAGTGCCATGCTATGGAGGGATGGGAGCAACTGGCTCAGGCTCTCTGTGGCATGCTGAAAGGCTGAGCCAGCTTGACATTCAGGCACCTAGGGGATCCAGGCATTAAAGTCATGATCCCTCCAGAGTCTGGACTGGCTGAGTAACATCAGCCAACAGTAGACTATAGCCCACTGTTGGCTGAATACAGGTCACAGGTGTGCAGGGCTAAGTGCACTCCTGTGACCAACAGGAGGCTTAGGGCCAAAAGAGCTTTGGTCCTACTTCTCTTTTAAGTTCTATATACACTATATTGTCAAAGGTATTGGGATACCCCTCCAAATCATTGGATGCAGGTGTTCCAATCACCTCCATGGCCACAGGTGTATGAAAGCAAACACCTAGGCATGCAGACTGCTTCTACAAACATTTGTGAAAGAATGGGCCGCTCCCAAGAGCTCAGTAGATTCAAGCGTGGTACTGTGATAGGTTGCCACCTGTGCAATAAGTCCATCAGTTAAATTTCCTTGCTACTAAATATTCCATGGTCAACTGTTAGTGGTAATATAACAAAGTGGCAGCAACTGGGAACAACATCAACATAGCCACAAAGTGGTAGGCCATGTAAAATGATAGAGCAGGGTCAGTGCATGCTGAAGTGCACACTGCACAGAAGTCGCCAACTGTCTGCAGAGTCAATAACTAAAGACCTCCAAACTTCATGTGACCTTCAGATTAGCAAAACAACAGTGCATAGAGAGCTTCATAGAATGGGTTTCCATGGCTTAGCAGCTGCATCCAAGCCTTACGTCACCAAGTGCAATGCAAAGTGTCGGATGCAGTGGTATAAAGCACACTACCACTGGATTCTAGAACAATGAAGATGTGTTCTCTGGAGTAACGAATCACGCTTCTCTGTTTGGCAGATGGACTTGTCTAGGTTTGGCGGTTGCCAGGAGAACAGTACTTGCCTGACTGCATTGTGCCAAGTTTATTATTTACATTTAACTTCCCAGATGGTTCTGCCTCTCACAATACAGGAATAATGGTTATTCACTGGTACAGGAGTCCATTGAGTTCTGTATCAATCACATGATCTCACACAGAAAGCTCCCAGACGCCTCACAATTGCTAGATACTAGATTATTCGACTTAACTGTAATGGTAGCTACTCAGCAACCTTCTCAACCTTCATCTAATCATTTTCACAGTTATTTCCAATGAAATCCAAAGAGCCTGTATTCCATGGTAGATTAGTTACCCTATGTCCTGGTTAATGTAGCCTTCCTGACCTTCTGGGCCACCAGCACTATTGACATTTTAGATAATATCTATAATGCCAATACAGATATGATTTTCTCGGTACATTAGTTAATGCTGCTGACAGCGTGCTGCTACCAGTTTTCAATGAAGAGTTCTTGCTGCCGAGAACAAGTGTATACTTAACCCTAACCATTAAAACAGTACCTAAAACTGAAATTAAACTCCACAGTCCACCAATAAATAAAAGCAAAATTCCTCACCATTTGTGCCCCAAATCTTTAGGAAATGCCCAGTAAGATGCCTTAGTAAGTCTTGTTTTAAAGCAGACAGGCCATCATAGATGTGGCTGCTAATGCAGATGGGAGCACCTGACATCATCGTGAATGGGTTCTGCAGATTCCAGTACAGAGAGGATGCCAAGAATGTAGGATGTGTAGCTTTGTGTCATGCTTAGCAAAAGTTTATGTAAAGCCAATAACGTTTCTTTTGATTTTGGATAGAGAAAGGAATGGTTAAGAACCCTATAGTTTTTTTTCTCTATTTTTTAATTATTTACTTATTTTTTTATTTATTGCTGTATCCCATCAGGTGAGATTATCCCTTATTATGCTAGAGACAGGACAGGAAATAAAAGCAAGGAGACACTTGTCACCAAAACAGGCCTCCCCAGTAGAGCGTGTTCCCTATGGTTTTAAACCCTTCCAGCATTCGACATTCTATTGGCTTTACATAGACTTTAAGCTAATAATTGAAGGGAATTTTTAACACGTTACTCCCCCCCCCTCCAGTATTTCTATATTGAGAAATGTGGAAGCTGCTTTTGCTAGCCTCCTTTTGAAAATGCAAGTTTCCTGGTTGACACTGAGATTAGTACTTTTTGAGTCAGTTACCCATAACAAGGAAGCAGGAAAGAGAAAGTGAAGACAGAATTTCCATTTTGTGTTTTTTCTTAGGGTTGGTGACCCAAAAACTAATGAAGCCTCTGGACCAAACGGACAGATAAGGAACTAGTATATATGGAAGCTGAGTTCCTCAACTGCAATCTTTATATTTGTTCAATATAGGTTTTCCTAAACTGAAACTATATGTCATAACCCCTGACTCTACCAGCCTTTTTCAACCAAGATGGCATGGCACCCTGAGGTGCCTTCTGGGGTGCCTTGGCAGAATGCTCCAAAATTGTGTACATGGGGGGAGGCAGTGGCTATCGAGCATCCAAGATGGCCTCTTAAGTACAGCCGACCAGAGTTACAAGCTTTTCAGGGGGAATCCTGCAGATCTGCAGCCTCTAAACAGCTCATATAATGCCCCACAAAAGAAAGGACGAGCAGTACTGAAAGAAACTTCAGCATTCTTCATCCAACCAGCAATAGGGGGAAAGAACCTCCAAGAAGGCGCAGCCGTACCAACCACAAGCTCTTCATCCTCTTACACAGACCTGCTGGATGCCGACCTGGGATACCCAGACAGAGGGATAACATCTCTATCCCCATGGCATTCTCCACTGCACAGTCCAGGCACCGACAGTCCAACAAAAGCCAGGATGAGGATGCATTCTCCTAACCAGGCCACAATTGCAGTGAGTACAGATGCACAGCCAGACCACACAGGTATTTCTCTTCAATCCTCCATTGCAGCCTTCCCACAACATGACAACCAGTCCTTGATACAACTATAAAGGTCATGCTCCTCTCATTACATTCCTCCCTTATGATGGATTTACCATCCCTTACTCATAAGTTTCACACTGACATGCAAAGTATGGGTACACTACATTGAGGAGAAAATGGAGGAGTTTACAAACACAGTGAATGATTTGATTGATGCCTATGAACAGAAAGATGACAACATGTGGATAAAAGCTAAACTAGCGGATCTTGAAGAACACTCACGCCGCACTAATGTAAAATTTAGAGGCGTCCCAGAATCTATACCTCCTTCAGATCTCCAAAATATGCCAGCAATCTGATCTCCACTATACTACCTGACTTATCAGCAATAGAACTCGCAATACACTGCATACATAGGATCCCTAAACTGCAACATCTGGATGATTCCATTCCCAGAGATGTCCTAATGAGGGTTAATTTTTACCCAGTAAAATAACAGCTGCTATCTAAAGCAAGAGCACTTAACACCCTGCCTGCACCTTATTCTGCGATACAAATATATGCAGATTTGTCGGAATATACATACCTTGCAACTGAGGAGGAATATGAATACCAGGACGAAAGCCCTCAACAACCACAAAATACCATACAAATGGCACCACCCTGCCACCATAATAATTAACCACAATGGCACTTCCCACACATCACTATTCTTGAAAGAGGAATGAAGCTCCTACACTCCTAGGATATCATACTAGAGATTCCAAGAGAAATCAACAACTACGCCCAAACTGCTAAACCATATCAACACAGGTGTCAATGCCAGGGCAACTATAAATCTAAGTACAAATGAGGGTTTCCACTGTATCCGTTCAACTTTGGATACATTCTGAAAGAGATAATCATACTTAATAGAAATTCATGATACAGTTTATTCTGTTTATTGTCAACCTTGTTTTTCTTACTGTAGAATTATAAGAGACGCAGTATTTAGTCGCTACACCACCAGCAATCCATATCAGTAAAGTAAGTAAAAACCTCTACGTTCTACCTGCTCCATCTTGAGGTCTTCAACACCTGAGCTTACTAACTATAAGTTTACTTTATATTTTGAGCAACACTACTACACCCTCCCCTATGACCTTTATCATTCTATCTCTGAATGCAAAAGAACATGTCTCCCTATGGAAGACTGCCTTATCACGAAACTGCAACATTTTTTGTGTCCAGGAAATGCATTTTGCTCAAGAAGCCACACCAACTTGTCAACATAAACATTTCCTACACATATTCAAAGCATGTTATACTGTATATGGAAACAACAAGGAGTATCAATTGCTATCAGAGACACTCTCTCTTTCCAACTACAGCAATGCATTACTGACCCTGAAGGTCGTTATATTATTCTGCTATGTACCATAAATAATACGCAATATACACTGGTGACTATGCACCCAACCAATGTCAAATGACCTTTCTTAAGTCAACATTCAAGAAAGTGAAAAAGTCTTAAAAATGGTCATTTAATTCTCTGTGGAGACTTCAGCCTAGTGCCTGACAACAAAATATATACTACCGCAGGACCAAGGAGCCACGAGTCTCCTCAAATTGATGAAATCCAATGACTTATATGACATCTGGAGGTGTTGTCATGCCACTGAATGGGATTATACCTACCTGACTCCACATTACAACACTTACCCTTGTATACATATCTTTATTGCTGATAAGTGGCTACTTGAACCAAAATGTATCTGCCTCACTTATCCACAGCATCACCTAGTCAAACCATGCACCCATAAGTATTAGCATAGCTGGCAAACCCTCACAACTCCACACTTTTGTGTAGAGAGCTAATAACTACATCCTACAAAATGCCTCCAACACAGAAATCCTCTCCAAACAGCTTGAAGAATCCTTCAACCTTAACATGGGTTTTGTGTCTGACCCGGCGATACTTTGGAATACCTACAAAGCCTTAATAAGAGGCATATTTATTAAATTGGGTTCTAGAGCAAAGAAAAAGAGGATGTAACGTTTAGATGAGCTAACATCTGCAATCACAAATACTGAATCCAAAAACAAACATCTCCAACCCTCCAACATAAATTATTCACTCTAAGACACGAGACTCTCTACTGCTAGAGTCCTTTGAGAAAACACAATGGAAACTTAAAGGCTAACTGCTACCTAACTGGCAACAAAGCAGGAAAAGCCATGGCCTTACGTATCACAGGGCACCACCTTAAATCCAAACTATTCCACCTTCATAATCCAACCACAAATGAAAAACTTCTCCATTCCCAAACAATAGCTAATGCATTCAGTCTGTACTATATCAACTTTACAGCATACATAATGAGAAAGACACACGCCAACCCTCCCAAGAAGAAATAAGGTCATTCCTTGATCATATTCAACTTCCCAACCCCTTCACCTGTGATGAAATTGTGACTGTAATAAAAGCACTGCCTAACTCTAAATCTCCTGGCCCAGATGGGTTCGCAGGAGAATACTACAAGACATTTCATGATATTTTAGTACCACACCTATATAATATGTACTGTATAGTTGCCTTCTCTTCATCTTTTACTCCTGAAATGCTTAATGCACTTTCCCAAAAGCAGGGAAAAAAACAACATCCCCCAAAATTTTAGGCCAATATCCTCACTTAACATCAAGCTTAAAATCTATGCAAAACTTTTGGCCAATAGACTAGTAGATATTGTACCTTCCCTGATACATAAAGACCAATCGGTCTTCAACAAAGGCCGTAAGACCTTGGATGCTACCAGGATGCCTTTTCTGCTCTTATCTTTGGATGTAGAGAAGGCATTTGACAGAGTCCACTGGAAATACCTGTCTTCAGTCCTGCACAAATTTGGCTTCCAAGGACAAATCTTTAAAGCCATAATGGTACTATACACAGCTCCATCTGCACATATCTACACATCCAATACCCTTTCATCCCCTTTCCAAATTACTAATGGTACCAGACAAGGTTGCCCCCTCTCTCCCTCATATTCAACCTGTTGATGGGACCACTTGCCAAACTCATCAGAACCAATAGAAAAATCTTGGGAATTTCTATAGCATCCCAAGAGCATAAGATCAGCCTATTCGCTGATGATGTGATACTCATGATCACTAACCCCTCCTTACCTGAAGTACAAAAGACTTTAACCTGGTTTAGTAAAATGTTCTATTATAAAGTCAGTGAATCAAAATCCTTTATATTAGAAATAGGCATTGATGCTCCAACCCAAAACTTCCTGCAACAAAAATGTCATTACAAATGGGCTGAGAAAAGCATATCATACCTTAGAATACACTAAATCAACTAGAACCCTTTTTCAATTTAATTACCTATCTTTTTGTTCTAAATTATGACAAAACCTCACCCAGTTAGCAAAATATAAATTCTCTTGGGCTGGAAGATGATGCACCTTCTTCAACTACAAAACCACTACCCATCCCAATACCATCTAACTACTTCAAATCCCTACAATCTATTTTATCAAATTATATTTGGCAAGGTAAAAAACCACAATGTGCCCACAAAACACTAATCAAACATAGATCTGTAGGAGGAACTGGCTATATGGACTTCTATGGGTATTACCTGGCTTCAATCCTAACACAAACTAGAGAACGGTTCCTTCTGTCACCCAGCACTTTATGGGGAACTATAGAATCCTCCTATATCCCCAGGCACTCCCTATCAAACTGGCTAATAAGTACCCACCTAGGCGCCCAGTATGAGTCTGGAAAAGACTGATCCGACAAGCTCAAGTATATCCTACCAATTATACCCTTAAAATACCAATCTCAGTTCTATATCATCTTATAGACAACATATCCTATTCCAATTGGATTTCCAAGGCTATAGCTTACATCAATGACCTTTTTGAAAATAACATCCATAAGTCCTTCAAGTCCCCCCAAAAGCAATTCCTATTAACAAACCACATTCCACTACATACGTACAACCCACTATTTGTCGATACTATCAAATTGGTCATGTAAAATTCCTCAACCAGTATAGGTCTTTCTCAAAGAGCCTACATCGCATAAAAAAAGCATCACAACCTTTTACACTATCCTCCAACAAAACTCAACTTTCTCAAAACCGCTCCCCTTCAACATTGGGAAGTTGATCACATATAATGTGGCTTGCTGTTCCACATTATGGGAACTTTCTGTTAAAATAGCCCAGTGTTGTTACATGACTCCAGACAGAATCACTCGCTTCAGTGTATCTCCAGCTAATCATTGCTGGAGAAACTGTGGCCAAAAAGTAGACATACTCCACATATTTTGGGGATGCACTAAACTGATACCTTACTGGACATCCATGTTTAATATATGAAGTTGCCCACACATCAATACTCCCTACACCTAGCCTAGCACTTCTATCTCTTGATACTGACCTTCTCCCTCCTAAGTCATAACATATGATCTTAAATATTCTTTTGGCAGCAAGACTAAATATCACCAAAAATGGAAGAACCCATCCCCTCAATACTATTGGAAGTAATAGACCTAGCCCAACTCCACTGTTCCTACGAACGTATGATGACCTGTAACTCTGGTAAATCTGACCACATGTCTAAACTATGGCACCTCTGGTATGAATAGTATTCCTCCTATTTTTGATCATTGAAGTCATATATCCTTAAATGAATAACAATTTAACCATTTCTTAAATTACAACCTTGGGCACCACATGGGCCAGCTTCCAGCATCTTAACAACCAATGACATCATTGGTTGATAAGGAGGAAGTCTGGTGTCTGCACAGAATCCTTATTTGCCCCTCTTCTGTTCTTTTTCTATCAACACTGGGGTCACTGGGAACACTGGAATACTAGTCAGCACCAGAGTGTAAAGGTGTATCTACTTTGTAAGAATAGATCTCCTCTAATGTTCTGTGCCCTACGTGTGTGGATGTTGCTGAATTATATAAAACCATTAGTTTTGTTTTTTTTTACATTTCAGAATGGGGTGCTTCAAGATTGTGAAAAATTTAAAGGGCATCTTGACTGAAAAAATGTTTAGAAACATTGATCCATATTAGGATACCATAACCGATAGCTATATCAATGTCACTGTGGGGTTTATTTACTAAAGCTGGAAAGTGGAAAATCTGGCTCACTTTTGCATAGAAACCAATCAGCTCCAGGTCTTATTGCCAAAGCTTAATTGAACAAGCTGAGGTTAGAAGCTGATTGGTTTCTATGCAGAAGTGACCCTGATTTTGCACAGTTTTAGTAAATAAACTCCTGTGTGACCTCATCCGGATGTGCACATTCATGCTTCACAAAACATCCTTACTTGGTCCTCTTCTTATGGAGGAAGCCGTACTCTTCAGGACCACTGGAGGTTACCATGAGGATGGCTCCCTGTACAAATAGATGCAGCTATTGCATACGTAGGTAGAGAAAACCATGTGAGGATATATTAAGAAGTCCAAGCAGTAGCTGATAGGGAAGCACAGTGAAGATTGCTAGACTGAGGTTGAGTATCAGACCAGGTGGACTGCACTCAAGAGGGTTGGTGCATTTGTTAAAGGACAACCTATTCCTAGTCAGTGATTGACATTTTTGTGAAGCCAGGATCAGGATGATGACCCCCAAGAGCCTGCACCTCTAAAAACAAGTCAGCAAAGATAGCTCACTTGCAGGTTTAGTTTAATATTACCAGTGTGAAATGCTCTTGAGATAGTATTGAATAATATCTTTGTTGTCTTTATGCAGAAATGTTTTATGCACCACTAGAAAAATGCAGCTTTGGAAATTCTTTAATCTAGATATGTGATACATCTACTTGGCATTGTCTGTCGAAAATTAATGTCAATAATAAAATCGTAATGAGATTCATCTTGAGATTTAAATGATAACGGGTCCTATTAGTTTTAGACTTTTATGACACAGAAACAATAACTTCCTGTTTAATCAAAAATATTGAGCTATGGTAACTGCTAGCAGATTAATTTTATAATATTGGAAACAAAGGTATAATTCTGTTTTTTATTGAAACTTTAAAAAAAGTCATGCTTACCTTTCCTTTGAGGAAATAAGTACATAATAAAAATAACAAATAAAATAACAGTAAAAACTATACCCCAGGCTAAAACTAAATACACAGATAAAACAAATATATGGGATCTGTTCAACTTTCCAAAGGCTTTGTGTTTCTCTGCATCCATTCCTGTGATTTTTACAGACCCTCACACAGTGTGGCCAGATGGTTGACACCACTTACAGTTTAAATATACAATGTTGTATGAATGAAAAGAGAGAGAGAGCAGTAGCAAATTGATGAGGTCACCTTTCTGTTCACTCTGCTGTCTCATCCTATCAGCTTGGTACTTGTCAAAAAAATCTGCATGCAGCAAACCTGATTGACTCCTGCTCCTGACACTTCATTTTCCAGTTTGAGCTTTGCTGTATAGGGGCTAAGTATTTCGCACTTCCGTCTAGAAGCACTAGGGTCGTCACTCCGAATTCAAACTGCGGCACTACTTGCCTGGAGTTTGCATGTTCTTCCTGTGTATGCATGGGTTTCTTCTGGGTACTCCAGTTTCCTCCCACACTCCAAAGACATGCTGGTAGATTCATTGGTTTTGGTCTAAATTGGCATTAGTGTTTGTATGTATAAATGTGAGTTACGGACGTTAGATTGTAAGCTCTTTGAGGGCAGGGACTGATGTGATTGTACAATATATATGTAAAGTGCTGTGTAAATTGATGGCGCTATATAAGTGTCTGCAATAAATAATAGTTGCAATAAAATATATATTTAATTATGTATTATTGTATACATAACTGCATTATTGTATCTGCCCCCTCCATTCATAGATTGTGTTTCAGTCATAGAAGCAATAATACAGTTTATATGAATGGTAGAGTTGGACAGAAACAGTGGGCATAGTCAGGCACTCTTGATGAGTGCCTGTGGCAGCTCACTTAGTTTTGTTGTCCTCCGCCGCAACAGATGATTACAGAGGAGGAGGATTTCCTAAAGAAAGAAACAGCAGCATAAGGAACATATCTCACTGAAGATAAGTAATGCCCTTGTGTTAAATTTTTACTATCTTATTAAGGAAACCTAGGAATTTTTTCTTGTGATACTAATAATGGCGGTGATCAGCGACCTATAGTGGGATTGTGGTGGGCATTCTGACACTGGGAGGGAACTGAATAACTGCCACTGACATCCCAATCACTCTAATACAGTGATCAGTGCTAATAAAAAGCACTGACACTGTACTAATGACACTGGGTAGCAAGGGGTTCACTGTGTGCTGTTTTACATAATGTGCTGTATGTGTTTAACTAGGGAGACATGCTACTATGTATTTCTCTGCTGTGCAGAGAAATACACAACAGCATGTCCTTGCTGGCAGGAGAGAGAACTGTGTTGGTTACACACAGGTCTCTCCCCAGTCAGCTTTGCACGGTGATCGCCGGGTGCCAGCAGGGAATCTCCAGCCGGGACCTGGTGATTGACATTCCTACGGCAGCGCAGGTAGGGCAGCGCGCACATCCCTAACTGGAAATGCAAATCATGTGTATATACGTGATTTTGAGCAGCCCTGCCGCCCTGTGGCAGTAGTTCGACTATAGGGCGGCAGGGAAGCGATTAACAGAGACTCACTGAGTCTATAAAATAATCCTGTTTCAAAAACTTTCTGATTGCAATCCTGGATGGATGGTCTCCCACTGTTATTTTTTCCCAACCCACCCTTTTTATGTTGATGTAATATTCTAAAACTATTAACAGACTACCTACCCACTTTCAAATTGAAAATAACTGGGTAAAGTCAAAATAATAGTTCCTACAATTATCCTTCAACTTTAACTCATTTACATTTTTCATGTTTTTCTATCATGTAATTCCTAACATTATGTTCTAATGTAACATTGTAACAACATGTAAATTGGTTACCAATTGAAACTTGCATTGTCTTAATTGTAGAGACAGGTTATTCTTCCTACCTGTAATTCTACATGTATTGGTTATTTCTTTAATGTTTGAATGTAACCCTGGCAAGACAATTAGTAAACATTTTGAACGTGGAAAAAAATGTGAAGGCTGCATTATAAAGAATACAAAGAAAGCATTATAAATTACTCAAATTATGTGCTCACTTGAAATACACTATACTTTCCCTTTAAAAAAATAAGTTTCTTGCTTGAGTTCTAGAGTTGAAAGAATTTTTAACTTTTTTTATATCAGGTTCTTTCCCCTTGTGTCAATAGCTACAGTGAACTGTTGGTAGTTCCAGTTCTCTATTTTCTCACATTTTTCTGTTTGCTATCATTTCTTTTTTAATGTTTTTTTTTTCAAATGTACTTGGATTGCAGTCAGCTTTTTTAAATAAAATGGCAAAGTAAAGCAATGTTCTGAATTTCAAAGAAAGTCAACTTCTGCATTAATACAAAAATACCTCTACATAATGTAAAATCAATTTTTATTTGTCAGGCTTATGGCCTGGAAGCCAAATGTGTTCCATGTACAAACTTAAACTCAGGCTCCATATATACAACTAAATACAAAAATCTGCATGAAAAATGTATTTCATATTTTTATCCAAATCATATGAAAAGTAAATTACTGTTTGTTTCATCTGCATGTTTGGATAATTGATGTGAATATTCACACAATTTATTGTGTAAATATTCTAAGCCACATTAATCAGCCTAGTAATGGCCTAAATACATACACTGTATTGCCAAACATATTTGGACACCCCTTCAAATCATTGGATTCAGATGTTCCCAGGGGCGGACTGACCATTTGGAAACTCAGGCACTGCCCGAGGGCCCGGCTTCAGTAGGGGACCCCATGAGATGCCCCTGATACCTTTTTCATAGGCTTTTTGAGTTTGGGTAAGGAGACAGGGGCCCCACGATCCCCTATTGCCCGGGGGCCCCATGAGTTGTCAGTCCGCCCCTGGGAGTTCCAATCACCTCTATGGCCACAGGTGTATAAAATCAAGCACCTAGGCATGCAGACTGCTTCTACAAACATTTGTGAAGTAATGGGTCGCTGTCAGGAGCTCAGTGAATTCAAGCGTGGTGGTGATAGGTTGCCACCTGTGGAATTAGTCCATCTGTGAAATTTTCTTGCTACTAAATATTCCACGGTCAACTATTAATGGAAGCAACTGGGAACAACAGCAACTCGGCCACGTAAAATGGCAGAGCAGGGTCAGTGCATGCTAAAGCACACAGTGGGCAGAAGTCAACAACTGTCTGCAGAGTCAATAGCTAAAGACCTCCAAACTTTGTGTGGCCTTCAGATTACAACAGTGCATAGAGAGCTTCATGAAATGGGTTTCCATGGCCCAGCAGCTGCATCCCAGCCTTACATCACCAAGTGCAATGCAAAGCATCAGATACAGTAGTGTAAAGTACACCACCACTGAACTCTAGAGCAGTGGAGACTTGTTCTCTGAAGTGACGAATCACGCTTCTCTGTCTCGCAATCCAATGGACGTGTCTGGGTTTGGCAGTTACCAGGAGAACGGCACTTGCCTGACTGCATTGTGCCAAGTGTAAAAATTGGTGGAGGGGGGATTATGGTGTTGGGTTGTTTTCAGGATTTGGGCTTGGCCCCTTAGTTCCAGTGAAGGGAACTCTTAAGGCGTCAGCATACCAATACATTTTGGACAATTTTATGCTCCCAACTTTGTGGGAACAGGTTGGGGATTGCCCCATCCTGTTCCAACTTGACTGCGCACAAGTGCACAAAGCAAGGTCGATAAAGACATGGATGAGTGAGTATGGGGTGGAGGAACTTGACTGGCCTGTAAAAAGTCCTGACCTCAACCCGATAGAACACCTTGATGCACTCCTAAACCTTGTGGACAGCCTTTCCAGAAGAGTTGAAGCTGTTATAGCTGCAAAGGGTGGGCCAAATCAGTATTGAACCCTATGGACTAAGACTGGGATGCCATTAAAGTTCATATGCAGGTGATCCAATGCTTTTGGCATTATGGTGTATATGTGACTTCCCCTCCTATCTGCAGAGGCCTTTAGGCAGTCAAAACCCCCCTTGAACGTTTCTGGAGATTTTTCATGTGTGCGCTCTAGTGGGACAACATTGAACTATGTAGTGTGCACGTTGGATACGAGATGGAGATGACCATCACTACTGTACATTACACATAGGTTGCCCAAAATCTTTTACAAACTGACAACTGAAAGAAGACAAGCTTTTAAGAGACAGCATGTAATGTAAACCTGAAATCTATGG
Source organism: Staurois parvus (assembly GCF_062004578.1). Classification (NCBI taxonomy): domain Eukaryota; kingdom Metazoa; phylum Chordata; class Amphibia; order Anura; family Ranidae; genus Staurois; species Staurois parvus. The sequence goes on from NW_028317843.1 coordinate 1,984,137, forward strand.
TTTGAGCACTTTAAGTTGTTATTGGGTACTTTACATTAATACGGTACTTTCTCTATAGAATCTTTAATGTAAAGTTTTTGTTTCTTTGAGTTGATTAATTTTTTCTATCTTTTGTAAACTATTTAAGAAAGATTCATTGTAATTTTATTTCAAGATCAATTTAATGTTATCTGTTGTCGCGGGGTCCTTAAACGGCATGGGGCCCATAGGCCGATACCTACTTTGCCTATTTTGGTAATCTGGTACTGCCTAGAACCAAAGAAAAGTGCACCACTCCAACCCTCCAAGTGCTCCTCTCATGTGCTGGAATAAAATCCAAAGAAAAAGTCACACAGCGATGTACAGTACTCACAGGCAAAACTTTAATCAGATGAGAAGCTTCAAATCTCTAACATGTTTCACTAAACGGGTTTACTCATAGAAGTTCCTCTATAATTATACCGATCTGGTGATTGTTATGAATTTTAAGGAACTTGAGGTTCCTCAAAAATCAATGCCAGACCTTTATCTGACCATGCAGCCTGGCTGGCCAGGAAGATGGGGGGGGGGGGTGAGCATGTGCTTCCCCTCCTGAACCATACAATCTCGAATTCCCCCACCATGAAGGGAGGGGGGTACCTTGTCCAGAGGAACCCTCCTGGAAGAGCAATATGCCCCCATGTTGATGAAGACAAGGGTCCCCTCCCCACAACCATGCCCTGGTGGATGTGGGTGATCTGCACATGAAAACAAAACAAACAAACAGGCACAGTTTTTGACACATCCTTTATAATAAACAAAAAATCCCATGGTGTGAATCTATCATAAATCACGTTATCCAGCAATGACGATCCACAAACATCAATGAATGCTGTCTGAAGCCCAATGAAAAAAAAAAAAATCACATTGGCCAATGCACACCTTTGATATCATCACCGGCAAGCACAGAATGATATCTTCCGAGTACTGCTGCATGTTTTAGGCTCGGTTCACACTGCTGACATCCAATTTTGATCAGATTTTCTGTGCAATTATGCAACACAACTTGGATGTAGGTTGCATATTCAGCTGGACCAAAACATTTCCATAATCACTCTGTGCTGAGTTATATTGATGTGAACGAATACCACTGAAAGCAATGTGATTTCCATGGCCATGTGACTCAAATCACATCTGAAATCACACTAGAGTAAACAGAACCTTAATGAGTGTACTTGCAGATGCCCACAAACAAAGTACCGTGGACGGGCAGCCCTCACATGCACAGCAATATATCTGTACAATGCCTGTTTACGGGTGCAGGGTGCCCGCGTGCCCCGGCCTATCTACCATCCTGCTGTGATTGTACACAGTGGGAGTCAGTGGCGTCACTAGGGCTGGTGTCACCTGGTTTGGTAAAACATGGTGTCACCCCCCCCAATAATTTTTGCAACCTGCATTTGGGGTGACATTAACTTTGCACTGACATCCGCAGCAGATTGCAAGGGCAGTGCAACTGGAATATGGCTAAGTTGCAAGGGTATGTAACTTTCCCGCACCACATTCTAGTGTGAAAGACCCTAAAACTGTGAATTAGTCCTATGCAACCCAGGATAGTAGAGCAGGGAACTCTCTTATGGTCTGTTCATATTGGCACATGGTGCAGGAAACCCATATTTTCTGCACGTTTGCCACACTGCATTCCAAATGCACTGCCCTTGTGATCTGCAGCGGGTGTCAATGCATAGTTCAGGACACCCCAAATGCAGGTCGCAATTGCAATGCATTTGCCCAAACCAGATCACATGGTACAGAAGTTTCATGTAATCCAGTTGCAGTGCATTTCCAAAAGTAGAGGATGCACTACGTTTGGTGTGGTGCGATATGATTTCAGCCCATTTGAAATGAATGGGCTGAAACTGCACTGCACCGCAGTGCACTCGGATCCCATGTGAATTGCACAGGAACGTGCTCCTGTGCAATTCATAGTGTGAATGGGCCCTCAAGCTGGGAACAATAAAGGACTCAGCTCAAAAAGAACCTTGAACAAAAACTATAAGGCACTCACAAATGGAGAAGCGATCATTCATTAAAACAAACTGTGGGGAAGATGACACAGTACATCCAATCACAGTCTGAATGGAGAGGAGAGCCAGTCGGAGCAGAGAGAGATCTATCACAGCTTGGAGCTGGGACGTTGGAGTCTTCATACTTCACTGGACACTGTCAAAGTCCTTCCTCCTGGATTGGCTCCTAGGATGGACAACACACTGGTCCAATGTCAGGAAATTGGACCAGTGGGATGTCTATTACAGGAGCTAGTCCAGGAGGTGGGACCTTGCTTGACAGCGGCTAGCATTTTAGCTCCAAGCTGTGTGACAGCGGGAGATCCCCTTTCTGTCTGCTGCGGCCCGCTCTCCTCCCCATTTAAACTGTGATCAGATGCTCTATGTCATCTTCCCCCACAGTTTTTATTAATGACTAATTGCTTCTACGCCACTTCCGCTGGCCCTGCATGTTTGCAGCAGAAGCAGTGCAGCTTTTTAGGGGGCATCAGAATATCCCAGTGAGTAATTGGCCCAGTCTGCCCTTGGTGTCACCGCTCTGGTGGGTGTCACCCGGGTGCGGATGTAACAATGCCGCTGGAAGGAGTTTGTCAGCAGGTCATGGCCAATGATTAATGGTCGGGACCTGCTGAACTGCTGTGCCCAATTACAGTCCAGAGACCTGTTTTGACAATCAATACAGGGCTCTGTACAAAGGGAACAATCTCTATTTATTATAAAGCAGCACACATTAATCACATCAACACTTGTTAGGCACACATTTTACTCAATTACCCAAGATGTTAACCTCTTCCCAGCCAGTGTAATTAGTATACTGACAGTGTATAGTATTATTACTGAACACTGTATTAGTGTCACTGGAGATGTCAGTGGCAGTTAGTTCCCACCCAGTGTCAGTTAGTGTCAGACTGCACTTTCACAATACCACTATAAATCACTGATCACTGCCATTAATAGTATAAAAAAAAGTTACTGTATATATACCATCGTTTGTAGACGCTAAAACTATCATGCAAACCAATCAATATTACACTTATTGGGATTTTTTTTTAACAAAGACATGTAGCACAAATGCATTTTGACTTAAATTTAAGAAGAAATATGAAAATTAAATATATTTTTTTGTTGGATATGTTTTATAGCAGAAAGTAAAAAATATTGTTTTATTTTTTTTATACAATAAAAAATATAAAGCCCAGTGGTGATCAAGTACCACAAAACAAAAGCTCTAATTGTGTGAAAAAAAGTTAAAATAGAGTGGTGCTAAATAGCCTGGTCATGAAGGGGTAAAAGCTTCTGGAGCTGAAGTGTTAATTTACTTGAATAAGGTAAGTTTTCTTTTCTGTACAAGCAACTGATGAAATATATTAGAGATGTAAGGCAGCTATACATTTAATGATTTTTCAATGAACACATTACTTGACAAAATATTTTTTTTTAAGTACTTGCCCGGAGTTCAGCTTTAAAGCTAAAGATATTAGCAGGTATGAGCCTAGGCTTGGCTTTGCTGCCTCTCTGGCTGTCTCCGATGATTTCCAGGAGCAGTCTGCACACATAACCTTTCTCCTTCCCTGGAATGTGATATAAGAAGTGAATTCCTGTCAGAATTCTGGTAATACATTTGTTTCTTTGTAGCATTATGACAGTTTTATTTACTTCTTGGCATTTCAGGCGCTGGAGCATAAGCAGTAATGAAAGTGTAGTTCTCCGTGTACTTCCTGTAAGCACTTCATACACTATTTAATCCAGACCGTTGGATTTATCACTCTCAAATTATCTTGTTTATTTGATTTAAGGATTTCTCTTCCAAAATTTCAAGAACCAGACGAAGCTGATATTACAAATTTTATATTTCAAGGCAACCAGTAATCAGTTTTTATAATATATATATATATATATATATATATATATATACACACACACACACACACATATATATATATATATATATATATATACACACATACACACACATACACTCACACACACATATATATATATATATATATATATATATATATATATATATATGTGTAATGAGCGAACTATTGGCGCTTTATAAATACTGTATAATAATAATAATATATATATTTACACACACACACACAGGTATATGGTGGGTGCTTATAAGGAAACTTCAAAGCAGCTAGCACAAGAGATAGTGACAGCAAATATCACATTAGCATATACAGTATGTATATAGTGCAGCACTAAAAAAATATATATATGATATAAAAATTAAATCATCAAAATCAAATAAAATATCTCTCAGTGAGACATAAGTGCAAAATTCATAACATATAACTCAGTGAAACAATGAACAAATGAAATCCATCAAATATATGTCAATATGACAAACGAACAGTCCATTAGGTGAACCAATAATGTGTCAGTGGCACTATAAGACACAGCAGCAACGTGTTCTATTCCAGGGGGGGCCTTGCTTTAAAACGTACCTTTTCGTGGAGCTCAGGTGAGATCAGTTAACCCCGTATAGGTTGGAAGCAGGGGCAGACTGACCATTTGGAAACTAGGGCACTGCCCGAGGGCTCGGGGTCAGTAGGGGGCCCCATGAGATGCCCCTGGTACCTTTTTCATAGGCTTTTTTGAGTTTGGGCAAGGACACAGGGGCCTCATGATCCCCTATTGCCTGGGGGCCCCATGAGTTGGTAGTCTGCCTCTGGTTGGAAGCCTTCGATCCCCTCAGGATGGATTGGATCTGCGGATTGGGGAGGATAATGGAACGGACTCTGATCCATTATGCTCAATCTGCAGATCGGATCCATCCTGTGGGGATCGTCGGAGGGGATGTCACCAAGTGTTCTGGCACCGGGTGACACCAACCTTAGGGACGCCCCTGCCATTAGGTGAACCAATAATGTGTCAGTGGTACTATAAGACACAGCAGCAACGTGTTCTATTCCAAACAAGTGTTACAGGATCCAGTGAAACATTCCACCACCACTATACACTCACCAGAAAGCTACTGGTATAGTATCAGTAATCACTGATCACTCAGATGAAATGCTTAGATTAGCCAAAAGGACTTATCCTAGGAACAAAGCTCACCACACGGAACCCAGAAAGTGTAGTACTTAAAATAGGTATAAAACATTCCACGTGGAAAGATAAACAGACACGCACATCCTCAGGGGTACGCACGAAATGCGTTGGGTGGAGCCTACATGCTGATGTCACGTTGCCGCGTCCATGACTAGGAGCAGCGGCCATATTGGTATGTGAATTCACCCATGTCTGTTCATCTTTCCACGTGGAATGTTTTATACCTATTTTAATAAAAGAACTACACTATATATCACTTTCTGGGTTCCGTGTGGTGAGCTTTGTTCCTAGGATAAGTCCTTTTGGCTAATCTAAGCATTTCATCTGAGTGATCAGCGATTACTGCTACTATACCAGTAACTTTCTGGTGAGTGTATAGTGGTGGTGGAATGTTTCAGTGGATCCTATATATATTTAATGGATTTCATTTGTTCATTGTTTCACTGCGTTATGTTATGAATTTTGCACTTATGTCTCACTGAGAGATATTTTATTTAATAAACACTGGTGTTTTATTTGATTTTGATGATTTAATATTTATATCATATATATAATTTTTAGCGCTGCACTATATATATATTTTTTTTTTACACATTAAAAACTGTAATTTATATCTTGTGAGGTCTTAAAGTGTAAATAAGGGCACTTTTTATATTTTGTTCATTTTGGATAGAGTGAGAAAGGGTTAGATTCTCTGTCAAGTTTGTATTGCTGTCTGTATTCCCATTGGGGGACCATTATAGCAGCTGACCATTTGAGCACTCGGACCCTGCCCAAGGGCCCGGGGTCAGTAGGGGGCCCCATGAAATGGCCCTGGTACCTTTTTATAGGCTTTTTTGAGTGTCAGCAAGGACACAGGGTCCCCATGATCCCCTATTGCCCGGGGGCCCCATGAGTTGTCAGTCTGCCCCTGGTTTGAATAATACCCTTTATTGGCTATCTTAAAGCAGACATTGACTCAAAAGTGAATGTACCTCCCTATCCCTTCTAACATATTTGAGGCCTTTTTATTTTTTATTTATTTATTTTTCTCAGAGCAAGTAAGTTTTTTTTTCGACAGGTACTTTCTCACACTTCCTTAAAAGCTGTCCAGACAAAAAGGATGTCACTTGATCCCACTCCCCTCCCTGCCCGAAGTTTCCTGGAACACACCACATGTCCAGGTTACAGGAACAGTATCTTGTGCATGTGCAGTGGGAAGCCCGCTGTGATTCCTCAGGAAGGCAAATCTGTCTCCCAAATCCAAGATGGCGGTGCCAGGGACCCCATAGGAGAGAGAAGAAACGGTTGTGGGAATACAGCACTGTACTCCAAGAACTGGAAAGTGTCTGATATTTAAAAGTCAATAACTACAGTGTTTGTAGGGGCTGAGTTTGATTTTTTTTTTCTACAAGGGGTGAAGTTTTTTGTAAAAAAATGATATCACCCAAACTGCAGATTCATTGTCACCAAGAATGAAAGTGAGGGTAAAGTAAATTCTAGATTTTAAAGTTGACACCTGAATGAAATGTATTGGGGAAAATTCCATTAGGGACACATGTTCCAGGAACAAATCTCTAAAAGGGCAACTGCCTTCCTCCAACTTCCTGTTCTGGGTCCATGCACACTGGGCTTAAAAAACGCTGCTTCTGCAGGAGTTTTTAATTTGTTTCTCCTGCCTGTAGAAGCAGCTCAGTGTTATCCTATGTGTCCATCCTCATTAGGGCGTTTAGAGCCATATTTCAAGAGCAGAGTTTAGAGGCAGAAAAAAAACATCACAAGTGCATTTTTGAGAGGAGTTTTCAAGCAAAAAAAATCACTGAATGCTCAAAAACACAGCATTTAGGAGCATCCTACATTTTCAAGTGTACATTATTTATTTATTTATTTCAGGTACTTATATAGCGCCATCAATTTACACAGTGCTTTACATATATATTGTACATTCACATCAGTCCTTAACCCTCAAGGGGTGTACAATCTAAGGTCCCTAGCTTACATTCATACATACACATACTAGGGCCAATTTAGACAGGATCCAATTCAGCTACTAGCATGTCTTTGGAGTGTGGGAGGAAACCGGAGTACCCGGAGGAAACCCACGCAGGCACAGGGAGAACATGCAAACTCCAGGCAGGAGGTGCCGTGGCTGGGATTCGAACCAACGACCCTAGTACTGACAGGCAGAAGTGCTAACCATTTAGCCACTGTGCTGCCCATACATTGAAAAATGAGCTAAGTCACTGTCTCAGCCAATGAGGAGGCAGAGACCTGGGACAGCCAAGGTTGCTGTTCACATCGCTGGATTGTGATGAGGCTCAGGTAAATTTTAAGAGGACTGGGGGCACTGCTGCACACAGAAGGTTTTTTTACCTTCATGCAGAGAATGCATGAAGGTAAAAAACTTTGAGCCTTTACAACCACTTTAAAGCAGAACTCCACCCAAAAGGGGAAGTTCCACTTTAAGGACTGCTCACCCACTCCCCATTAAGGATTGGCACCTTTGGGGGGCGGGAGGGGGAGCGGGTACCCGAATTTGACAGGTACCAGCTCCCACTTCTGGTCCAATCACCTAGGCCAGGGGTGGGCAACTGTGGCCCTCCAGCTGATGGTGAACTACAAGTCCCATGATGCCTCTGCCTTTGGGAGTCATGCTTGTAATGGTCAGTTTTGCAATGCCTCATGGGACTTGTAGTTCTACAACAGCTGGAGGGCCACAGTTGCCTACCCCTGGCCTAGGCGATTGGAAATGGAAGGTGTCCTCCCTCCCTGTAGTCTGCATTAGACCAATGAAGCTTTGAGAATGAGATACCCACACCATGGGTGCTTAGGGTTGCCACCTCATCCCTTTAAAACCAAACGCATATTAATGACACAGGTTCTGAGGCTAATTTAATGCAGATAAGGCACTGAGTTTAATTACCACCTTAATCAGCCCCAGAACCTGTGTCATTTGTATGTGTTCAGTTTTAAAGAGATGAGGTGGAAACCCTATTGGTGATACAGGTGGGCAAAGTCTGGAATTCAACTCCATTATTTTTGGAGGGACCCTTTTTTAAAAAAAGGTTTAATTTCCTTTACTGTGATTATGCGCGCCATGGAATTTAGACTTGTACATCATTATATCTTCAAATGTAAATCTAGCATTCTAAAATTGCATAGCTAATGTTTTCATAGATCTTGCTTGACTGCTTCAAATGCTCCGAAAAATAGCGAGCAATTTGCTCTTCTTCATGTTGTAGTCTAGTTTTAAGAAAGATTTCCTTTGATGAATAAAATATGGCAAGAATTGAAAACATGAAGGCTCAGGAGCTAAGCTCCTATAATCAACATTTGTATTCTGTTGCCTCAATTTTATTTAAAGTATTGGGCCTGACTTACCAAAGTGTGAAGTGAACTATAAGAAAGTGGAAGAACATCTGCTTATTGAAAAAAACAATTATTCTTCACATCTACATCACAAAACTAAAAAAGACAAAAAACAGCATTGCCAGATGTCTAAGGAGTACATTTATTAAGCAGAGATAATTTATCTCAGTTCAGTTCTCAGGGAAAAATCGTCTCCTCTGTCCTTCTGTTTATAAAGCGGAGAACATTTGTTCTCAAAAGGAGAAGAGAGACAATGTTTTTCCTCTGAGATCTGTGTAGAAGGGGGAGGATTGCATGTGATCTCCTGAGATATTTGTGGGATTACAGATCACCTGAGTTTAACCACTTGCCTACTGGGCACTTTTACCCCCTTCCTGCCCAGGCCAATTTTCAACTTTCAGTGCTGTCACACTTTGCATGAGAATTGCACGGTCATGCAACATTGTACCCATATTTTTTTAGACAGGTAGAGCTTTATTTTGGTGGTTTTTAAGCACCACTGTTTTTTTTTTTTTTCATTTTTCTCTAAACAAACCAAAAAAATACCAAAAATCTTGAAAAAAAATGTTTTTTCTGTTATAAAATTTTGCAAACGGGTAATTTTTTCCTTCACTGATGTGCGCTGATGAGGCTGCACTGATAAGCACTCATATGCAGCACTGATAGGGTTCGCTCATGGGTACTGATGAGACGGCACTGATGGGAACTGACAAGGAGGCACTGAAGGTCACTGCCTGGCGGCATTGTACACTGACTGGCAGCACTGATGGACACTGTTGGGGCTGGAGGTTGCACTGTACTGCCTCTGATTTTTAAATAAATTTGCCGATTACTGGCTCTTCTCTTTCCTCATGCTGTGACAACGTCAGGAAAATGCAGCCGATAACCAGCAAATATATTTACATTGTGATCAGCCGTGTCATTGGACACGGCTGATCACGTGGTAAAATGGCTCTGTGACTACCATGTCATGTGATCAGCTGTGTCGCTGAGTGGTCACAGGGAGCCCCCAGGGGGCACACAGGAGGCATGGTTCTGGAAGACATCATATGACACCCACCCAGAACTAGACGATCGCGATGTGGCCATCATTTGGCTATAGCCCAGTCGTCAAGTGGTTAAACAGCGAAACCAAACTTAAAAAGACCAAGAAATTACATGAAAATAACAAGCACTGACCACTAGTACTTTTTACGCACATTTTGGTATATTCTCTGTATTTTGGCTCCTTTTTATCACGCTTTTTGGCATTATTTATGTGAATTTTGCCACTGTTTAACATGCTGTATTTTTTTAACACGCATTTTGGCGTGGGGTTTTTAATGTGCATTTTGGCGCTTTTCTAAACACACATTTAGGCGCTTTAACGCACATTTTGGCACAGGTTATTTTAACATGCTTGTTGGTGTGGTTTGTAACACGTATTTTGGCACTTTTTTTAACGTGCATTTTGATTTGTTTTTATGCGTATTTTGGCAAACTGCACATCTGCTAGCCACTTTTGGGTGCCATTAACTAATAATGCACTGCAAACATGACATGCACTTTGCATGCATTTCCAGAACACACACAAAAACGCAGGTAAAAAAAAATGAACCAAAGTACATGGTAAAAAAGTACCAAAATGCACATAAAAATTTCAACACATTTTTTTTAAAAATGTGTGTTGAAAAAAAGCAGCAACATGTTCGTTAAAGAACTGCACCAAAATGTGCATTAAGAAGGCCCAAAAAGCCAAATTGAACCTTTTTGGGCATGGAGTGTTGTGTGTTTTTTCAATGTGCATTTTGGCTTGGTGATAGTGCATTTGTCAAATGGCAAAATGTGCAGCAAAATGCATGTCTACTAACAGCATTTGGGGTGCCATTAACAATGAATGGCACCCGAAACTGCACTGCGTATTTTAACACAATTTTAGCATAATTTGGAATCGTGTCAAGAATTGTGCAATTCTGCCAACAGTTCTGCATTGCTCAGGTGTGAATGGGTCCTGAACGACAATACATTATTATAACTATACTGTATATATAAAGATAAATAGATACAGTAGATAGATACTGTACAGTACATATAAAACACAAATATACATATTTACATGCATAAACATATACAGTATGTTGGGCAGCACAGTGGCTAAATGGTTAGCACTTCCACCTGGCAGTACTAGGGTCGTTGGTTCAAATCCCAGCAACGGCACCACCTACCTGGAGTTTGCATGTTCTCCCTGTTTCCTCAGGGTACTCCGGTTTCCTCCCACACTCCAAAGACATGCTGGTAGGTTAATTGGATTCTGTCTAAATGTGTATGTATGAATGTAAGTTAGGGACTTTAGAGTGTACACCCCTTGAGGGTTAGGGACTGATGTGCATGTACAATATATATGTATAAAGTGCTGTGTAAATTGATGCCGCTATATAAGTACCTGAAATAAATAAATAATATATAGTTATAATTTATAGCAATGTTTAACCTTGCTGGTGCTGATATTAGGAAGCCAGAGATGGCCAGTGAAATTTTCAGATTTCATTGGCCATCTTTGTAAAAGTAAATGACAGAAGGGTGTGTCCTGTGATGGTGATGAGAAGTAAAGAAAATGCTCTTCACTCCTCACCTTCATAAACTGGCACATGAGAGATCAGCTGTGATCAACAGGATCTCGGCTTTTCTCTCTCATAAACAGACACCTAGGTACGCCACTGCACACTGGTACCTACTTCTGACCCCTACTTCATTATATGATATATGGCCCTACGTAATTGACACCCTCAGAAATGTTGAATGCTGAAGAGAATGAAGAGGCTGGAAGAGAGGCGAGGTAGGGGTACCTCTATTCTTGCAGAGAAATTGTATTTTTTTTTTCATTAACGAAGAACTAAAGGCAAAACTGCTTTTCATTTTGGGTAAAGGGAGGATTATATCCCATGTCAGGTTATATGTGTCCCATTGGGGAGACCTCCCTTCACTTTCTGGTCAATAGTCAAATCAGGAAGCAACAGGGAACCCAAGGGTGTCACCAGTGTCAGCAGAACTAGTGTTCCCGTTGTTTCCTCTCTATTACTGTTCTAGGGACAACAAAAAATTTGGGATTTTCCTTCATTTTCACTTTCAGTGATAATGGAAAACCGCACAAATGGATAGACTCAATCTCCCTAATGGGGCACAGACAACAATAAAAACAAACATTCTAGTCCCTCTGCACTCTATCCAAAACTTGAAAAAGTGTTGCCATTATTTATTCTTTCATAAAAAAGTACTGAAACGGATGTAAAATGAAAGAGGAATATACAGTATATATAACATGCTGAGGCATGGACTCCACTAGACCTCTGAAGTTATACCGTAGTATCTATCACTAGAGATGAGCGAAGTATTCAAAAATTCGATTCGACTGATTCGGCAAATTCGTGGAAAAATTTTGATTCGAGTCGAATATATTCGCTGTGAATTTAACTTAAAAAAGGGTGTTTCTAGGCTTCAGAGAGACTTAATATTAGTGCAGAACACTGTACCTTTAATTTAAATGCCCTTGGAGTCTGCTGGGGAAGAGAAATAATACTGTCAGTCAGTATGACATGCAGATGAGTGCCGTCGATCTTAGAATCACCGCACACTTCACTCATTTGGGCAGTCACGGGGCCAAAACCAGAGTGTGGAGCCACAGTGTGGCGGTGGAGGCAGCAGCAATGGGAGGCCATACAGCACCCTATGACAAAAATGGAAACCACCAGCAGTGTGAGGAGACCTGAAAGTGGCACATGGCAGAGTGTGGCGATAGAGACAGCAGCAATGGGAGGCCGTACAGGGACCCATGACACACTCTGGACCTGGCAGCAGCATGAGGAGGCGGTACAGGGGCCCATGACAGATTACGGGCCTGGCAGCAGCATGAGGAGTCGGTACGGGGGCCCATGGCAGATTACGGGCCTGGCAGCAGCAATGGGAGGCCGTACAGGGACCCATGACACACTCTGGACCTGGCAGCAGCATGGGGAGGCGGTACAGGGGCCCATGACAGATTACGGGCCTGGCAGCAGCATGAGGAGTCGGTACGGGGGCCCATGACACACTCTGGACCTGGCAGCAGCATGAGGAGGCGGTACAGGGGCGCATGACAGATTACGAGCCTGGCAGCAGCAACTTGGACAGGAGGACGTTCAGCTTCTGCACCGTCGGGTGCGTGCTCGCAAACTGTTGTCTCTTGGAAACGGATTCCAAGAAAGACTGCTGACGGAATCCGTGAAGAGGAGTAGCAGGAGAAGGAGCATCTGAACGAGCGGAATATGCCAACAAGCGACAACAGGAGCCCATGACAGATTACGGGCCTGGCAGCAGCATGAGGAGGCAGTATAGGGGCCCATGGCAGATTAGGGGCTTGGCAGCAGCTATGGGAGGCCCGTAATCTGCCAGCACCCTATGACAAAAAATGGAACACACCAGCAGTGTGAGGAGACCTGAAAGTGGCACATGGCAGAGTGTGGCGATGGAGACAGCAGCAATGGGAGGCCGTACAGGGACCCATGAGAGACTCTGGACTTGGCAGCAGCATGAGGAGGCGGTATAGGGGCCCATGGCAGATTAGGGGCCTGGCAGCAGCTATGGGAGGCCTGTAATCTGCCAGCACCCTATGACAAAAAATGGAACACACCAGCAGTGTGAGGAGACCTGAAAGTGGCACATGTTTGGGGCATGATTCATGGCGGATTTAGTCAGTTGTGTCAGGAACTGGTGGTTTGAAATCCAGACTAATCCACGCCTGATTCATTTTCACAAACGTGAGTCTCTCCACACTTTGGGTGGACAGTCGTGTCCTCCGCGGAGTTGCAATACCTCCTGCCGCACTAAACACGCGCTCCGATGCCACGCTACTGGCCGGGCATGACAGCCTTTCAAGGGCAAATTCAGCTAGTTGGGGCCAAAGGTCAAGTTTCGTTGCCCAGTAGTCAAGGGGATTGTCTACCTCGGTTGGCAGGGTGCTGTCCAAGTAGGCCTAAGCCTGTTGTTTGAGGTCCTGCTCCAGGTCCACCTGATGCTGCTGCTGCTGCTGCGGCTGGTTAGTAGTTTCCTCACTGCGCTGGTGAAGAAAGCTACTCATCATCGACTGCAGACTGAGGCAGCTGCTGCTGGTGGAGCTGCCACTGCTCCTACCACCCCACCCCTCCCCTGCTGCCATGGCAGCGGAACGCGAGCGCACAGGGCCCACTGTGTCTGAGAATGGACGTTGGCGCAGACAGGCAGAGACCAGCTGACTACATAGGTGGTTTTTATAGTACGTTATTTTGGCCTCCCTCTCAGCAGGTGTGAAAAAGGCCACCATTTTTGAACGGTAGCGAGGGTCCAACAAGGTGGACAGCCAAAAGTCATCCCTCTGTCTGATGGTTATTATTCGGCTGTCGCTACGCAAGCAAGCGAGCATGCTATGGGCCATTTGTGCCAAGGAATGCGAGGGACTCCCTGCCTCCATCTCCACAGCATACTGCCACGGTGCGTCTGGGTCCTCTGTCTCCTCTTCCTCCTCCTCTACCAGATGCTCCTGCTCCTCCACTCCTGTCCGCTGAGTGGAAAAACCACCCATTTCACTCAATAATTCCTGAGCACCAATGTCCTCCTCTACCTCCTCCTCTTCTTCCTGTCCTGCCCCCACAGGGGTCATGTGGCGTTGAGATCTGTGCGCCACGTCTACCGCACCCTGACCAGCCATTGTTAACAGCATTTGTTCCAGGACGTGCAACAGAGGAATGACGTCGTTCATCCCATAGTCCTGCCGACTCACGAATAGCGTGGCCTCCTCAAAGGGCCTGAGCAAGCGTAGGTGTCACGCATGAGCTGCCAATGGCTGACATCTAAGTTACACAGGGAGTACCTTTATCCGCTTTTAACATCAGGAAGTCTGTGATGGCCTTTTGCTGTTTGTAAAGGCGGTCTAACATATGTAGGGTTGAATTCCACCTTGTTGCAACGTCACAGCATGAGGAGTCGGTACGGGGGCCCATGGCAGATTACGGGCCTGGCAGCAGCAATGGGAGGCCCGTAATCTGCCAGCACCCTATGTCAAAAAATTCAACACACCAGCAGTGTGTGAGGAGACCTGAAAGTGGCACATGGCAGAGTGTGGCGATGGAGAAAGCAGCAATGGGAGGCCGTACAGGGACCCATGAGAGACTCTGGACCTGGCAGCAGCATGAGGAGGCGGTATATAGGGGCCTATGGCAGATTAGGGGCCTGGCAGCAGCTATAGGAGGCCCGTAATCTGCCAGCACCCTATGTCAAAAAATTCAACACACCAGCAGTGTGAAGAGACCTGAAAGTTGGAACATGGCAGAGTGTGGCGATGGAGACAGCAGCAATGGGAGGCCGTACAGGGACCCATGACAGACTCTGGACTTGGCAGCAGCATGAGGAGGCGGTATATAGGGGCCTATGGCAGATTAGGGGCCTGGCAGCAGCTATAGGAGGCCCGTAATCTGCCAGCACCCTATGTCAAAAAATTCAACACACCAGCAGTGTGAGGAGACCTGAAAGTGGCACATGGCAGAGTGTGGCGATGGAGACAGCAGCAATGGGAGGCCGTACATGGACCCATGACAGACTCTGGACTTGGCAGCAGCATGAGAAGGCGGTATATAGGGGCCTATGGCAGATTAGGGGCCTGGCAGCAGCTATGGGAGGCCCGTAATCTGCCAGCACCCTATGTCAAAAAATTGAACACACCAGCAGTGTGAGGAGACCTGAAAGTGGCACATGGCATAAGAGACTGTGGACCTGGCAGCAGCATGAGGAGGCGGTATAGGGGCCCATGGCAGATTAGGGGCCTGGCAGCAGCTATGGGAGGCCCGTAATCTGCCAGCACCCTATGACAAAAAATGGAACACACCAGCAGTGTGTGAGGAGACCTGAAAGTGGCACATGTTTGAGGCATGATTCATGGCAGATTTAGTCAGTTGTGTCAGGAACTGGTGGTTTGAAATCCAGACTAATCCACGCCTGATTCATTTTCACAAACGTGAATCTCTCCACACTTTGGGTGGACAGTCGTGTCCTCCGCGGAGTTACAATACCTCCTGCCGCACTAAACACGCGCTCCGATGCCACGCTACTGGCCGGGCATGACAGCCTTTCAAGGGCAAATTCAGCTAGTTGGGGCCAAAGGTCAAGTTTCGTTGCCCAGTAGTCAAGGGGATTGTCTACCTCGGTTGGCAGGGTGCTGTCCAAGTAGGCCCAAGCCTGTTGTTTGAGGTCCTGCTCCAGGTCCACCTGATGCTGCTGCTGCTGCTGCGGCTGGTTAGTAGTTTCCTCACTGCGCTGGTGAAGAAAGCTACTCATCATCGACTGCAGACTGAGGCAGCCGCTGCTGGTGGAGCTGCCACTGCTCCTACCACCCCACCCCTCCCCTGCTGCCATGGCAGCGGAACGCGAGCGCACAGGGCCCACAGTGTCTGAGGATGGACGTTGGCGCACAAAGGCAGAGACCAACTGACTACATAGGTGGTTTTTATAGTACGTTATTTTGGCCTCCCTCTCAGCAGGTGTGAAAAAGGCCACCATTTTTGAACGGTAGCGAGGGTCCAACAAGGTGGACAGCCAAAAGTCATCCCTCTGTCTGATGGTTATTATTCGGCTGTCGCTACGCAAGCAAGCGAGCATGCTATGGGCCATTTGTGCCAAGGAATGCGAGGGACTCCCTGCCTCCATCTCCACAGCATACTGCCACGGTGCGTCTGGGTCCTCTGTATCCTCCTCCTCCTCCTCTACCAGATGCTCCTGCTCCTCCACTCCTGTCCGCTGAGTGGAAAACCACCCATTTCACTCAATAATTCCTGAGCACAAATGTCCTCCTCTACCTCTTCCTCTTCTTCCTGTCCTGCCCCCACAGGGGTCATGTGGCGTTGAGATCTGTGCGCCACGTCTACCGCACCCTGACCAGCCATTGTTAACAGCATTTGTTCCAGGACGTGCAACAGAGGAATGACGTCGTTCATCCCATAGTCCTGCCGACTCACGAATAGCGTGGCCTCCTCAAAGGGCCTGAGCAAGCGGCAGGTGTCACGCATGAGCTGCCAATGGCTGACATCAAAGTTACACAGGGGAGTACCTTTATCCGCTTGTAACATCAGGAAATCGGTGATGGCCTTTCGCTGTTCGTAAAGGCGGTCTAACATGTGTAGGGTTGAATTCCACCTTGTTGCAACGTCGCAGATCAGGCGATGCTGTGCAATTCCGTTCTGCCGCTGCAGCTCAAGGAGGGTGTGCTTTGCGGTGTAGGAATGGCTGAAATGCATGCAAAGTTTACGTGACATTTTAAGGATGTCTTGCAGTGGGATGGTGGATTTTAGGAACCGCTTGACAACCAGATTGAACACGTGAGCCATGCATGGCGCATGGCGCAACCTTACTTGACGCAGAGCAGACACCATGTTCTTTCCGTTGTCGGTCAACATGGTTCTGATTTTCAGTTTGCGCGGAGACAGCCATCTGTCGATTTCTCTGTTCATTACACTGAGAAGTTCCTCCCCTGTGTGACTACGTTCGCCTGGACCTGGCAGCAGCATGAGGAGGCGGCATAGGGGCCCATGGCAGATTAGGGGCCTGGCAGCAGCTATGGGAGGCCCGTAATCTGCCAGCACCCTATGTCAAAAAATTCAACACACCAGCAGTGTGTGAGGAGACCTGAAAGTGGCACATGGCAGAGTGTGGCGATGGAGACAGCAGCAATGGGAGGCCGTACAGGGACCCATGACAGACTCTGTACCTGGCAGCAGCATGAGGAGGCGGTATATAGGGGCCTATGACAGATTAGGGGCCTGGCAGCAGCTATAGGAGGCCCGTAATCTGCCAGCACCCTATGTCAAAAAATTCAACACACCAGCAGTGTGTGAGGAGACCTGAAAGTGGCACATGGCAGAGTGTGGCGATGGAGACAGCAGCAATGGGAGGCCGTACAGGGACCCATGACAGACTCTGGACCTGGCAGCAGCATGAGGAGGCGGTATATAGGGGCCTATGGCAGATTAGGGGCCTGGCAGCAGCTATAGGAGGCCCGTAATCTGCCAGCACCCTATGACAAAATGGAACCCACCAGCAGTGTGAGGAGACCTGAAAGTGGCACATGGCAGAGTGTGGAGATGGAGACAGCAGCAATGGGAGGCCGTACAGGGACCCATGACAGACTCTGGATTTGGCAGCAGCATGAGGAGGTGGTATATAGGGGCCTATGGCAGATTAGGGGCCTGGCAGCAGCTATGGGAGGCCCATAATCTGCCAGCACCCTATGTCAAAAAACTGAACACACCAGCAGTGTGTGAGGAGACCTGAAAGTGGCACATGGCAGAGTGTGGCGATGGAGACAGCAGCAATGGGAGGCCGTACAGGGACCCATGTCAGACTCTGGACCTGGCAGCAGCATGAGGAACCTGGCAGCAGCATGAGGAGGCGGTATATAGGGGCCTATGGCAGATTAGGGGCCTGGCAGCAGCTATAGGAGGCCCGTAATCTGCCAGCACCCTATGACAAAATGGAACCCACCAGCAGTGTGAGGAGACCTGAAAGTAGCACATGGCAGAGTGTGACGATGGAGACAGCAGCAATGGGAGGCCGTACAGGGACCCATGACAGACTCTGGACCTGGCAGCAGCATGAGGAGGCGGTATATAGGGGCCTATGGCAGATTAGGGGCCTGGCAGCAGCTATAGGAGGCCCGTAATCTGCCAGCACCCTATGTCAAAAAATTCAACACACCAGCAGTGTGTGAGGAGACCTGAAAGTGGCACATGGCAGAGTGTGGCGATGGAGACAGCAGCAATGGGAGGCCGTACAGGGACCCATGAGAGACTCTGGACTTGGCAGCAGCATGAGGAGGCGGTATATAGGGGCCTATGGCAGATTAGGGGCCTGGCAGCAGCTATGGGAGGCCCGTAATCTGCCAGCACCCTATGTAAAAAAACTGAACACACCAGCAGTGTGTGAGGAGACCTGAAAGTGGCACATGGCAGAGTGTGGCGATGGAGACAGCAGCAATGGGAGGCCGTACAGGGACCCATGACAGACTCTGGACCTGGCAGCAGCATGAGGAGGCGGTATATAGGGGCCTATAGCAGATTAGGGGCCTGGCAGCAGCTATAGGAGGCCCGTAATCTGCCAGCACCCTATGTCAAAAAATTCAACACACCAGCAGTGTGTGAGGAGACCTGAAAGTGGCACATGGCAGAGTGTGGCGATGGAGACAGCAGCAATGGGAGGCCGTACAGGGACCCATGACAGACTCTGGACCTGGCAGCAGCATGAGGAGGCGGTATATAGGGGCCTATGGCAGATTAGGGGCCTGGCAGCAGCTATAGGAGGCCCGTAATCTGCCAGCACCCTATGACAAAATGGAACCCACCAGCAGTGTGAGGAGACCTGAAAGTGGCACATGGCAGAGTGTGGTGATGGAGACAGCAGCAATGGGAGGCCGTACAGGGACCCATGACAGACTCTGGACCTGGCAGCAGCATGAGGAGGCGGTATATAGGGGCCTATAGCAGATTAGGGGCCTGGCAGCAGCTATAGGAGGCCCGTAATCTGCCAGCACCCTATGTCAAAAAATTCAACACACCAGCAGTGTGTGAGGAGACCTGAAAGTGGCACATGGCAGAGTGTGGCGATGGAGACAGCAGCAATGGGAGGCCGTACAGGGACCCATGACAGACTCTGGACCTGGCAGCAGCATGAGGAGGTTGGTATATAGGGGCCTATGGCAGATTAGGGGCCTGGCAGCAGCTATAGGAGGCCCATAATCTGCCAGCACCCTATGACAAAATGGAACCCACCAGCAGTGTGAGGAGACCTGAAAGTGGCACATGGCAGAGTGTGGCGATGGAGACAGCAGCAATGGGAGGCCGTACAGGGACCCATGACAGACTCTGGACTTGGCAGCAGCATGAAGAGGCAGTATATAGGGGCCCATGGCAGATTAGGGGCCTGGCAGCAGCTATGGGAGGCCCGTAATCTGCCAGCACCCTATGTCAAAAAATGGAACACACCAGCAGTGTGTGAGGAGACCTGAAAGTGGCACATGGCAGAGTGTGGCGATGGAGACAACCCACCGACTGTTTTGCTCGCTGCCAAGCTGCCACCCTCTTCTCCTGATGATGCGGAAGCAATAGCCTGATGACGACGAGGCTGCCAAGTGCGATCAGCCTCATCATCATCAATTAGGGTCTCCGCCTCACTACTAGCCCCCTCGGCTGCGTGTGGGTCAGGAGACAGACCTGTCTCTACACCGGCTACCGAGCCACTCTCCTCGCCACTACTTCTTCGCTGGCTGCTGAAGAGGCGGATGTCTCCCCCCGTTCCTGACCGCCCTCTGTTAGCTCTTCCTTACTGTACTGGATGACACCGGGAGCACTAGCCTCTGGCTGCGAATAGTGCTGCCTCGACCCCTTCCTCTGCTGCCACGTCTGCTCGCTCCTAAACATTGCCTCCTCTGCCACCCCTCTGCATGTTGTCTGACATACTCTTTAATTAAACGATTCTGTGTCCCTGAGTAACAATTCTGTGTCCCTGAGTAACGTTTCTGTGGCCCTAAGTAACAGTTCTGTGGCCCTAAGTAACAGTTCTGTGGCCCTCAATAACAATTCTGCGTCCCTCAGTAACAATTCTGTGTCCCTCAGTAACAATTCTGTGTCCCTCAGTAACAATTCTGTGTCCCTGAGTAACAATTCTGTGGCCCTCAGTAACAATTCTGTGTCCCTCAGTAACAATTCTGTGTCCCTGAGTAACAATTCTGTGTCTGTCCCTGAGTAAGAATTCTGTGTCTGTCCCTGAGTAACGTTTCTGTGGCCCTAAGTAAAGGTTCTGTGGCCCTCAGTAACAATTCTGTGTCCCTGAGTAACAATTCTGTGTCTGTCCCTGAGTAACAATTCTGTGGCCCTAAGTAACAGTTCTGTGGCCCTCAGTAACAATTCTGTGTCCCTGAGTAACAATTCTGTGTCCCTCAGTAACAATTCTGTGTCCCTCAGTAACAATTCTGTGTCTGTCCCTGAGTAACAATTCTGTGTCTGTCCCTGAGTAACGTTTCTGTGGCCCTAAGTAACGGTTCTGTGGCCCTCAGTAACAAATCTGTGTCCCTCACTAACAATTCTGTGTCTGTCCCTGAGTAACAATTCTGTGTCTGTCCCTGAGTAACAATTCTGTGTCCCTGAGTAACGTTTCTGTGGCCCTAAGTAACAATTCTGTGGCCCTCAGTAACAATTCTGTGTCTGTCCCTGAGTAACAATTCTGTGTCTGTCCCTGAGTAACAATTCTGTGTCCCTGAGTAACATTTCTGTGGCCCTAAGTAACAATTCTGTGGCCCTCAGTAACAATTCTGTGTCTGTCCCTGAGTAACAATTCTGTGGCCCTAAGTAACGGTTCTGTGGCCCTCAGTAACAATTCTGTGTCCCTCAGTAACAATTCTGTGGCCCTCAGTAACAATTCTGTGTCTGTCCCTGAGTAACAATTCTGTGGCCCTAAGTAACGGTTCTGTGGCCCTCAGTAACAATTCTGTGTCCCTGAGTAACAATTCTGTGGCCCTAAGTAACGGTTCTGTGGCCCTCAGTAACAGTTCTGTGTCCCTCAGTAACAATTCTGTGTCCCTCAGTAACAATTCTGTGTCTGTCCCTGAGTAACAATTCTGTGGCCGTAACTAACGTTTCTGTGGCCCTAAGTAACAGTTCTGTGGCCCTCAGTAACAATTCTGTGTCCCTGAATAACGTTTATGTGGACCTAAGTAACGGTTCTGTGGCCCTCAGTAACAATTCTGTGTCCCTGATTAACGTTTCTGTGGCCCTAAGTAACGGTTCTGTGGCCCTCAGTAACAATTCTGTGTCCCTCAGTAACAATTCTGTGTCTGTCCCTGAGTAACAATTCTGTGGCCCTAAGTAACGGTTCTGTGGCCCTCAGTAACAATTCTGTGTCCCTGAGTAACGTTTCTGTGGCCCTAAGTAACGGTTCTGTGGCCCTCAGTAACAATTCTGTGTCCCTGAGTAACAATTCTGTGTCTGTCCCTGAGTAACAATTCTGTGGCCCTAAGTAACGGTTCTGTGGCCCTCAGTAACAATTCTGTGTCCCTGAGTAACGTATCTGTGGCTCTAAGTAACAATTCTGTGGCCCTCAGTAACAATTCTGTGTCTTTCCCTGATTAACAATTCTGTGTCCCTAACTAACGTTTCTGTGGCCCTAAGTAACAGTTCTGTGGCCCTCAGTAAGAATTCTGTGTCCCTGAGTAACGTTTCTGTGGCCCTAAGTAACAATTCTGTGTCCCTGAGTAACAATTCTGTGGCCCTAAGTAACGGTTCTGTGGCCCTCAGTAACAATTCTGTGTCCCTGAGTAACAATTCTGTGGTCCTAAGTAACGGTTCTGTGGCCCTCAGTAACAATTCTGTGGCCCTCAGTAACAATTCTGTGTCTGTCCCTGAGTAACAATTCTGTGGCCCTAAGTAACGGTTCTGTGGCCCTCAGTAACAATTCTCTGGCCCTCAGTAACAATTCTGTGTCTGTCCGAGTAACAATTCTGTGGCCCTAACTAACGTTTCTGTGGCCCTAAGTAACAGTTCTGTGGCCCTCAGTAACAATTCTGTGTCCCTGAGTAACGTTTCTGTGGCCCTAAGTAACAATTCTGTGGCCCTCAGTAACAATTCTGTGTCTGTCCCTGAGTAACAATTCTGTGGCCCTAACTAACGTTTCTGTGGCCCTAAGTAACAGTTCTGTGGCCCTCAGTAACAATTCTGTGTCTGTCCCTGAGTAACAATTCTGTGGCCCTAACTAACGTTTCTGTGGCCCTAAGTAACAATTCTCTGGCACTCAGTAACAATTCTGTCTGTCCCTGAGTAACAATTCTGTGGCCCTAACTAACGTTTCTGTGGCCCTAAGTAACAGTTCTGTGGCCCTCAGTAACAATTCTGAGTCTGTCCCTGAGTAACAATTCTGTGGCCCTAACTAACGTTTCTGTGCCCCTAAGTAACAATTCTCTGGCACTCAGTAACAATTCTGTCTGTCCCTGAGTAACAATTCTGTGGCCCTAATAACGTTTCTGTGGCCCTAAGTAACAGTTCTGTGGCCCTCAGTAACAATTCTGTGTCTGTCCCTGAGTAACAATTCTGTGGCCCTAACTAACGTTTCTGTGGCCCTAAGTAACAATTCTCTGGCACTCAGTAACAATTCTGTCTGTCCCTGAGTAACAATTCTGTGGCCCTAACTAGCGTTTCTTTGGCCCTAAGTAACGATTCTGTGGCCCTCATTAACAATTCTGTGTCCCTGAGTAATGCTTCTCTGTCCCTAAGTAACGTTTCTCTGTCCCCAAGTAACGTTTCTGTGGCCCTAACTCTGTCCCTAATACAGAGCGGTCTGCCTCTCTTGAATGACTGGAGGCAAATGAAGAATTCTAAAATGGCCACTATTTATAGCTCGACCATTACACAGTGCTGGCTGCCTGGCTGCTGATTGGCTAATGCGATCACATGTCATTAAGGAATGCATTATGGGTCAGCGCGCCTTGTCTGCGCGCCTTCCCAGACATCCCCGCTCCGTCGCCGCACATGTCCGCCGCCATTTTAGGAAAAATTTCGATTCGCGCGTCCGAAGTAGGCTAAAAATTTTCCAATATTCGACTCGAATTCCACTTCACCTACTTCGATTCGCTCATCTCTATCTATCACCTTCATCACCTTCATCATCTATCACCATCCGTAGCAGATCCTTTAAGTTCTGTTCTTCTACGTTAACTTCTAAGTTGGGTTGTGGGGCCTCCACGGATCTGACTTTTTTTTTTCCAGTACATTCCACAGATGCTTGATTGGATTGAGATCTGGAGAATTTGGATGCCAAATCAACACCTCAAACTTGTGTTCCTCAAACCATTCTTGAATTCTCCAGACCAGGCCACCTTTTTTCATTACTCTATCGTCTAGTTCTGATGCTCACAAGCCCATTGTAGGCACTTTTGGTTGTGGACAAGGTCCATGGCTACGCAACCCCATACGCAACAAATTGCACTGTATGTTCTAACACCTTTCTATCAGAACCAGCATTAACTTTAACTGCAATTTTAGAACTTCTGTTTCATCAGACTACACAGGCCAGCCTTTGCTCCCCATGTGCATCAATGAGCCTTTGCCGTCCATGACACTTCTGCTGGTTTTCCGTTCTTGGACAACTTCTGGTAGGTATTGACCACTGCAGATCTAGAACATCCAACAAGAGCTACAATTTTTGAGTTTCTCTAACCAGCTATCTAGCCGTTACAGTTTGGCCCTTGTAAATGTTATTCAACTCCCTATGCGTGCCCATTTTTTTCTACTTTTAACACAGCAACTTCAGGGGCAACATGTTCACTTGCTGCATAATATATCCCACCAGTGTAAGGCTCCATGTACACGAGCCTACCCTGATCGCCGGCCATGGGAGAATGCAAATCACGGCTAAGCCGCAGCAAAATCATGGTACCGCAATTGCCACATTTTGCTGCGGTTTTGCTGCAATTTGCATTTTCCCCGTGGTCAGCAGTCAAAGCGTTCCTATCCTGAATGTGATTCTTCCGTGTTCAGTAGAGGGAGGTTTAACCTCACCTAAACGTGGCAGCTTCTAAACTCTGCTAAAAACCTATGTGTACATGGACACATAGGCTTTTATGGAGTTGAGTTTAGGAGCTGTTGGTGTACAAGCGGTATTCACTCTACCTGCCAGTGATCTTAATGTTATGGCTGATCAGTGTATATATATACAGTATACTGTATATGTTTATATTTGTCAGCCAATAATAGAAACATTAATTAACACAGTATACCAAATAACAACTTTAAAGTGGTTATAAAGACAAAACCTTTCAAAAGCTGCTCCCCCCAGCCCCCCACTTACCTGAACCGTCTTTCGATCCAGCACTGTGTTCATCTGCTCTCTTCTCCCCTCTCTTATCTCACAGGACACTTGACAGCAGTTGGAGCCATAGGTTACTACTGCTGTCAGTCAACTCCTGTGAGGAGAGGGGGGGGCAGGTTCGAGCCACACTGTGTGTGTTTGTGGATGCACACAGCCCAGCTCTGGAGTGCCCCCACAGCAACTGTCACAGAGAAAAGGAGCAGAGAGAGAGCCAGAGCGGGACCCCAGAAGAGGAGGTAGGGGACTGTTCTGTTCAAAACCATAGTACAGAGTAGGTAAATATAACATGCTTATTATTTTGAAAAACAAATGAATCTTTACAACCGCTTTAAAGATTTGTATAAAAACTAATTATGTATGCAAATTAATCAGAGTTAGTGTTGAGTTAACTGATGCATGCTGCTAAATTTGACTGGAGCAGCTAGGCATTAATGACCTATATACACAAAAGAGTAAAAAAAAAAACCCTTCCTAAATTAAAGTAAGCCTGCAATTAATGCATGTAAAACGTCATTTCACAGTTTACAAACATAATAACAGAATGTTATAAGGAAAGATCAGAAAATGTTCCCCAAAATCTGATCTAAGCCTGGAATAAAGGAAGAATTTTGGGCTTTATTTTTCTTAACATATCTCTGTACAACTCAAAGAGACATTTGTGTCCTTGCAAAGCAGCCCCCTTACAAATTGATAATGTACTATTCATTCTTCCACTTATTTGAGTGCATCTGTTTGGCAGCATTGCCAGTTCCCAATTTTGTAATCTAATTAATTCAGGGTCCTTAAACTGTCTTTGAATGTACACTTCCGACTGATGGCAAAAAAAAAAGAGAAAAAATGTGTCAATGTAATTCCTAGCACCTACTCTAATTTACTCTAATTTGTTCTCATGAGCAAAAATTCTGCTGTGTAATTACTTTCTAGAATTTCACAATATTTTACAATGTTATAAAAATCAACCTACCTAAATATAATAATTTTAAAACAATAATAATTTTTAGTGGAAAAGTAAAAAAAAAAATATAGGAAGCTCTACTACCTTAGGGTACTTAGTGTTTCTATAGTATTTTGTAGATAATATGATATTGAATTGCAATAAGAACATGCGTTGTGACTAGAGTATTTTTTTTCTTAATTCACCATCTGTTCATTTTTATATTTCTTTTGCTAAACACTGCTGTTCTACAGTACAAGTCTGTCGAGAGACTCTTCTGTGTAATATAACTGGAGATAGGTGTCCCACTTGATCATCTGATAACTATGCAAGATGGAGTTCATTAGTGGTTCTTCTTCTATACCCCAAATATACAATGGAGATGAGCTTGGGTGTCCTCCAAACTCAACTCATCACTAACTTGAACACCTGCATTTTTTACCCCAGAGATGCAGGCCAGGTCATTCCCTGCCTGAAATTTCAAGTGAGCTGTAGGATTGGGAATAACCCAGTCTTCAACACATTGGAGAAAAAAAAAATGAAGTTTAGAGCTTGGGTTAGAGATGGGTTTGGAGGATGCCCAAGCATTTTAAAGGAAATAACCAAGAGCAGGGATAAATCACTATGGTATATTTGCATTGTAGGTTCACTTGAGAGCATTAATATATACCCTGAATCCATCTAGAAAATCATACTCTTGCTCCTGCCCTACCTAGAGAAACACATACAATATATTGCCAAAAGTACTGGGCTGCCTGCCTTTACACGCACATGAACTTTAATGGCATCCCAGTCTTAGTCCATAGGGTTCAATATTGAGTTGGCCCATTCTTTGCAGCTATAACAGCTTCAACTCTTTTGGGAAGGCTGTCCACAAGGTTTAGGAGTGTGTCTATGGGAATGTTTGACCATTCTTCCAGAAGCGTGTTTTGTGATGTCAGGCACTGATGTCGGACAAAAAGGCCTGGCTCGCAGTCTTCCAGCTCTAATTAATCTCAAAGGTGTTCTATCGGGTTGAGGTCAGGACTCTGTGCAGGCCAGTCAAGTTCCCGCACCCCAGACTCACTCATCCATGCCTTTATGGACCTTGCTTTGTGCACTGGTGCACAGTCATGTTGGAGCAGGAAGAGGCCATCCCCAAACTGATCCCACAAAGTTAGGAGCATGAACTTGTCCAAAATGTCTTGGTATGCTGATGGCTTAAGAGTTCCCTTCACTGGAACTAAGGGGCCAAGCCCAACCCCTAAAAATCAACCCCACACCATAATCCCCCCTCCACCAAACTTTACACTTGGCACAATGCAGTCAGACAAGGATCGTTCTCCTGGCAACCACCAAACCCAGACATGTCCATCTGATTGACAGACAGAGAAGCATGATTTGTCACTCCAGATAACACGTCTCCACTGCTCTAGAGTCCAGTGGCAGCGTGCTTTACGCCACGGCATCCGATGCTTTGCATTGTACTTTGTGATGTAAGGCTGGGATGCTGCTGCTTGGCCATGGAAACCCATGTCATGAAGCTCTCAATGCACTGCTATTGTGCTAATCTTAATGCCACATGAAGTTTGGAAGTCTTTCGCTATTGACTCTGTAGACAGTGGGAGACTTCTGCCGACTGTGTGCTTCAGCATGCGCTGACCCCACTCTATCATTTTACGTGGCCTACCACTTTGTGACTGAATTACTGTTGCTCCCATTTTGTTATGATACCACTAACAGTTGACCTTGGAATATTTAGTAGCAAGGACATTTCACGGATGGACTTATTGCACAGGTGGCAACCTATCATGGTACCACGCCTGAATTCACTGAGCTCCTGAGAGCGACCCATTCATTTACAAATGTTTGAAGAAGCAGTCTGCATGCCTAGGTGCTTGATTTTATACACCTGTGGCCATGTAGGTGATTGGAACACCCGAATCCAATTATTTGGATTGGTGTCTCAATACTTTTGGCAATATAGTGTACAAGGTGTGATAATTTAATTCCTAGAATGCCCAAAGCTTAGTCCTTCTAGTAATGAGTCACACAGCCATTTACACTCGAACGTGTTCAAACTTGCAATTTCCTGGGTTGCAGACCAGTTGACTCAATCTTTATGGATTTGTAGAAGAAAAAACACAGGTGCGTTGCACAGTTGGTGGAAAATGAGTGACAGGAATCTGAACCAGTAGATTAACCTAAAATTTTGTGTGAAAACTGGTAAAAGTGCCAGTGAAACTTTAGCTCTGTTACAATAGGCTTTTGGTGAACATTCCATGAAGAAATCAAATGTTTTTGAATGGCATAGGAGGGTTAGGGAGGAGCAGGAAGATGGCCACAATGACACAAGAAATGGGCAGCCAAAAAAACCGAAGGATGGATGCAAATATGAACAGATTATAAACCCTGGTATGCTTAGTTCAAAGATTTAGTATGCAGAGGAATTATACATGAACAATGAAACAGTGTGGTAGCTTCTACTGGAGGATTTGGGAATGAGAAAGATTTCCACAAGATGGTGTCTTGAATCTTGACAGAAGATCAGAAAGAACATTGTCTTCAAATTTCATCCAATCTTCTGAAGAATGCAGAGGTGCTTGACTTTTTTTTTTTTTTTAACAATCCATCACGGGAATTAAATTGTCACACCCCATATACTGTAAGTCGATTCACTGGGTGGTCAAAGGTTGTGGTATACAGCTTTATAGCATTTGCCCTCCCCAGGGAATATACACTACCTATTGCAGGGCAATAGTAGAAAGCCAACAGAGTGGTATATATTTCTTTTATGTTGAACGGATACTCCCTGAGACCCCTCTAAGTGTTTCAGAGCATAACAAAGTGGAATATTTGGAACCCATAAAATGTGTCATGGTATGACCTTTGAGATCCCTCCAGCTATTACCACTTTAATGAAGGCAATAGACGGGGAGAAAACCGGCCGAAAATTCATCCAAAAAAATAATCGGCTGATTTTTGTTCGTTAGTGGCTGAATTGGTTGGCCGGTTTTCTTGATTTTGACACATTTTTTTAATCGTTCATATTGGGTAAAAAACCGCTGATTTTCACGGCAATGATGGGCAAATCGGACGATCTTTTTCCCGATTGCGCATCAGCCGTGACCAAAGAAAAAGAAGAACATCTGTATCTATTTGTATCCATACAAATAGATACAATGTTTGCAACCGCAATACTTAGAAATGTCAAATCTATTAGCGGTGTCCCTGCAGAGAGCTCCGCTATGATATTTGACATTTAAAAGTATAAGGGTTGCAACATTGAATCTATTTGTATCCGAATAGAAACATCTGCATCCGAAATGGATACAAATAGATACAATGTTGCAACGTTTTCTTCTTATTATTCATATTCTATTTCTTCTTCTTTTAAATGTCAAATATAGCAGAGCTCTCTGCAGGGACACCGCTATTATATTAATTGCCGGCCGTAGACGGGACAAAAATCAGCCGACTTTTTTTTACCAATGGTGGTAACGTCAGCTGATTGAACGACCGATTTTTTGTTTTTCCTAAAAAAAAAAACGGCCGGTTTTCTCCCCGTCTATGGCCTGCATAAATCTTTTAAATCACCTGAGTGAATGCAATCAAAAACATCAGCACTTTATAGTAGAGTGGGAAAGTTAACGATCTACTAGGAATTTATTGTGTTTAATTGTTGAATTGATTGTGGATTCACAAATTCTGTCCAAAATGTAATGGACTTTTAATTTTACCAATGGCGTATTTTGTATAAAAACTTAGACACCCTCAAAGCCCCATACATAGTGGATTTCATTTGTTACTTGCAATTTGAGGGATGTTGGTACCCACCTGTGTGATTCTGGCGATATATATTTATAGGATTGCTTCAAATCATATGCTGATGTGTAATACTTACAATGTAGTCCTACTTTGCCCTGCTTGTGAAATCCAAATAATGCTGCTTTTTTTTTCTTCTGTTCTGATAAGCTTTATTAAAGTGTTACTAAACCCAGGACCCGGCATTCACTGTACCTGGTCTCCCACAGTACACACAACATGGAAATGCAATTATTTTAGTAAATATAAACTGCCAAATACCTTTTCTCAGCAGCAGTTGGACCAGTTTTGTGACTTCTATCATTGTCCAGCAGAACACTGGTTAAAGTCTGTAGGAGGAGTTTTCATTCTCTGCTATGAGGCTGCAGAACCCCTGACCTTCTGTCTGGACAGTGCTGATTGGCCCTATGCTGATCACATGCACTCTCCCAAGAAATAAAAAACTCTCTAGCAATACACACCAAACTGAGCATGTGCAGCTTTCCCCAAGCCTCTGTTCTATCAGAAAATGTATTGTGGACAGAAAAAGGGAAGGATCAGAGAAGGGAAGATCAAACATCCTTTTTACACAATGTGGAGGATTAACCTCTTAGATTCCACAGTGAGTATAACAAGCATGCTTTACTGCATATACAGGCTGAGTTTACGGTTGTAGGTTTAGTAACACTTTAACCATTTGCCCTCCAAAGGATTTACCCCCCTTCCTGACCCAGCCATTGTTTTGCATTACAGCACTGCATTACTTTAACTGACAACTGCGTGGTCATGCAATGCTGCACCCATATGAAATGTATGTCTTTTTTTCACACAAATAGAGCTTTCTTTCGGTGGTATTTGATAGCCTGTGTGTTTTGTTTTTTTTTTTGCGCTATAAAAAAAAAGACTGACAATTTTGAGAAAAAAACTATATTTTTGACTTTTTGCTATTAAACATGTCCAGTAAAAAAATGTTAAAAATCAAATTTCATCATAAATTTAGGCCAAAATGTATTCTGCTACATGTCTTTGCTAAAACAAATCCCAATACGTGTAAATTGGTTTACCTGAAAGTTATAGCGTTTACCAATGGCGGCATATATACTGGGATTTTTTTTTAATATTTACTAATAATGGCGGCAATCAGTGACTTATAGCGGGACTGCGGCGGGCATTCTGACACTGGGGGAAACTGACATCCCCAGTGACACCAATACAGTGATCAGTGCTAATAAAAAGCATTGACACTGTATTAATGGCACTGGGCAGGAAGGGGATAACATGTGGGGCGATCAAAGGGTAAACTGTATGCTGTTTTACTGTGGTTTGTGTTAGAACTTTCCACTGTAAGCACACTGCTTTGCATAGCTCTCCTATGTAGAGCCATGCAAAGCAGTGTGCAGGAGCTGACAGGGGAGAGAACTGTAAAAAGCATTGACACTGTACTAATCGAATGAGTATAGGTGAGCGCACAAAACACAAATAAGCTGCTGGCATAAAGGATAGAACCCCTAAATCCTCTGGTAAATAGTAAACAAATATGCAGCGCTTATATAATAAAGTGTTCAAGTGAAGACAACACAATATCTGCGTAAAAGTATTGAAATAAACTCTATAAAGTGACGAGTGAAAAAGTGAATGGATGAAACTAAAATGAAATAAATTTGCACAGATAAATCAATAAATCTGACACTGAAAATGTATATACATATGTAGATAAATAATGAAGTTCATAAAGTGCTATTAAAGTGCTAATCAATTCATATTCCAGTAAACTTGTGACTGGATGAGAAATCAAAAAAGTGATTGTTGCAATACTCCAAATATAACAGTGGTTCCGGTGACTAGGAAGCAGGAATGTGGAAATAACTACAGTGCTCGTGACTTCAAATGGTGATAAATTGGTATGTGCTTGCACTTACCAGAAGCGCAAGTTAAATGCGCATATAACAATAATCTCCAAAAGGGACCCTGGTGGTCATCATGGAGGGCAGGGGCAGAAGGGGG
This sequence comes from Staurois parvus, assembly GCF_062004578.1. Taxonomy (NCBI): domain Eukaryota; kingdom Metazoa; phylum Chordata; class Amphibia; order Anura; family Ranidae; genus Staurois; species Staurois parvus. The sequence goes on from NW_028317843.1 coordinate 2,015,181, forward strand.
CTCCACTGACACATACACACAGCAGGGGAAGCACTCCAGACATCACTAACAGACCAATCCAGCAAGGGGGGACAGCTCCTTATCAAATTTCGTCCAAGGTGCACCGATACTGCTAGAAGTTAATCCTCCACCTCTCCTCTGTTGCCACTTCCACAGCAAGGAGACATTGGTGGAAGTGGTGCGTGTGTGTGCGTGTGCGTGTGCGTGTCCCTGCCGACCTGTAGTAGTATATCTGCTGTAGGGCAGCGGTAAAGTGGTTAACCAATTCAATACCGGGCAATTTTACACCTTCCTGCCCAGGCCAGTTTTCAGGTTTCAGCGCTCTCACACTTTGAATGACAATTGCGCGGTCATACAACATTGTACCCAAACTAAAATGTTATAATTTTCTTCACACAACTAGAGCTTTCTTTTGGTGGTATTTAATCGCCGCTGGGATTTTTATTTTTTGCTAAATTAACAAAAAAAGACCAAACATTTTGAAAAAAACCACACGTTTTTCTTTGTTTCTGTTATAAAAGTTTACAAATAAATAATTGTTCTTCATAAATTTAGGCCGAGATGTATTCTGCTACATGTCTTTGGTGAAAATAACCCAAATTAGAATGTATTATTTAGTTTGTAGGAAAGTTATAGAGTTCACAAACTATGGTATAGATCTGAATATTGATCAATCCTGAAGTACTGACAGCCAATCTAATTTCTTGAGGTCCAAGAATGTCAGAACAGTACAGATATCCCCCAAATGACCCCTTTTTGCAAAGTAGACAGTCGGACGTACTTCATAAGAGGCATGGCGAGTTTTCTGAAGTTGTATTTTTTTGTCATAATTTTTTGGAAAATGAAAAAATGAAAAAAATTATTTTCACAATTTTTTTTTTTCCATACTGTCACCAGTGCAGTACAGCGTCATCATATAACTGGCATGGCGGCGATCAGGGACACTGACTGGTGACAGTATGGAAAAAAAAAGATATATATTCTTTTTTAAATTTTTTTTTATTTTTTATTAATTTGTTTTCTTTTTTTTAAGATTTTTTTTTTTCATATTTCACTATGACCAAAGTAGTACAATGTTACCATAGTAACATTGTACTACTTTGGGGAAGTGATTTTTTTTTTTTTTTTTTACCCAGTTTGCTTATAGCAAAGAATTACTTTGCTATAAGCAAGCATTTACCTGAATGACATCGATTCATTCAGGGTTTTTCTTTTTTCTTTTTTTTTTTTTGTGCTTAGCTGTGATTTGGCCACAGCTAATCACATGACATGTGCATGTGATTAGCTGTGACCATTCACAGCTAGACACTAGTATACAATGGATGGCATGAATGAAGCCATCCATTGTATACAACTGTCATGTGACCTGCTGTGATTGGTCACAGCAGGTCACATGGTACCGGCAACGGGGGCCGATACTCAGATCTGTCATCGGCCCTGTACCTCGGACAGATCGCGCCGCTGCGCTGCTCTGCAGGAGCGCATTCTGCACATGTGCGGGAGGACGCCATATGGCATCCACCCGGAACGCTGATGACATTTGCCAGCCGCCATTCAGTCATAGGGCGGGCGGCAAATGGTTAAGAATGTAATTCAGGATTTTACAAAAAAATTACAATTGTGACCAGGTTGCAAAGCAATAAAATGTGCAGTGCAGCTAATAGTTAACAATACAGTATACATATTGTGACAACTTGGGGGTTGTTAACTCAGCAGTAGTATGGTATGGCTTTTTCTGCCTACTTTTATTAAAACAGAAAGAAAGTTAAAAAACAAATAGCTTCCCACATAGGGGGTTTCCACCATCAATACAGAAAAGAACAATATATAGCATCTGGGTTCTCCTTGCAGCTCTACTACTCAGGCCTCATGCCTTGATCCTCCAGACCATCTAACACACATTCCAGTGCTCATTTACTAACATTGTCCTTCTGTCTACTCTGTGTCTTTCCTGCAGCTCTCTGCTGCTCTGTCTGTCTGACAGGCTCTGGCCTTGGTCTGTCCTGCTTTGGGCAGCACGGTGTAGACATACACACACACACACTAATGCAGTGGTTCTCAACCTTTCTAACGCCGCGACCCCTTAATACAGTTCCTCATGTTGTGGTGACTCCCAACCATAAAATTATTTTTGTTGCTACTTCATAACTGTAATTTTGCAGTAGGAGGAATAGTGCCACGTCATTGGTGTCAGTGGGAGGAATAGTGCCCCGTCATTGGTGTCAGTGGGAGGAATAGTGCCCCCTTCATTGGTGTCAGTGGGAGGAATAGTGCCCCGTCATTGGTGTCAGTGGGAGGAATAGTGCCCCGTCATTGGTGTCAGTGGGAGGAATAGTGCCCCGTCATTGGTGTCAGTGGGAGGAATAGTGCTCCGTCATTGGTGTCAGTGGGAGGAATAGTGCCCCGTCATTGGTGTCAGTGGGAGGAATAGTGCCCCGTCATTGGTATCAGTGGGAGGAATAGTGCCCCGTCATTGGTGTCAGTGGGAGGAATAGTGCCCCATCATTGGTGTCAGTGGGAGGAATAGTGCCTCGTCATTGGTGTCAGTGGGAGGAATAGTGCCCCATCATTGGTATCAGTGGGAGGAATAGTGCCCCATCATTGGTGTCAGTGTGAGGAATAGTGTCTCATCATTGGTGTCTGTGGGAGGAATAGTGTCCCATCATTGGTATCAGTGGGAGGAATAGTGTCCCATCATTGGTATCAGTGGGAGGAATAGTGCCCCATCATTGGTGTCAGTGGGAGGAATAGTGCCCCATCATTGGTGTCAGTGGGAGGAATAGTGCCCCATCATTGGTATCAGTGGGGGGGAATAGTGTCCCATCATTGGTATCAGTGGGAGGAATAGTGCCCCATCATTGGTGTCAGTGGGAGGAATAGTGCCCCATCATTGGTATCAGTGGGAGGAATAGTGCCCCATCATTGGTATCAGTGGGGGGGAATAGTGTCCCATCATTGGTATCAGTGGGAGGAATAGTGCCCCATCATTGGTGTCAGTGGGAGGAATAGTGTCCCATCATTGGTATAAGTGGGAGGAGGAATAGTGCCCCATCCTTGGTGTCAGTGGGGGGAGGAATACTGCCCCATCCTTGGTGTCAGTGGGGGGAGGAATACTGCCCCATCCTTGGTGTCAGTGGGGGGAGGAATAGTGCCCCATCCTTGGTGTCAGTGGGGGGAGGAATAGTGCCCCATCCTTGGTGTCAGTGGGGGGAGGAATACTGCCCCATCCTTGGTGTCAGTGGGGGGAGGAATACTGCCCCATCCTTGGTGTCAGTGGGGGGAGGAATTGTGCCCCATCCTTGGTGTCAGTGGGGGGAGGAATTGTGCCCCATCGTTGGTGTCAGTGGGGGGAGGAATCGTGCCCCATCGTTGGTGTCATTTGGGGGAGGAATCGTGCCTCATCGTTGGTGTCAGTGGGGGGAATAGTGTCCCATCGTTGGTGTCAGTGGGAGGAATATTGCCCCATCATTGGTGTCAGTGGGGGGAATAGTGTCCCATCGTTGGTGTCAGTGGGAGGAATAGTGCCCCATCATTGGTGTCAGTGGGGGGAATAGTGTCCCATCGTTGGTGTCAGTGGGAGGAATAGTGCCCCATCATTGGTGTCAGTGGGAGGAATAGTGCCCCATCATTGGTATTAGTGACACCAATGATGGGGCACTATTCCCACTGACACCAATGATACTTACCTTGCAGACCCCTGCTCCAGCCTGGGCTCGCTCGCTCCCTCCCTCTCCCATGGTACCAACACTTACCTGTCAGATGTCTTCCTTCTCCGGCCGCTCTCCTCCTCTTCACTCGCTCGATCTTCGCGGTGCCGCTCGGCTCCTCCTCTCCAAGCTCCACCTCTTTGCCGGTGATTGGCCGCCTGTGTGCCTCTCCTGAGCTACAGTGCTGGCGGCCAATCACAGGCGAGGATTGATCTCGAGGTGTGTCCAGATGACAGGGGCGGCATGTCATCCCGCCCACACCTGGAGACGGCGGCGGCGGCGAGGAGCGGTGTCTCGGTTCCTAAGACCATCGGAAATATGTGTTTTCCGATGGTCTTAGGCGACCCCTGTGGAAGCGTCGTTCGACCCCCAGGTTGAGAACCGCTGCACTAATGGCAGGAAAACACAGTAATAAAATCGACCAATCGGTCATCCAACGACTGATGGGCGTTTGTTTGTTGGACGAAATCGTGGCCCACATTAACCAATCGAAAAAAAAAAATTGTTCGTTGAGCAATACGTAGTGTTGACATCTTCTGTACAAGTGGAAGTGATGCAGTGTGCATGTGATCTTGTAGCCACACCCTTTCACTCAGAAGGAGCGTTCAACACCATGCCACCCAGAACGAGCAATTGGACATAAATCCTTGGGATTAATTGGATTACATTGGATTTATGGATCCTTGGACATTTGGGCATAATTGGATTTATGGATAATTGGACATAAACATCCGGGTCATCTGTTTCCGCTCATGCGTGATAGCGCTTGATAGATTTTTTCAGATGACCGTCATACCACCACATAGAAAATCGGTCGTTCACATGTGAAATGACAACATTTTTCACTGTTGTTCAACTGGATTTTTTCGTTCACAATATCATTATCGGTTATAACATCCTGCTCATCAACGAAGAGAGAAAAGAGAATCGGTTGATCATTTGATCAACAAAATGTTTCATACAATTTTCTTACCGTGTATTCCTGCCATAAGGCTGGTCATACATTCTACAATACAATTTCCTTTAGATTTACCTTCAGTTATGTAGTGCAAGAACCTGCCTGATTGCATACAAATTGAAAGTGTTATATGGTTTTGGTAAATTTAAAGGAAAATTGTACAATGTATGGCCAGTCTTACTCCCCGGAAGATGGGTCATTGCACTCTAATCCTCTCTCCTAAAAAGCCAGCACACATGTGTTTTCTGCAAAACCTGGCCTAGACTACCATTTTACACAGTGGCATGGCCTCACCCTGCTACTATATATATGTATATATATATATACACTCACCAGCCACTTTATTAGGTGCACCTGTTCAATTTTTTGGTAACACAACTTTCTAATCAGTCAATCACATGGCAGCAACTCAATGCATTTAGGCATCTAGACGTGGTGAAGACGACTTGCTGAAGTTCAAACCGAGCATCAAAATGGGGAAGAAAGGGGATTTAAGTGACTTTGAATGTGGCATGGTTGTTGGCACCAGATGGGCTGGTCTGAGTATTTCAAAAACTGCTGATCTACTGGGATATTCACACACAACCATCTCTACCGTTTACAGAGAATGGTTCAAAAAAAGAGAAAATATCCAGTGAGTGGTAGTTTGAGTGGACAAAAATGCCTTGTAGGTGTCAGAGGAGAGTAGGCAGACCAGGGGCGGACTGACCATTTGAAAACTCGGGCACTGCCTGAGGGCCCGGGGTCAGTAGGGGGCCCCATGAGATGCCCCTGGTACCTTTTTCATAGGCTTTTTTGAGTTTGGGCAAGGACACAGGGGCCCCATGATCCCCTATTGCCCGTGGGCCCCATGAGTTGTCAGTCCGCCCCTGAGGCAGACTGATTTGAGATGATAGAAAGGCAACAGTAAGGCTATGTTCACACTAGATTTGTCAGCAGGCGTCAGACAGGCATTTGGGAAGCGTTTTTAACACTTCTCCAATGCCTATGAAAATTCTGCACATGGCAGCACACAGTGCTGTTCACACTGAAGCGTTAGTGTCGCGTCGCAGCAAAACTGGCGCCTCATGTCAAGTCAGGAGGAGTTGAAGCCTCCCATTCAAGTCTATGGTGCCGTTCCTCAAATGCCTGGCAGGCGTTTGCAAGGCGGTTGTGGCGCAGTTGTGAGGCGGCTGTGGAGCATTAATACCATTTAACTTCATTATAGGTGTTTGTGGTGCGGTTTTAATGCTAAGAAAATACCTCAAGACCGTGCATAGGGCGTTTGGGGATTGTTTGAGGAGCATTAAAAATGCTTCCCAAATGCTTGTCTAAAGCCTGTCAAATGCTATAGGGGAGTTTGGCAAGAGTGAGGGCTTGTTCACACTTATAGCGTTTGGCAAGCGTTGGTCCAGCATTTGTGGAGCGTTTTTTAATGCTCGGCAACAGGGGCGGACTGGCCATTTGGAAACTTGGGCACTGCCCGAGGGCCCGGGGTCAGTAGGGGGCCCCATGAGATGCCCCTGGTACCTTTTTCATAGGCTTTTTTGAGTTTAGGCAAATTGCCCTAGTGCCTGGGGGCCCCATGAGTTGTCAGTCCGCCCCTGCTCGGCAAACGCTCCGCAATTGCCGCATGCGCGGTTTAGCAGCGGTTGCTAGGCATTTGCCGAGTGTTAAAACACTCCGCAAATGCCTATAATGAAGTTTGAATGGTGTTACCGCTCTGCCGGCCGGGTGTTTGCATAGCGGCACCATAGACTAGAATAGGAAGCTTCAACGCCTCCTGACTCGACCAGAGGCGTCCATTTTGCTGCGACGCTAACGCTCCCGTTAGAACAGCACCATGTGCTGCAATGTGCAGAATTGTCAGAGGCGTTTGGGATGCAGTAAAAAACGCTTCCCAAACGCCTCTCTGCCGCCTGCACACAACGCTAGTGTGAACGTAGCCCTAGAAATAAAGTCAAGTGTGAACGAGCCCTTGCTCAAATAACCACTTGTTACAACCAAGGTATGCAGAATCCCATCGTTATTAACTAACCAATAATTATTTTATTTATTTGGCTTTAGTTGATTTGTGGTAGTCACCTGCGATCCCTTACATAGCTGCAAGGAGCTTGTCACTCATTGCGAAGAAACATTGCCACATTCAACATACCCCTTTTCGTTTCTGAAGTCACAGTCTGTCAAATTTATAAATTTACTCCAATTTGATGTTCACACAGGCAATACACTACCAGTGTTATCAGAATTAACAACACCTGCAATCTCCATCTGTTCCAGATTGCTTTGGATCAGGTTCAGCTCTTATCTTGAAAACCAATTATCCTTGATGCTATATACCAAACTAACTCTGTGCTAGAGTGGTCATCTATCTCCACCAATAAATTGAATCTCATTCTAATAATTCAGTCTCAACAACACACTCACTAAACTCAACTGCTTAGTGAGTGTGTTGAACGAGGGTGACTCCATTATCTATGTATCCATGTATCTATGTATGTATCTATCTGTCTATCTATCATTACAAAACATCAATAATCCTATTTAAAAATAATCAGCAACTGTGTATACAAAGAACACATGCTAGACTTAAAGTGATACTAAACTCTGGTTGGAAAAAAAAAAAGAAAATCTATTCATGTAAGTCTTCTTAAGGCTACATTCACACTAGCCTTGTTAGCAAGCGGCAGACAGGCGTTTGGGAAGCGTTTTTACGGTTTCCCAAATGCATGGGAAAATTCTGCACATTGCAGCACATGGTGCTGTTCAAACAGGAGCGTTAGCGTTGCGTCGCTGCAAAATGGACGCCTCAGGAGGAGTTGAAGCCTCCTATTCAAGTCTATGGTGCCGCTCCGCAAATGCCCGGCCAGCAAATGCCCCGCATGCGGCGTTTGCGGAGCGTTATAAGCGCTACACAAATGCCGGACCAAACACTTGTCCAATGCTATAGGGGCGTTTGGTAAGAGTTGGAAAAACAGTCAAGTGTGAGCGAGCCCTAACTCTTACACCCCGGTCACATCAAACCCGATTTTGAAATTGTGTGACTCACAGTGAAGTCGCACGATTTCAAAATTGGGTGACCTGCTAATTTCCTCGCAATTTTCAAGATATCTGACAAAGATGTCGCAGCAAAACGGACGCCACTGGTCGAGTCAGGAGGAGTTGAAGCCTCCTATTCAAGTCTATGGTGCTGCTCTGCAAACGCCCAGCCGGCGTTTGCGGTGTGGTTACGGGGCGTTTGCGGAGCGTTAACACCATTCAAACTTCATTATAGGTGTTTGTGGAGCATTTTTAATGCTTGGCAAACGCCTGGCAACCGCCACTAAACCGCGCATGCGGCGTTTGCGGATCGTTGAAAACGCTCCACAAACGCCGGACTAGCGCTTGTCCAATGCTATAGGGGCGTTTGGTAAGAGTTGGAAAAACAGTCAAGTGTGAACAAGCCCTAACTCTTACACCCCGGTCACATCAAACCCGATTTTGAAATTGTGTGACTTGCAGTGAAGTCGCACAATTTCAAAATTGGATGACCTGCTAATTTCCTCGCAATTTTCAGATATCTGACAAAGATGTCGCAGCAAAACGGACACCACTGGTCGAGTCAGGAGGAGTTGAAGCCTCCTATTCAAGTCTATGGTGCCGCTCCGCAAACGCCCGGCTGGCGTTTGCGGTGCGGTTGCGGGGCGTTTGCAGAGCTTTAACACCATTCAAACTTCATTATAGGCGTTTGTGGGGTGTTTTAACGGTTGGCAAATGCCTAGCAACCGCAGCTAAACCGCCCATGTGGCGTTTGCGGAGCGTTGAAAACGCTCCACAAATGCCGGACCTACGCTTGTCCAATGCTATAGGGGCGTTTGGCAAGAGTTAGAAAAACAAACAAAGTGTGAATGAGCCCTAACGCTTACACCCCGGTCACATCAAACCCGATTTTGGAATTGTGTGACTTACAGTGAAGTCGCACGATTTCAAAATTGGGTGACCTGCTAATTTCCTCGCAATTTTCAAGATACCTGACAAAGATGTCTATGCAAATCACAACAAAAGTAGTGAAATCGGTGCCGCTCCAACCAAGTTGGGACCAGGGGCCGACTGACAACTCATGGGGCCCCCAGGCAATTGGGGATCATGGGGCCTCTGTGTCCTTGCCCACACTCAAAACACACCCAAAAAAGCCTATAAAAAGGTACCAGGGGCATTTTATGGGGCCCCCTACTGACCCCGGGCCCTCAGGCAGTGCCCGAGTGCTCGAATGGTCAGTCCGCCCCTGGTCGGAACCACACTGATATGACCAATCTGATAGCGGACAATAGGGTGCGACTTGGCATACAATTTGCATGTCGCTTAGCATGCCAAATCGCCCCCGAGGGCGGGCTTAATGGGCTTAGACTTCTTTCACGCCTATGCAGTTTGCTTTTTTTTCCATTTTGCAGTGCTTTTCGCAGTTCTTTTAATGTTTTTCTACATGCATTTTGGAAGTGTTTTTGATGTATTTTGATGCGCTTTTACCGCATTTTGCATTTTGTTCAGTTCTTTTTTTTTTTTTTGTCAAAGTGGAATTTTTTTGTTGCTGGGCAGAATAAAAATGCAAAACACAGCAAAACTCTATTGTAGCAAAAATGCTGCTTTTTGCTTTTAAAAAAAGTCTCCAAAAATTTTCCAAAAATGCAGCAGCTCAAAAAAGCATAGATGTGAACATGTTCCATAGGAAACCATGATAAATGGACTGTAGGGCGTTTCTGCAAAAAGCACTAAAAAATGCATTGGTGTGAACGAAGCCTAAAAAAAATTTCTATTGAACTCCTCCAAATCTCCAAAATCCATTTTTATTTTGCTGCTGCCATCCAACTTCCTGTTAGAGGGTGGCTATGCTCATTATCCATGGTTCCACTGTATGTAGGAACACAGCCATAACCCCCTCTTGCTGGCTCCCAAGATGTACTATAGGATTTTGTAGTGTGCATAGAGAAGTGCACATGACCACAACTAACATGCACTGCTGGTTTTAAACAAATGGAAGTGAGTGGGAAAAGGAGAGGTTCAGGAGCTGATAGAGGAAATTACAAGAAGGCAGAAAAAAACATAGCAGGCCTTTTTCACATGTTTTGCACTTTGAAGAGTGATCCACATTTGGATCACTTTTCAGCGAGCATTTCACAGGTGTTGTATTGACTCCTCATCGCCTGGTTTAACCCTTTGAACACTGCACTAGTGTGCCACAACCGCGTGCATTGCACTTGATAAAAAATGTGTAGTCAACCCCTGGCAGCCCACCTGAATTTTAAATTAAAAGCCAGACGGGGCTATACACATGTAGGGTTACCACCTCATCCCATTACAACTGAGCACCTATTAAAGTGTTACTAAACCCCAGACCCTGCATTCACTATGTCTGGTCTCCCACAGTACACACAACATGGAAATACAATTATTTTAGTAAATATAAACTGCTAAATAACTTTTCTCATCAGCAGTTACAGCAGTCTTGTGACTTCTATCAGTGTCCAGCAGAGCACTGGTTAAAGCTTGTAGGAGTTTTCATTCTCCCCTGACTGTCCTATGAGGCTGCATAACCCCTGACCCTCTGTCTGGACAGTACCAATTGGTCTTCTGTTAATCACATGCACCCTCCCAAAGAAAAAAAACACTCTAGCAATACATGCCAAACTGAGCATGTGCAGCTTGCCCCTAAGCCTCTGTTCTATCAGAAAATGGACTGGGGACTGTGGAAGAAGGGGAGGAACAGAGAAGAAAGGATCAAACACCTTTCTTACATAATGCAGAGGATTAACCGCTTAGGTTCCACAGTGAGTATAGCAAGCATGCTTTACTGCATATACAGACAGATTTTACTGTTGTGTGATTAGTAACACTCGCCCTCCAGAGGATTTACCTCCCTTCCTGATCAGACCATTTTTTGTGTTACGGCGCTGCGTTACTTTAACTGACAATACATGCAACGCTGCACTCAAATTAAATTTATGTCCTTTTTTCCCACGAATAGAGCTTTCTTTTGGTGGTATTTGATTGCCTGTGTGTTTTTTATTTTTTGCGCTATAAAAAAAACAACCACCGCCCTCCCGTCATTACCTTATATAGCGGGAGAAAGGCGGTTAAACATGTCCAGTAAAAAAAATTTAAAAAATCAAATTTCCTCAAAAAATTTAGGCCAAAATATATTCTGCTCCATGTCTTTGCTAAAAAAAAATCCCAATATGTGTAGATTAATTGGTTTACTTGATGAAAGTTATAGAGTTTCAAAACGGTGGTATAAATACTGGGATTTTTTTTTTTTGCTAGTAATGGTGGCGATCAGCGACTTATAGCAGGACTGCAGCGGGCATTCTGACACTGGGGGGAACTGACGTGGTGTCACTGACATCCCCAGTGACACCAATACAGTGATCAGTGCTAGTAAAAAGCACTGACACTGTACTAATGGCACTGGTCAGGAAGGGGTTAACATCTGGGGCAATCAAAGGGTTAACTGTGTGCTGTTTTATTGTGGTTTGTGTTAGTGCTTTCCAGTGTAAGCACACTGCTTTGCATGGCTCTGCTGTGCAGAGCCATACAAAGCAGTGTGCAGGAGCTGACAGGGGAGTGAACTGTATTGTTTACATACAGTTCTCTCCCTCCATTGGTAATGTGCTGCCGGCCAGGACCCAGTGATTCACAGCCGAGGTCACTAATAGCAAGCCGCGTGCTCCCTGTACCCGGAAATGCAAAATATATATAGGTGATTTTGTGCACCCCTGCCGCCCTGTAGCAGTATATCTGCTATAAGGTGGTGGGAAAGCAGTTAATTGCACAGGTTCTGAAACTAATTTAATGCGGATAAGGCACTAATGCAGGCCATAGACGGGGAGAAAAACGGCCGATTTTTCTTTTAAAAAATGAAAAATCAGTCGTTCAAGCGGCCGACGTTACCACCAATGGTAAAAAAAAAATCGGCCGATTTTCATCCAGTCTACAGCCGGCAAAAAGTGTCCCTGCAGAGAGCTCTGCTATTTCTTTGACAGTTCTTTGACAGTTCCTTGACATTTACAGAGGTTGCAACAATGTATCTATTTGTATCCATTTAGGATACAGATGTTTTTATTCGGAAACAAATAGATACAATGTTGCAACCTCTCTAAATGTCAAGGAACTGTCAAAGAAATAGCGGAGCTCTCTGCAGAGACACTTTTTGCCGGACTGGAATTCCTCTTATTTTTCATACTTCTTCTTCTCCTTCTTCATCATCATCCTCTTCTTCTTCTTCTACTTCTTCATCATCATCCTCTTCTTCTTCTTCTTCTTCTTCTACTTCTTCTTCATCATCATCCTCTTCTTCTTCTTCTTTTTCTTCATCATCATCCTCTTCTTCATCATCATCCTCTTCTTCTTCTTCCTCTTCTTCTTTTTCTTCTTTTTGTCTTCCTCTTGCAGGTCACTGCTCATGCGCAGATTTTTTATTGGTAAAAAATCGGCCGATTTGCCCATTATTGCCGTGAAAATCGGCCGATCGGCAAAATCGGCCGATTTTTTTCCAACTTTACCGATTAAAAAAAACGGCCAAAATACCGAAAAACGGCCGAACAAATAGCCCACTAACGATCCGAAAATCGGACGATTTTATTTTCAGCCGAAAAATCGGCCGATTTTCGACCCATCTATGGCCTGCAATAGTTTATCTAGATTATCACATGGGGGTACAATAATGGGCGTAACACATTTTCTCACCTGGCCGATCAATCTGTCCTCCTGAAATCAACCAGGAGCAAAAGATTTGGGGATAAGCTGCAAGTGAGACAGATGTAAACATGAAACCAAGTTCATACATGCATCTAGTGCTAAGAAGGTGATTGTCAATATAACATTGGTGGTAGTCAGTGGTGACTGTTCCCCACAACATTAGTTGTCAGAGCCCTTAAAATATTGCGGCCAGGGATGAGGGCCTCCATAACTTTGGGGGTCAACTGTGGCTGCCTATTAACATTGGTAGTCATGAGTGCATGTCCTTCCAGAACATTAGTTTCCAGAGTCCTTGTAATAATGGTGGCCAATGGTGAGGGCCCCTGTAAATAAATAAAATCCCTAAACCAGCAGCTAGCACAGTATTAGATACAAAATATCAAATAAACTCAAACTCGAGTGCAACGCTCCTAAAACAAAAAACAAAACTCTATGGTAGAATATCCATGCAACAAAGGAACTCCACTGTGAACTGCAAATTAAATTATCTTGATATAATGTAAAAAAAAGCTCCTCTAGGTGGAAAAAAAGCAACACTCTCTGTGCTCCTACACAAGTGCCCAGATCAGAGGCTTACCGGAACAGTATGACCCTCACAATGAGAAGAAAGTGATTAGCTCAAATCCTTGAAATATGATGTCGCTACTTCACTGCACCGTACAGTATACATCAGCAGCCACTCATAGAAAACTGAGAATGTTCCACATAGTGTAAAATCAATGGTATCCAATCTTTATTCAAAGCATATATTAAATCATAGACCGTGTTGTGCAAATCAAGCTTCCCAGGGGAATACGCAGTTTGCTTCCAGATTCCATAATACATGGTGTTGTCACAAGCATGGGTTCAGCCCTACATATTATATAAAAAAAATGACTTCTTTTGGGACCTCATTGGTTGCCAGTTATGAATGGCTGCCAGTAATGGTGCTCAGTGGTGAATGTCCCTATAGTGTTGGTGGGTATGCTATCCTACTAATAGTTAGCCGACAGCTAGCTAACAAAACTGACAGAAGCATTGTTGTGTTTCATTCAAAACTGAATTTACTTCTGTAAAACTTCAATACAATTACTGAAGTTAAACTGAAGTTACAATATGCTTGTATAAATGTCTCTCACATATGCACACATTTCTTGTAGACAGCTACCTAAAAATCACATTAAATACATTGAAATGTGGTCTAAATATATATGTGATTTTAACGAACAGAATGAAAGAAATTACAGGCATATGTGTATCAAAGGGAGAAGGGAAGCCTTCACTGGTGCGTTCTTCTGGAAGCTAAACTGGAACTGGAGTGATGTGTGAGTGAAACTTCCTGTTTCAAAAAAGAAAAGACTGCAATTGCAGTGAATGCCCAATAGATGGATTCTACTTAACACAATTATGAGAATACAGAACAGTGATCATTGCCTTCAAATGCATAAGTGGCCAGTAATGGGTGCCCTTATAACACTGGTGGTTAGAAGTGAGTGCCCCAATAGCACTGGTGTTTGCTGCCCAGTAACATTAAATACAGGGTAAAGCTTCTCAGCAGTGTGTGTAAACAGCAATAGGATAAACATTTAATAAATCACTTAGGTGCGGTTGAGTCTCCTGGACAGCTTAGGACCCCGCTGTCTAAATTCATGCTCAGCATCAAGACTTTGAAGCATGCTCTGCACCCTACAGGAGTTCTGGCAAGGATCTAAAAGTGATATAGGTGTTGTCCTACATATACTGTATACTATCACAAGCAATAAGTACCAACTAAGGAGCCCTTCCATCTATGTTAATGCTCAGCATAGATGGCCTTGAAGAGAGTTCTGCAGTTACGTATTTAAAAGAAAACACTTCTGGGTGGTTGAGCCTCCTGGGTAGCTAAGGAGTCCCTGTTGTCATACTCAACATCAACTTTGAAGTATGTGCTGCATCCTACAGTAGTTCTGGCAACAAGTATCATCCAAACTTAACCAATCACAACTGATATGAAAGGATGAATGTATGGTGTATACTCCATGATCACATCATGAAATGATAACAAGGATAAGTATACTGCATGATTACTGGATGACAAGATATACTCCACAAGTGTACTCTTAGCTATACACGTTTAGGTTTACAGTATACAAGAAAAACTTCATAGTGCAACCCCATTAAAAACAAAAGTTTATTACAGTTAAAATACTGCACTTACATTCAGTTGAGTACAAAGAGAGCAGTTGAAAGTGGAGATCTCCAATCCCAGAGGACACCATTTTTGGGGAAACGCGTCGGGAAGAGTCTTTCTGTGACCACGTACCAGCCGACGGACTGACAGCTGATTTGTTTTTCCTCTGCTCTCTGTGTACTCAACTGAATGTAAGCAGGGGCGGACTGACCATTTGGAAACTCAGGCACTGCCCGAGGGCCCAGGGTCAGTAGGGGGCCCCATGAGATGCTCCTGGTACCTTTTTCGAGTTTGGGCAAGGACACAGGGGCCCCATGATCCCCTATTGCCCGGGGGCCCCATGAGTTGTCAGTCCGCCCCTGAATGTAAGTGCAATATTTTAACCATAATACACTTTTGTTTTTAATGGGGTTGCACTATGAAGTTTTTCTTGTCTAAATCCTTCCATATATTACTGCAGAGAGTGGTATGAAGTGGTTAAGCCAGTTCCTGGTGTGAGCACGCAGTCATCCATCCATCGTCCCTGGATTTGTCAGTGAGAGTGTCAGTGTGGAGTTTGGGCACTATCTGCCCATTTGATCTCTATAGTTTGATATCAATTTGGTTCAGTAAGAGGCTTGCATTTTTTCTGAGGAGCACCTTTGAGCACAGCAGCACCTTTTTGGAAGAATAATTAAGCACGCAGAACTTTTTCTTCACATTGGATTGGGGATTTTATATATACATGCGTTTATTTTGCACTACATTGTACTGTATATCATTTAGTAATTGATGGTGCATATATATTGTAGGTTGTTCTATTTTGTATTATATACACATTATTTGCTAACACATTCATTTTTAGTTTGCACATATTTTCTTATTTATCATAGTTTTAAGTGAACAACGCACTTTCTTATAAGAGTGCTGTGATTGATTAGTTAGATAAGCTCATGATGGTCCGGTGTTGTTTGGATTTGTCTGAATTTTGCCTGCCTTCAGGAAGGTATGAGAACCTTCCAGAACATGGGTAGGCAAATGATCAGCATGAATATGGATACCGTCTTAGCCAGGGTCGGACTGACAACTCATGGGGCCCCCGGGCAATAGGGGATCATGGGGCCCCTGTGTCCTTGCCCAAACTCAAAAAAGCCCATGAAAAAGGTACCAGGGGCATCTCATGGTGCCCCCTACTGACCCCGGGCCCTCGGACAGTGCCCGAGTTTCCAAATGGTCAGTCCGCCCCTGGTCCTAGCCAATTGCAGGGGAGGCTGGCACCATTGCATGCTGGGAGTGGTATTTATGTTCGGCGAGCACATGGGTTTAGCATTTTCCCAGGACTGGATTGCACCAAGCCAGGCTGGAGGCAGGTTTGTCTCGTCTGACACTTGCTGCCATGAGGGCCTCAGGTGGCCAAGGCCAAGAGAGTGACCCTGGTTCTACAGTAAGCTGACTGAGGCGCGTTGTCTGGCAAAGATCCATCTGGTATCACTGGAGGGTTTTGACTTGAAGGAAGCTATTATTCTGTACTTGGGCCTTGTGAGTACAGATGTTGAATGATCTTGGAGACTTTGTGTGCTCTGCTACCCCTCTGGTGCTGGATAATCAGCTTGAGTCCAAGAAAATGGAACACTGGCTAGTGTTCTGAAGAGCTTGTCCAACTGTTGCTTCTGCATAGGACTTTGCTCAACTACATTACCTTTGGGGTGTCACAGTCTGTTGTAACTGGCTTGTACCTGAAGAGCTCAGCCCTGTAACTACTACTACTGAAAAAAGGGACTCTGCTCACTTCTAAACTACTTGTTGCTGCAAGGGAAATCTGCTGTCTGCTTTCAGCCAGGATTTCCAAAAGTGCTCAACTAAGAGATTAGCTAGATGTCCTCTGTGTGAATATTTCTAATTTTGGAATACCCTACTGCAATTCCCCATCCCTATCCCCAGTTCTACAATAAAACTCCAAAAACAAACATCCCCTAGACTGGTCATTGAAGACAATGAGCAAAAGTGTTTGTCTACCTAGCTGTAAAAAAATACCTGGTGTCTGGCGGCAAGGCGAAAAATAGGGGAAACCTGGGCAAGTGGCTCCTGCAGGGGTGGCACTACATATGCTTTCGGGGTGTGTCCCCTTCTTTAGGCTACATTCACACTAGCTGTGTCAGCAGGCATCAGACAAGCATTTTTAACGCTTCTCAAACGCCTATGAAAATTCTGCACATGGAAGCAAACAGTGCTGTTCACACTGAAGCGTTAGTGGCGCGGCGCGGCGCGGCAAGACTGACGCCTCATGTGGAGTCAGGAGGAGTTGAAGCCTCCCATTCAAGTCTTTGGTGCTGCTCCTCAAATGCTTGGCAGGCGTTTGCAGGGTGTTTGCAAAGCGGTTGTGAGGCGTTTGCAGAGCGTTAATACCATTTAACTTCATTATAGGCATTTGTGGTACGGTTTTAACCCTTGGCAAATGCCTATCAAACGCCTCAAAATCAAGCATAGTGTGTTTGGGGAGCATTTGAGGAGCATTAAAAACGCTTCCAAAATGACTGATTACTGCCTGAAAAACGCTAAAGGGGTGTTTGGCAAGAGTTAGAAATAAGTCAAGTGTGAACGAGCCCAAGGTCCAAGCTGTACTCTCTACAGTACAGAGGTGCTTGGACCTTAAAGAAGGGAGCACGCCTCAATAGCTTGTCCTAAAACTGTGGATGCCATTTCACTAATACCTACAAAATAATATAGCTACAAGGAAATTAATTCCTTTCCAGAAATCAGGGAAAGACAAAAGTTCAAAGGTGTTGGAAACAGCAACAAGAAGCCCCCAAGAAGAGAATATTTTATAAGCAGGCAGTCAAGTCCCTCTAAATATTCATTCCTTTCATAAAATACATTTAAATTTATGAAGTGTAAGTGCTGTAACACCTCTTGTTCTCCAAGAAAACTTACAAGAAACACTTTTCACATTGCGGCTAGAGGGGAAAAGTTTCTGTTTTCCAGAGCAGCGTGATGCCACAGGGTCCACAGAATGAAATAATGATTGCCTCTAGAAGCTACTCAGATGGGTGCGTAAACAGCATCATGCAGAATAGAGGATGATTTGCCTGCAAGAACAACATCTGACATTCCTACTTGATCAAGTGATGATGATATATCTCCCGCAAAACAAAATGGCAAGGGACTGTACTTGGATGTGATTAGCACATTTCTTGAAATATTTTAGACAGATTGCAAGTCTGAAAGGCAGCTGAGTGGTGCACCTTATTCTATGAATGAAGACATTATTTGTGAGGTGTTAGATGCTTGTCATCGCAATGTTCATTAAAATCAAGTTGGCAATACGACAGACAATGTTAACAGTGTAGCTTGTGCTTAAAGTGGAATTCCAGACACAATTTTTTGCATGCAGAAGGGAAGGTTTAGAACCTACTGTATATTATTATTATTATTATACAGTATTTATATTTATATAGCTCTAAAAGGTTTGCTCAGCGCTGTACATTGTAGTGGGGGACAGAACATGAGACAATACAGTAACAAAACAAAACAAAACACGAGGGGGTCAAGGGCTTACAATCTAGGAGATATCTTTTTTTGCTCTCTGTGTTCCCTTTTACTTACTGTTCTTGTAACTACCTGTCAGAACAGAAAGTGAGGGGAAAATCTTCTAATAGGGACACAGGTAGCAGAAAACCCCCATTGCAGGGGTTCTAACACTAACCCAGTGTAAAAGAAAAAGTATTTTTTTTTGCCATATGCATCCCAGGTTTAAAGTGGTCATAAACCCTTACTCAGTGAAGTGGCTGGCTTCAGGTGATACACAAAGATGAAAGAAATCCTCCTACATAAGTTGTACCTGTTTATCTGTTGCTTCTTGTCTCTGCATCTGTTTAAAGTGATGCATTTATAAAGCTGGTCTGAAAGTTCAGAAAACAAGGGGAAGGAAAGCTGAAATTACACACTGCAGAGTCTAGTGAGAAGAGCTCTGAGAGCTGATTGGAAGGAAGAGACACCCCCCTCCCTCCACACAGCACATAGGAACAGAGTTGAGGCCGTCAATCTGCTGGAAGTCCCTTCCCTGTCACCATTATTCTCCAGGTGTCAGGAAAACTTTGAGAAGTGACTCATGTTGATAGCAGAGGAATGAAGCAGCAGACATAAATGACACTTAGGTGTAGATTTACTAAAACTGGTGCATTCAAAATCTGGTACAGCCGTGCATGGTAGCCAATCAGCTTCTAACTTCAGTTTGTTCAATTAAGCTATGGCTGATTGATTTCTGTGCAGAGTTACACCAGATTGTGCACTATCCAGTTTTAGTAAACAATCCCCTTAGTGCTCTTAAAGTAATATTAAAGACATTTTTTTAAAAAATAACATACATGTAATACTTACCTGCCCAGCCCCAATCTTCCTCCTCTTGGAACCCCCACTGGTGGGCCTGGCCCATGCTTCCTGTTGAGTGCCTCCAGAGAAAGAAGTTTGGTATGGGGGCACTCAGTCAGGCTCGCTCCTGAGCCACTGCTCTGTTTGTCCATTCACACACAGAGCCATGGCTCGGCCCCACCCCACCCCACCCCCTCTCACTCTTCATTGGTTCCGTGGCTGTAGTTTACAACAACGGGAGTAAATGGCTCCTGCCACTGTCTCAGCCAATGAGGAGGGAGAGTCCCCAGAGACCCCAGCATCTCGTGCTGCACATCGCTAGATTGCGATTGGGCTCAGATAAGTATTAGGGGATCTGGGGGGGGGGGGTGCTTCTGCACACAAAGTTTTGTTTTTTGTTGTTTTTTTTACCTCATGCATAGAATGCATTTAAAACCACCTTAATTGAGACAAGTACACACTATAGAGAGACATGCTTTGCTCATATTTCATGTATGAGGTTTGGAAGCACTTGAAGTGATTATCACTCAGTAGCTATCTGTCCCCAGCATAGAACTGCATGCTAATCTTCAGATGTGGAGAACACATTTTTTGTTTTTTCCTTTTTTTTCACCTAGTGATCTTGACAGTAACACATTTTGTGCTCCAGGGTGATAATATTCACTCACCGTTAGGGTTGCCACATCATCCCTTTTAAACCGATTACGTAGGTTCTGGTGCTAATTTAATGCAGATGAGTGAGTTTAATTACCACCTTAATCAGACACAGAACCTTTGTAACTAATATGTGTTCAGTTTTAAAGAGATGAGGTGGCAACTCTACTCACCATATCGTATCTACAGAGGAACAGTATTGTCATCCTAAGAAAAGACATGTTTTAGGACCACAGAAAGCCTTCCCCTTTAATTTATTTCTATTCTGGGTGGACTGTAGACCAGAAAAAGAGCTGATGATTGCTAAGGCCTCTTTCACATGGGACATACTACAGTGTACACCCATGTAACCTTACCAGCATGAGGATACGCAGGTGTTCCATCCATCCCCTTGCAGGCTGGCCCATTAATGTCTATTGGCCAGCATGAATACAACCACTGCTTCCAATTTGGCTGATAACAGTGTAGAAGGGGCAGATAGCACAAGAAGTTATCAGTTAATTTCTGGGTCAACGGGTATATTTTGCTTTTATGGAACAGACGTAATTAAAGCCCAGCTCTAAGAATCTTATAAATCATCACTTGCAGTGGGGTTGCATCTGCACTGCAATAGATAATTGTTAGATAGCTCTAGGGGTCATTGAAACAAAGATCTACTTACTCGATCTTCAACTCCTCCACCAGTCTCACAATCTCTTCTCGCCCCATGCTCTAGCAGTCTAGGGTCCTGACATCATTAAACAATATCTATGGTCAAAATGTAAAATCACATATTAATTTCCAATTATTTGTAGCCTACACCTTTTACTATAAATGATCTTGAAGCTTGTAAACTTTCTTTGTGAAGATCCCACACATTTACTTTCTTGAAACATGCATTCACTATGCACTGTGAGTAGGCACTGATGTGTCACACATTTCACAGAGCCTGCCTTCTGAACTACAGAGATGCTGAGAGGATGAGTTTCAGGATGGGGAGTCAGCACAGAAATCATTGCTTCCAGGTAGCAAGGTACCATGGGAAAGCACTTCTCTGTCTAGACCAGGGGTCCTCAAACTTTTTAAACAGGGGGCCAGTTAACTGTCCCTCAGACTGTTGGAGGGCCAGACTATAGTTTCTAAATAAAAAAAAAATGTTTTAAACAAATGCGGACACAGTACAGAAGATGACCAGAGACTGCGGACATACAACGGCGGCGGGAATACTGGGCCGGCAGCTCCATAAGATGCACAGACATTTCCCCCCAAGTGTATCTTATGGAGCGAAATAGTGCCCCATCATTGGTGTCAGTGGGAAGAATAGTGCCCCATCATTGGAGTCAGTGGGAGGAATGGTACCCCATCATTGATGTCAGTGGGAAGAATCGTGTCCCATCATTGGTGTCAATGAGAGGAATAGTGCCCCATCATTGGTGTCAGTGGGAGGAATAGTGCCCCATCATTGGTGTCAGTGGGAAGAATTATGCCCCATCATTGGTGTCAGTGGGAGGAATAGTGCCCCATCATTGGTGTTAGTGGGAGGAATAGTGCCCCATTGTTGGTGTCAATGGGGGGAGGAATAGTGCCCCATCATTGGTGTCAGTGTGGGGGGGGGGAATAGTGCCCCATCATTGGTGTCAGTGGGGGAAGGGGATAGTGTCCCAACATTGGTGTCAGTGGGAGGAATAGTGTCCCAACATTGGTGTCAGTGGGAGGAATAGTGTCCCATCATTGGTGTCAGTGGGAGGAATAGTGTCCCATCATTGGTGTCAGTGGGAGGAATAGTGTCCCATCATTGGTGTCAGTGGGAAGAATAGTGCCCCATCTTTGGTGTCAGTCGGAGGAATAGTACGTCATTGGTGTCAGTGGGGGGGAATAGTGCCCCGTCACTGGTGTCAGTGGAGGGGATAGTGTCCCATCTTTGGTGTCAGTGGGAGGAATAGTACGTCATTGGTGTCAGTGGGGGGGGGGGGGAATAGTACCCTATCATTGGTGTCAGTGGGAGAAGGAATAGTGTTCCATCGTTGGTGTCAGTGGGAGGAATAATGCCCCATCATTAGTATCAGTGACACCAGTGATGGGGCACTATTTCTCCCACTGATACCAATGACACCTAACTTGCTGACCCCTGCTCCAGCATGGTGCTGCTGCAGCCAGCATACCTGGTTGCAGCAGCATCATCAGCACGGCACACTTACCTGTCAGCTGTCCTTCTTCACTCCGGCCTCTCCCTCACTCGATGTTCGCGGGGCCGCTCAGCTCCGCCTCCTCGCAGGTGATTGGCCACCTGTGTGCCTTTCCTGAGCTACAGTTCTGGCGCCCAATCACCGGTGAGGAGGCAGAGCCGAGCGGCAGGAGTGAGGGAGTGGCCGGAGTGAATGAAGGAGCAGCGCTTCCTGGACTGGATCATCGTGGGACTGGGACCGGAGCCAGGTAAGGTACAGCAGCCCCCTGCCCGCCCCTGTACTTAGTGTCCCTTCCTCGCGGAAAATACGCCCCTGCCGGCGGGCTGGATAAATGGCCTCGGTGGGCCGCACGTGGCCCGTGGGCCGTAGTTTGAGGACCCCTGGTCTAGACTAATCAGGCAGTCAACCTTTGCAGTTCAGGCATAACCACACTGCAAGGGAAGATTTTAACATTTTCAGGATTTGGGTTTAAACACTTTCAATGGTATTTCTCATAGGCTTTGGTCGAAAGGGAGCAATAGGAGAAGTTCATTGGTAGGGTTTACATAAACTTAATTAAGGACAACATAAGCAATGAAACCCCTGACAGAGGTTCTAACTCTTTCCTACTCTACTGAAAAAGAATGTGTATTGCTTTCTGCATCCTTGTTATTGGGAGTAGCCATACGGTCCAACTTTCTGAGAATGAGGGACAACTTTTAGCACACAGTTGGACACAACTCTGCCATACTACCATTTACTGTACATGGTCCCTGAAGAACTAATGCAACAAATGATTGGTTAAACCCACAAGTGTCACCAGTGTAAGGGACCATTTTCCCATTTAACAAGAGAGCATTTCAATTACCACCAATTCAAGGGGCCCCTTCAATGAGCAACAATGGGAGGGGTCATTTCTCCACTGACCACCTATATGAGAGAACACTACAATTTACTCTGTGTTTCTTTCTGGTCTTCTTCTTCTTCTCCTTTAGATTAGCCATGGCAACCCAGCTGAAAGTAGGAGTGGAAGTATCCGATCCCTCCTACAAAAAATATATAATCTAAATGTAGCCTATGAGGAGGAGGAGAAGGAAGAGTGAAATTTCCCCTTTTGAGTGAAGTTCCTGCTTTAAGGAAGCCACATTTGTTCCCTGAAACCTTAATGCTATTTCAAGGGTTCTAGATTCCACATTGTTCAAGAGTTTGAGAAAAACTGATATAGAGGTTGTATGCAAGGTTTTTTTTTTATAGTAAAGTTTTTGTATTTTTTATAGAGAAAGAGAAAAAAACAGTGGGTACATCAGAACTGGAGCTAGGTGTAAAGGCATTTACATAACCCATCATATAACACATAGAGCAATGTTATTTACAACCTGTCAATGTCTAGAGCTCAACAAAGAACATGTCATGCAAAATGATATATCTTTAGTGTTCCTCCATACCTTGACTTTGGTAATGTGCTGGTCAACAATAAAGTCAACATTTGGCAATATTTCAAGAGGATGACAGTCTTTTATTCCCATCTGTGGTCTGTCATCTATTATTCTTTTAAGCTTTGCTACCTGACACATATATCTGTAATGTGAGAAATACTATCTGTTACATTAAATCATGAGTCTGTGTGCAACTAATGATGTTGGCCAATGCATGGGGTTTTTAGGCATTTTCCCAACATTTGCAAAATGTATTTGGGCATCCTCTATGCTGGTATACAAGTTTTTTCCTCTCTCAAAAAGCAAATAACTGGTTGTTTCCATAATTACTGAGTAGGTGTAGGGCTATGGGTTTTCATGCTGTAAACAATAATAACGGTATGGATATATATGTTTGGGAAGTGAAGAGATCTTCATTCACCAACCCCAGAACACATATTTTGGGATCTGAGGCTAGGGTTGTCTGAAATACAGTGTTATTTGTATTAAGAACATCATCTCAATATCGGAATAATGTTGGATACCTCCATAACATATATATGAGGGTGCCTGTATCTGTCTCACATCGTGTAAATAGATGAGTATCTGTATGTCCCCGCTGGTGCAATCTCTATGGGGTGTGATTAGTCCTAAGTAGGATAAAGAGTTAAATAAGTTTCTAAATAGAAGAAATTGACATCACAGGGATAATCTCTAAAGCCTCCGACCAGTCTGCATCTGTAAGTGGGACCACATTTGTATCCCATCCTTTGCTGCATGGTAAGAAATTACTCTGCTCATTTTGAAGTAAAATCATTTGTAAATATAGCTCTACCCTCTAAAGAGTCACTCTAAGTTAACTGGTTCTTTCCCAAATTAGTGCAGAGGACAACGAGGAACACAGCAATAGGCCATGTACTCTGGCTCAATAAACAGTCTAGGGCAGGGGTCTGCAACCTTTAAGACATAAAGAGCCACTTGGACCCGTTTCCGAGAGGGAAAAAAAGACTGGGAGCCGCAAAACCATTGCAACATTTAAAACAAATCCGACACTGCATATATT
This sequence comes from Staurois parvus, assembly GCF_062004578.1. NCBI lineage: Eukaryota > Metazoa > Chordata > Amphibia > Anura > Ranidae > Staurois > Staurois parvus. The sequence continues at coordinate 2,039,328 of NW_028317843.1, forward strand.
GCGAAAAGTGCTCTGGTCATGAAGGGGGTTTAAGGGCCCAGTAAGCAAAGGGTTAACCAGGGCCACAGTGTATCGTCATAATCACAATCATAGCCTTAGGTCAGTGGTGGGCAACCTTTTTTTTTCAACTGAGCCAAATCTCGCCAAAACCACGATTGAAATTTATTTTGAGAGAAACATTTTTAAAACTGAAAATACATCCCCCATATAGTAATTCATCCCCCATAGTAATTCATCCCCCATATAGTAATTCATCCCCCATAGTAATTCATCCCCCATATAGTAATTCATCCCCCCATAGTAATTCATCCCCCATATAGCAATTCATCCCCCCTATAGTAATTCATCCCCCATATAGTAATTCATCCCCCCTATAGTAATTCATCCCCCCTATAGTAATTCATCCCCCCTATAGTAATTCATCCCCCATAGTAATTCATCCCCCATATAGTAATTCATCCCCCATATAGTAATTCATCCCCCATAGTAATTCATCCCCCATAGTAATTCATCCCCCATATAGTAATTCATCCCCCCTATAGTATTTCATCCCCCCTATAGTAATTCATCCCCCATATAGTAATTCATCCCCCCTATAGTATTTCATCCCCCCTATAGTAATTCATCCCCCATATAGTAATACATCCCCCATATAGTAATACATCCCCCATATAGTAATTCATCCCCCATATAGTAATTCATCCCCCCTATAGTAATTCATTCCCCCTGTGTCAATTCACTTACCTTTGCTCCGCGCGTTCCTCTAGCTGTGTTCCCGCGCCGTTCTGGTCTTCAGGGCAGACTGTGAGAGGAGAGGAGTTTGTCACGCTGCCCCGCCTACATCCTGACAGCCAATGTTTGGAGGAGGGAGGGGAGCGGGCGCCCGGCACATAGAAGAGCTGCATTAAAAGAGCCGCGGCTTGCCGACCCTATTGCCTGTCACCTGGTGGGCAGTGTGCTCCGGAGCCGCAGGAAAGGTGAAAAAGAGCCGCATGCGGCTCCGGAGCCGCGGGTTGCCGACACCCGGTCTAGGGGATGTCTTTTTAGTATTTATTGCTGAATAAACTTGGAGAGGGTGCAGGACACACTTTAATTTGCTAAGCTTCTCTGAACAGTCTTTATGCCACCAGCATAGAAAGATGGCCAGAACTGAGATCTTGGTGGGGCTTTCTCAGCTAGAGCTGCCATTGGAAAAACAGCGCACTAGGATCTTGAGCTCAGGTGGATACTCACAATGTCACAGGATCACCGGAAGCCTCCTTCCAGTATCCACCAGACACTCTTAAGTGAGGGAGAATGTCTGGTGGATATTGGACAGCTAGACCCTTTCCAACTTTCACCTTGCACTCTTCAGTGAGTTCTCCAGACCATATCCTACTTTAACAAGTATTTAGAACCTCAATAAAAATTCAGCAACCTCCAGCAATCTGCCCAGAGAGGCAGAGCCCCTCAGGCTGGGGACGCCTCCTGCTGGACTAGACCCTAGCTGCTCCAAGTCTCAGAATATTTATGTGCTCTTTGATCTCCTAGTGGACACAGCTGGCTGAAGCCCCATAAATATTCAGGCTGCTGATTTAACATTCCAGCCTACTATGAGTCTAGATTCCTCTAGAACAGGGGTCTCCAAATTGTGGCCCATGGGTCGGATGTTGCTCTTTGCTTGCCTTTATCCAGCCCTTGGGGCACTATTCCCCTCAATGATATGAGGTACTATTCCTTTCACTGACACCAACAATGAGTTACTATTCCTCCCACCCTCACCAGAGATGGGGAAATAATTCTCCCACTGGCACCAAATATGTAATTTTTTTACTTCCACTGACCACCAAGCCTCTGGTGATGTCTACTCCTACCAATGCCAGGGCTGTTTCTACTCCCACTGATCACAGTCCCGCTCTCCAAATGTTTGAAGGGCAGTAAACTGGCCCTTTTTTTCAAGAGTTTGAAGACCCCTGTTCTAGAACACAGGGGGAAATAAGCAAACCTGCAGCCTGTGGAACACCCCAAAGCAACTAACAACTGCTTTACTAATTATAGGAGCCAAAAAGAACACATTCTGCCTAATTAGGAAAATTCTACATAAGCCCTGGTTCACACCAGTGTGACTTGTCATGAGATTTGACAGTTACAAATCACATGTAAGTCGCACCCTATTGTCGGCAATGGAACCTTTCAAATCGGATTTGCACTGATTTTGAAAATAGTTCCTGTACTATTTTCGGCGATTTCAGGTGAGACTTGCATTGAGACTTTGTACATGAACTCGCACAGATGTCAGGCAAGTTGCACCTCAAATCACACTGAGCTCGGTTTGAAATTGAAATCGTGCTACTTCACTTGAAGTAGTGCAAAGTCACATTTATTGTGAACCAAGGCAAAATTTTGTAAATAGGTCCTTACTTGGATTATACAGTGGGTTGGGTAATAAGCAGGTGTCCATGTGTAACCTTGTACTAATTTTGGATTGTCCCTGTACAGTGTGCCACACTTGTAGGTATTGAAAGAATATATTTTTGGTTAGATGAAAGTTTTACTGCAGGATAAGACCTAGGATAGTTAAAGGCAAACTTCACCTTTTTGAGAAAAAAATAAATAAATAAATGTACGTATTTTTGTGAAAAAACACAGTATGGGCTGTCAATTTGAAAGCTGCAGGACTTGTGAATGAACTACAAGTGCCCTCATCAGCACCCTCACAGTTAATTGAGAACTACAAACCCTCTGCCACGGTGGTAGATGGGATTTGCTGTTCTCTCATTCACAGATTCTTGTGATTAAATTACATGGCTGTGCAGGTGGAGCCCTCAAAATGTGACAGCTGGCATGGGGAGAGGAACCCCAGCCCACCTTCACAGGGGAATGAGGGGGATATATGTTGTAGCATGTTACAGCGTAAATATGAAGTGTGATGTGTAAGGCCCTTTTCACATGGGACAGACTCTGTTTGCGATCTGCTTGCTCAGTGTGGGATCTGTCCTCTGATCCCCCGTTGAGCAGAGCAGAGCAGAGTGAGCAGAGGAGAGGTCCGTCTCATAAATACAGGCCGCTCTGCCATGGACAGTCAGATTTAAATGGACATGCTGTCCCTTTACACCAGACTTCCCTCTGATCTGATCCGCTCATACTGAGGGTATCAAGGTCCTACCTTTTCCCAGAGGTTGTTACTCCATGTGCTGGCATCCATCTTGGATTTCTGCTGAGCATGGTGGGAATCTTTTATGCCTTCAGGTCTCTGAGGTCCATCCCCCAGAGGGGTGTGGCTGAGTACATATAAGCCTGTGATCCGCACATGCTCTTTGCACTTGTGTCTTTGTCTTGCTACAGCTCTGTGTATACGCTCGTGACTCTTCTGGTATTTGACTCGGCTTGTGACTGAGACCATTCTCTGTGTTTTCCTTCGATCTGACCTTCCGTTGCTGAACCCGGCCCGTGACCTGTTATTCTCTGTCTACTGTTCTGTACCATTTTGTCCCCTTGTTGTTGACCCGGCCTGCCTGACTACGCTATTGTCATTCTCACCAGCTACACGCCATTGGCGGTGGCCATTACCGCAGCCGGGGTGTCTCGGGGGCCGCGACCTGGTTCCTGGCTGCGTCAAGTCCAACCCACCATCAAGGGCCCTGGTGAAGGGCAGCCTGGGACTTAGACTCCACGCCCTGAGGGACTTCGGTCTGTTGGTGGTGGTTTTCGTCAGCCAGTGCGTTACCCTGCCACTAGGCCTACCTGTCCGTTCCACAGCCCTGCCCTGACAGAGGGTGATGGGTAGGATTGGGTTGGAGGTAGGTGGGTGTAAATGGACATACTGTAAGTTAGTGTACACTAGCTGCTTCATAGCGCAGAATGGAGGGTCCGATCAGGTCCACCTGAAAAACAGACAGGTGGACTTGATCAGGCTGCTCATGTGAAAGGAGCCTAACGTGGTCCAAAAGGTGAACTTACCCTCTGATCCACCCCAAAACATATACATCTCACCCTCACTGCTACCATCTCCCTACTACTGCTCTCATCACCTCCTGTTGATACTCTACTCTCCTGCTGACCCAAACACCAGGACTGGAAGGCATGTATACTCGTGTACATCCCGCTCCCATGTTACTTTCCTCACTCTTCTTCTTCTCCTAACCTCTGGGGATATCTCCCCAAAACCTGGTCCTCTATTCCCCATGCTCCCAAAAACCATCCTCCCTTTTTCATGTACACTCTGGAATTCCCACTCTGTCTGTAATAAGCTCACCTCTGTTCATGGCCTTTTTGTCTCCCGCTCCCTTAACCTACTAGCAATTACAGAAACCTGGCTTCAAGCAGCAGATTCTTCTTCTCCCGCTGCACTTTCCTATGGATGCCTTCTCTGGACCCACTCACCCAGACCCAGTGGTTGGAAAGGAGGTGGGGTTGGTTTGCTTCTATCCCCACTGAGCACCTTTCAAGTCCTCCCTAACGCTCCCTCTCTATCCTTCTCTTCTTTCAAGACTCACTTCATTTGGCTGTTTTCTCCCATTTCTCCAAGGATTGCAGTGATCTATCAGCCTCCTGGACCAGTGTCCCGCTTTCTTGATGATTTCTCTGCCTTGCTACCCTACTTTCTCTCCTCTGAAATACCCACTATCATTCTCGAAGATTTTAACATCCCTGTTAATGTCAACAACCCGGCTACATCCCAACTCTTCAACATAACCTCATCTTTTGCATTCACACAATGTATACAGTCCTCCACTCACTCTGATGGGAATACATTAGACATTGTTTTCTCCCGTCTTTGCACTCTCTACAACCTCACAGACATCCCCCTTTCCTCTCACTGATCACAATCTCATCACCTTCACAGTCTCCTCATCTTCAAACATCTATCCCTCCAAGCAGCAAAAAATTACCTGCAGAAACCTTCACAACTTGAACCCTTCTCTTTTCCACTCTGCAACTGACCAACTCTATGACAGAATCTCTCCCTTGTCCTGACCTGGCCACTACTGTCTACAACAGTTCGCTTTCATCCACATTAGACTCACTTGCTCCTCTAACAACACGGAGCATCAGGCCCTGACCATTAAAACCGTGGCAGACTGACGACACCAGAAATCTTAAATGACATAGTTGTGCGCTGGAGCGATTGTGGTGTAAAACCAAATCTCAACAAGCATTCACCTTGTATAAATCTGCATTCTTAACATACAATTCCTTCCTCCATGCTGCCAAACAAGCCTACTTTATCACTCTTATTGATACCTTGTCATCCAGTCCTAGTGGTCTCTTCTCTACTTTTAACTCTCTACTTTCTCCACCTCCACCTCCCCCCAGTACCCCACTCACTGCTCATGAGATTGCAAATCATTTCAAAAACAAGATTGATGCAATTCGTAGGGGCATCTCCACTGCACAGACATCCATCCCACTTAGCATACCTGACACTAAACCTCCCTCAACCCTTTCCTCTTTTGAACTTGCTACTACCGAAGAGGTCACAAAGGTTTTCTCAGAAGCCCGCCTCACTACCTTCCCCCTGGATCCTGTCCCTTCACAACTACTACGGTCACCCTCTTCTTCCTTCCTATGCTCCCTCACTCACATCTTCAATCGCTCCCTCTCTAAAGGTGCCTTCCCCTCCCCTCTAAAGCATGCACACATCACTCCCATACTTAAAAAGCCCTCCCTGGACCCCACCAGCCTAAACAACATTCCCCATCTCCCTGCTGCCATTTACCTCTAAACTCCTAGAACGCTTAGTCTACAATCGCCTGAGCTCCTACCTCACTGACAACAACCTTCTTGACCCTTTACAGACTGGCTTTCGCTCTCTACACTCCACTGAAACTGCCATACTAAAACTCACTAATGATCTACTAACTGCTACAACCAATGGCCACTACACCGTACTCTCACTACTTGACCTCTCTGCGGCTTTTGATACGGTTGACCATCCCCTCCTCCTCAAAAAACTCCACTCTCTTGGCCTCCGAGACTCTGCTCTCTCCTTGTTCTCCTCCTACCTATCGCAGCGCTCCTTCAGCGTTACTTAAAACTCCTCCTCTTCACTTCCTCTTTCTGTAGGGGTCCCTCAAGGTTCTGTCCTTGGACCCCTACTCTTCTCCATCTACACCTCCTCCCTTGGTCACTTGATAAATTCCCATGGCTTTAAGTACCATCTCTATGCTAATGACACACAAATCTATCTTTCTACCCCTCACCTCACCCCTTCAGTCTCCTCTCGCATTACTAAGCGACATATCGGCATGGATGTCACTCCACTTTCTCAAACTCAATCTTTCCAAAACTGAGCTCATACTATTTCCTCCAGCCGTGCCCCCACCCCTGACTTCTCCTTCAAGATCAATAACACAATCATCAGTCCCTCCCCTCATGCCAGGGTACTAGGTGTAATCCTGGACTCCCATCTGTCCTTTCAGTCCCAAATCCAATCACTGTCCAAATCTTGTAGACTTCACCTCCGCAACATCTCCAAGATACGCCCATTCTTAACCTCTGAAACTACTAAGCAACTTATTCACTCCCTGGTTATAGCTCGCCTTGACTATTGTAACTCCCTCCTCATTGGCCTACCTCATCGCAGGCTATCCCCTCTTCAGTCTATCATGAATGCTGCTGCCAGTCTCATTCACCTTACTAACCGTTCTGTATCAGCCACCCCTCTCTGCCAATCCCTCCACTGGCTTCCCATTGCCCAACAGATAAAATTCAAAACATTAACAATAACATATAAAGCCATTTTTAACTCTGCCCCAAATTACATCACCAATCTTGTCTCCAAATATCACCCAAACCATACTCTCCACTGCTCGCGTGACCTCCTACTCTCTAGCTCCCTTGTCTCCTCCTCCCATACTCGTCTTCAGGACTTCTCCAGAGCTTCTTCCATCCTCTGGAACTCTCTACCCCAATTTATCAAACTATCGCCTACTCTGTTCACTTTTAGGCGATCTTTGAAAACCTATCTCTTCAGGGAAGCCTATCCTGCCCTCAACTAATAATGGAATCTTCTACTCTTCCAACCAGTCCATCCCCCACAGTTACTACCTTTTTTACCACTATCCCCTCCCTCCTAGATTGTAAGCTCCAAGGAGCAGGGCCCTCCTATCCCTCTTTTATTGAACTTGATTGTTGCTGTATTGTCTCCTTTTATATTGTAAAGCGCTGAGCAAACTGTTGGCTCTATATAAATCCTGTATAATAATAATTATCCTTTAAAAAAGGGACAACTGAGGAAGCTAGAGGAATAGAGGAATTTGATTCCAAAAAAGTAACAGTTTCATACAAATGAGCAAGCAAAGGATTACCCCTCATTTACTGTCCCAATACCACCTGTGACTTGGTGGAGGTAGTGAGGAGTAATCTATCCAATTAGCACACAGCAATAAAAACCTAAAAAAAAAGCTTCTAACCCTTTCCCTTTCTGCCCAGAAATGAAAAATGTAAGTGTTGTCTAGAATACTACTTTTTAGGGGTTTTCTAGTTTACTGCTAATGCACCAAGGTACTGTATGTCAGGAGTCAAAGGCAAATGCCTGTGTACACCAGATCTAAGACTTGCCAGACTTGAAAACTAGCTTTCATCGATGAAATAACTTTCTCTGATGAAAAAATCAAATGTTTACAAAGCACTCATGCAGCAGTAATATCAAAAAGTAATATAGATAAAAAGTTTATATCATATGCATGCTTTGAGGTGCATAAAATATGCTTGTGTACTATAGCATAGACATGCAATAAGTTTGGCCAACAAAAATTATAAAACAAATCCTGCTCTTCAAATGTATTTACCCTGCTGATGAGAAAGACCATTACGTTACATCTATGAGTAGGTTAGCACTGTTATTAGTAATAGTAATATTATACTTCTATTAATGTTGTCCCATTCATCTTGTACCTTCTACAAACTTTATTTACTCACAGTCACCCGGTGGCACTGGCAGTCAAACTAAGCGTACTCGGGCAGTAGCAAAGACAGATATAAAGCAGAAATAGACTTTGAAGTAGCTTAGATTCCTTTTCTCTCAGAAGCCTTTTGAAAATCTCAATCATCAAAATGACACTGAAATTTGGTCTGACTTTCAAGTGGTAGCAAAATAGGAACCATTTATTGTATTGCGTCTTACAGATTATTAGATGTGATGACTACATTTGTTTTCTTTATTAGGCTTTCTTTCTTCTATTTTCTTCTTGTGATCTAGCCAGTGAGCATGGCCAGATCTAGGGAGGTTGCTGGGGTGGGCTGCCCTCCTCCCCCCCAAATACAGTTGAGCTCCCCAGGCCGCCCCCCCCCCATGGACATTGTACCCACAGCTGCTGATGTCCTCCCCCTCCATTCCCGCACTCAGGGCTGGAACAAGGGGGTAGGGACAGCCTGTCCCAGTGAACTAATGTAAACTGTCTGGACAGGAGAAGTGGTAGTGGCTGAAAGGAGAGAGCCCTGAGGAGTGGCGGGTTGTGCTTTGATCTTCCCCCTCCTGTCATAACAACAGCATTCCTCCATATAGCAGGTTACACAGCATCACTCTTACATTGTACTGTGCATGGTATGATTACCCACCCCCTACCCACATTTCTGGGAGATGAACAGTCCTTGGAGGAGATGGGGGCGGGTAATCATACCATGTACAGTCCAATGTAAGAGCGATCCTATGTAACCTGTTATGACAGGAGGCTGAAGATCACAGCACAACCTGCATCTCCTCGCTATTCCTGTAGTCCCCGCCTGTAAGATTGGAGGAGGGCATGTGAAGGAGAAGGAATGGAGGGGCTTTTTGTGCTGGGAAGGGTAATGGGGGTGATGAATTGTGCTGAAAGAAGGAATGGGGGGGGGTATGTGCTAGGAAGCAGGATTGGTGAAATTTTTTTCTAGGAGGGAATTGGAGGGGGTTGTCCTAGGAAGAGGGATTTAGGGAACTTCTTCTGGGGGGGGGGGGGGGTTGGAGGAGAGGATTTGTGTAAAGAGGCAGATTTGGGGGGGGGGGGGAGTGCAGGAAGGATGGATTTTGGGCAGCGATTTGTACTAGGAGTGGGGATTTGGGGGAGAGGATTTATGCAGGGATAGGGGATTTGGGGGAGAGGATTTGTGCTTTGAAGGAAGATTTGGGTTGGGAAGATTTGTACTAGGAAGGGGGATTCGGGGGGAAATAGTATGTGTACTAGGAGGTGTGACTTTTTGGGGTGAGGGAGATTTGAGGGGGGATTTGAGCTGGAAGGTGGGATTGGGGGGGCAAAGAATTTTGCTGGGAGGGGGGATTTAGAGTGTGGGGAATTTTTGCAATTTTGGCTTGCAGTGTACAAAAGTCCTACAAACTAATTTATGTTTAGGGGTAAGCTTGTTTATTAGTGCTATTTTTTTTTTTGGGGGGGGGGGGCAGTTTGTCACCTTCATGCGCACTAGATCCCCTTGTGCCGGCACTTCCTGCAGTGCACACAAGGCACTCAACACATCTCTTCCTCTCCATATAGCTCACATTGGATTCTCTTATAGACACAGCCTCGATCTGTACAATGTGTAGCTGGCTGCTATGTTACAACTCTAACCTGTGAAATTCCCAGAACGGATTGGCAGCTGCAGTAGCCAACTGCACACTGTGTGGAGGGAAACCAATCTCAGCTATGTGCTGTGTGGGGAGCAGTTTATCTCTTGAGTGCCCTGCCAACAGTGACCCTGTCCTCTTCCCTACTGACCACTGTATTCTTCCCTGCTGACCCCTATCCCCCATCCTGCTAATCTCTGTATGCTGCCTAAGCATACCTCACACTGCCCTGCACTCCCCTACAAACTAATAGCCTTTGTACATTGCCCTACAAACTGCCAGCCCTATTCTCTTCCCTGCTAGCCCACTGTACACTGCCCTATTGACTCTTATACACTGCCCTGCTGACATCCTCTGCCTCCCTGACATTTTTTACTGCACCCCCAAATTAGACAGATGAGTACTCTTTTACTTAGACAATATTTACTTATCTTGGAGTTTAGCTGTCACGTACCTGACTGTCGAGCTTGATATGATGAGGGTGGCGTCTTGCACAATTCCAGTTCAAACACCCCTGGTGCTGTAGAAGGGGGCAGGTGCCAGGAAGCTGGAGTAGTGAACTTGAACTTGGAAACACAGGCACCCTTCTGATGGAAGTATGGAGTCATGTCACAAGGTATGCTCAGAACCAGCAAACAGGTACAGAGTCAGGATCAATCTCAAGGTCAGGAACAGGCAGGAGTCGGTAAGAGGTACCAAGTCAGGAGGCAGAATCATGGTCAGAAGTCCAAGCCATGGTCAAACACAAGTGAACAGCAGACTTAACAGGCAGTGGTGATACAAGAGAAGAATCAGACATAGCTGGGTCAAGAATAAGGTAAGCAGACTTTCAGGAACTTGGGATACAGGAACTAGGCCTTGGGTTTAAATAGGCCGGTGAGGACCAGGATCTGGTATTCTTGTCCTTGCACATCTAGTTAGGCTTTTATGCTCACAACTCGGCATGTGCATGAAAATTAGCACTTTCCGCTTGGGCGCTCGCTGCCCAAGATCCATGACATTAGCTTTAAATTCAAGGTATAAGCAAAAACTAGCAAAGTGTAATTCCTGGATTTCTCTATAAATAAAGTTGAAATTATAGCAAGCTTTCAAACCACACAACTCCGTTCATCATCCACCCTGTGCCTTCACAGTGACCTACAGAAACCAATCGTAAATCAACACTTAACTTAATTGACTACATCAAACTGAAATCTGCTATGGGTTATTGCACTTTTCACAGTATCGTTGCGAAAAAGCCTGCAAGTACAAATAACATGACATGACGTGATATTTTACTAGTGATTTTTATCCTGACTTGTTCCAGGCTTGTCTACTTATGTTCTATACCACAGCAGCTCTGAAAAAATGCCAGTCTGTCAGTCAAAGACAGAACATATATCAGATAAACAGCAGTGCTTGCCGAACGACGTCAGCACAGTGGCATTGATAACAATTTACATGGTACTCACGCACACATGCACAGCCACATAAAGTTTGACACTTTGACTGCAGCCTAAATAAAACCTCATTTGTTTTTACAGGGACCACAAGATCTGCACACAATTAAGCAGGCAGGAGGCTTGAATATAATTGTATTTACTTGTTCATTGCCTACTAGTATAACAAAGAAAGGCAAGCTTGTATCATGTTTTTTTTTCACACAGTGCAAAAGTAGCAACGATAAAACTTTGTAATACTGTATATAGATTGCTAACTGGAACTCAAAGCTTGTTAGTAAAAATATGTACCCCCTGTACAAAACATCAGAGATGGATCCTGAATGGGAGATATGTTTCCCCATTATTTGGGTTGTTGTTCCTTTATGAGGGAACAACTTGCATTCAGTACTCAGGGGTTCTCACCCATGCAGAGTGAGGGGTTCTGGGGTAGTCCAGTTGGAGAGGAGAGTCTGACTTACAGTGCTATCTGGATTGGTAAGTCTTCATTTGGGACACAGAATTTGAAGGCTTGGAGAGACTGTGTGGAAGAGACTCCATCACCGATTACAGGGACTTTGGTCCTGAAAAGTTTGACCCGCCTGCAGGGATGACATTAAAAGTAACTGGAAGGAGTCAACACACATCTGTGAGGTGGAGTAGAGCAGTACTGTGTGTGGAAGTGTGGACTGTCTGGTGTCTGAGACAGTGTTTGCTAAGCCTTGTGGCCTTTGCAGCATCTTGAAGCACATGGGAACCCAAAACCTTATTGTGGAACTTGTATACTGGTGGTGATTCATTGTGTTTTCATTTTTGCAGGAATCATGAACTGTTTGTGTTTATTTTTGCTGAAGTAAGTTGTTTATGTTTGTTTGATTTTGAAAATGATAGAGACTGTTTTACTCTTACACATGACCGACTGGTGATCCCCGGCTTTCCATATGACACCACCAATATCTGAGAATTTTCCTAAATCAGTGGGCCTAAGAATGAGGGTGGGAAGAGGGAGGTCAAGGCCAAAAGCGGCTTGCAAACATATTTAATGGTTGTGTTAGGTATCAAAATAAAGCCAATAGTTTTCCAAACCACAGCAAAAGAAAAAGCTTAATATTAATGCAAAATATGGCAAATAAAGAATACCCTGGCATCACTGTAAGAAAAATATGTCCCTGCTTTAGGGGTATCAGTGGAAACAAATTGCCCTGACATCAGTGTCAGTGGAAGGAAAAATACTGCTGTGTTGGTCTCAGTGGGAGGAAGCAATGCCAATGTGCCAGTGTCCGTAGGATGCAGGAAGGGAGCTGGGAGTCTGGGGTTGAATCCCCATGACCATTGCATCTGATAGATGATCATAACTCCATATGAAGGCACGAGAGGAAAGCAAAAAGTCTTTTAGCTCTGCAGCTCAGCACAAGTAAAGCCAATTGTGTAGAAGAACAAATGCCAGAACTGTCACAAAGTTCATCTGAACATACAGTATATCAGATGTCAGAAAGCACTTGAGAAATCTGCTATGCTGGGTAAAGTAAAGAACTCTGCTATATGGTAGAGGTGTGCACTACAAGTTCAAAGTCTACTCCAAGTTGGCATCAAATACACTTCAGTGTCAAGCAAATAATCTTTCAGTCTCTGACATATGCAGGTCAGTATCCTACCATCCTGGAGAGTGTGCAATTGATCCCTGCCAATTTCTCCAACATATCTCACTTGTGGGATAGTAGTGCATAGTTGCCAACATTTCCAAAAAAAATTTAGGGGCACTTTTTTTATTGTATGTCCAGAAAGCCAGTGTAGGTAGAGCGATATGTAAATTAGGGGCGATGGTATCAATTGTGGGTGTGGCTTGGAGGTAAAAATATGGCAGCGCGCTCTGCATGCCGTGCCAAAAGTGGGGGGGGCTTAAATTACGCTAAATGTTGGACATGGCTTAAAGGGGGTGTGGTTAAATGGAGTCTGGCCACACTTCCTCACATTGCTGACCAATCAGGAAAAGAGAAGTGGGCATCAGCAGCCATCACATGACTTCTGGTGATCATTGTGTGAGTCTGCCCAGGGCGAGGACTGTCTGGGACAGATCTCCAAAATCCGTGAGCGTCCTGGGCATTTTGGGACTGTTGGCAACTATGGTAGTGGCTGCTCTGACATGCACACAGTTGATGTGTAGACAGTGAGTAGTGAGCCATCATGTGTGGAGATAATTAGGTGTCCCCTTGTGCTTCCTGACATACTCATATGTGCCTCCACTGCTGCTGCTTTGTGTCACTTAGGCCTCTTTCTCCCCCAAGCACCCACCTGAAGTGTGAAATATATCCAGTGAATTGTGTTGTGGCTGCAGCAAATTTTAGGCACTACCTGAAATAGGAATTTCAGTTTTGGTGAAGCATTTACTCTTAACTTCTTCCATAAGGGGTGTTATCAAGATAATTGATGTAGTGTACCCTAATCTGATTTCTGAGTAGTCCTCTTTATCCACAAGGATAGCTCCAAAAATGGTACTAGGAAGATGGTGGGAATGTACTTTCTTAAAAGTAACATTTCACGAAAGGACCAGCCCCACTTCCTCTCGATCCCCTGTTGTGACAGCTAGCAGGGGATCTTCTCCCTCCACTAGCTGTTACCATTTTAAAAACGTGGCCATGCGTGGCTTTACCTGCCAAGCGGCATGATTTCTTCACAGAATTCTATGAATGGGAGAACTACAAGTTCAAACAACCTTTGTGGCTGTTGACTTGTAGACCTCAATGAACTACCATGGAGCTGTTGAACGCTGTGATAGTTCATTGATTCTTCCTGTCAGTGTGTATCTGCTTGCCCGTATGAGGTACAAGCCAGGGGCGTCCCTAGGGTTGGTGTTACCCAGTGCCGGAAAACGTGGTGACACTCCCTCCGATGATCCCCGCAGGATGGATCGGATCTGCAGATTGAGCATAATGGATTGAGTCCGATCCATTATCCTCCCCAATCAGCAGATCTGATCCATCCTGTGGATCGTCGGCTTGCTTTAAAACTTACTTTTCCATGGAGCAAGTACAGTGTCACCCCTTGCAAAAGTTGCCACCCGATGCGGCGCGCACCCCCCCCAGCACCTGCCTAGGGATGCCCTGGTACAAGCAAACATTTACACTGACAAGTCTGCAGGAGTCCTGCATGGCTCCAGCAATCTGATGATCACTGGTGCAATGCTTTACAGGCTCCCAAAACAAACAATAGTAGATGCACATTTTTTTACCTGCAAAAAAATGCACATTTATTATTTTTGTTAAAATGCGAAAAAAAAAAAACATTTTTGCTGTTACTGTTTGTATAACCGTGTCCCCTGTCCTCCTTCATCCAGAATAGATACACTCTAATAAAGAAGGTGTCTTACTGGTCAGATCACCAGGTGAAAATAGAGGGGGGAAAAAAAAATCAAATGCAGCCATTACGTTTAACGACTGCTAAGCTGCAAAATATAACATTTTTGTTTTTGTTTTAAAGTTATTATTTATCTGTTTACCTTTTCTACTTTTTTATTATTATTTTCATTCTTTTTCTTTGTTTTTTTTTTTTGGGATGTTGCATTTTGTTTTTGCCAGATTTGAAATAAAGCGCCTTTTTTAATTTGCAAATAACTTTGTCATGCTTTGTATCAAACATAATTATAGTGTCATTTAAAAATGTGAAATTATAGAATAGAATTTATACGTTTATCTATAGTCATGCTATTTATTTTAAAACTGAGTCTGGTCAAACTATTAAAAAACATGTTTTCATTTTAATACTTACTTTTGTCTAAAGATTGCATGGATAATGGAAAAAAAAGGCAAGACTAGCTACTTGCGCCCCCCCCCCCCAAAAAAAAAAAAATGAAATAAAAATGTAAAAAAATAGTGGAAAATATTAAATGAACAAAACATGAAACTGCAAAATATATATTAATTTGCCAAAATAAGTGTCATAAGATGTCACCAGCATCAATATTAAAGACAAGATATATATTAATCAAAAATACATTGACCGTATTAAAAAATCAGACTGAGAGACAAAAAAAAGAGACAGAGGTACAAAACTCCACAGTGATCAGCAGCCACCAGCTGGACTGAGTCTGAGAGGAACACTGGAAGGAGCTGCAGCTCAGCTGCTACACTGGCCCCAACCACAGCACACCCCTGCCTATTGATTGGCTCCAGCTGTGTAGAAGAAGGCAGAGTCATTGCTGGACATGCCCCATTCAGTCACTAGCTGACTCCCTGTTGCAGCTGAAGGATCGCGTGTGCAAGTGTGTGTACCGGAGATGTACAGACCTTTCCTCTGATCAGAGACTGCTTACCACCTGGGGTCCTGGGCTAATGTCATCACTTCCCATCCTAGGGGAAGCCGACACTTCACTGCTACATGGAATACTTTTGTGTGTGTGTATATATAATGTAATAAATGGTCACGTGTGTGGACAGGCTGTGAGACAATTGTGCAGAGTGAAGATACCATCATTCTACCATCTTTCCCAGTGTATGAGCAGAGGGGACTCTGCAGAGAAATAAAGAATCCATACAAGAGGTCCATAGGCCACACAGAGAGAATGCTGGCCTGTGCTGTGTCCAAGTGCCTCTAGGTGGCAGTACACCCTAGGCAGCAGCCTAGTTTGCCTAGTGGTAGCTCCGGCCCTGACCATACTGTGATAAGACAGAAAAAAACCTGACAATTGTATTAGTCTAGGGCAGGGGTCTCCAAACTATGGCCCTCCAGGTGTTCAAGAACTGCAACCATGAGGACTTGCAAGACTCTGACAGCCACAGGCAAGACTCCCAGAGGCAGGGGCATGAAGGGACTTGTAGTACTTCAGCAGCTGGAGGGCCATAGTTTGAAGACCCCTAGTCTAGGGTATTACTCTAGTCTATAAGAGGGTTTGCAGGTACAAAAACTGAAATGGTTAAAGCTATTCTCCAGGCAAAAAAAAAATTGAAGCAAGCACCTCCGCTTTATTGCAGGAACTCTTCTTTGCACAGTAATAGGTTTATAAAAAAATATTTCCTTAAAACTGCGCACAGTGATGTAGGCCAAACTTAACAAAAGCTAGATATTGTGTTTACATAATATTTAGTTTAAATATTAATTTTTAAAATCAAAATTTCATATAAATAAAAAAATATATATTTTTAAATATATAAAGTTTTAGAAAAAATAAAAAATCTTGACCCCAAAACATTACAGTTTCCTTTTACTGAAGACTTTGATTCTGTTTTAAGTGAAAAAATGCTTGTTTTCGATAGCTTATTACTTGGCAATGGCAGCAATGACTTATAAAGTAAAAATGATTTGTGTTCCCATCTGCTCTGTAACACTGTGATCTTGCCTCCCATATGACAGATTTGTTTTCAAAAAGAGCAAAAAAAAAATCCTACATTAAATGTAAGCAACCTGAGAATTAATGCAGACTGGAGGCAGAATAAAGAAAATCTTTTGAATACATTTTGCTGGCAGTTTACTTTCTCCACCCCTTGATACACTTCTATAATTCAAAAATCTGCCAGTCTTCAATACTTGATCCGCCAGTCATGTAAGGTAGGGTATCTGTAGGGTTTTTATCAATTAAACAAAAATGTAAACAATGTTTTGTAAAAACAAAAATGTACACTCGCCCACTTGCTTTAAATTTTCTTGTTCAAACAATTTTATTAACAATAAACCGGGATGACACAAACAAGGAGACATTGTTAATATATACTAGGCATTAATGTGACAGTAGGATACAATAAAATGAATGAGGGTCAAGGCATTAACGCCTATACATTTCTAACAGAAACAGGTAAATAGAAATCAAAGACAGATTACAAGATGGTATCAGTCAATCATGGTAATGTCTCCCAAGTGCATTAAAGAAATAGGGGGAATTTTGGAGGGGGTCAGACAGGGGCGGAAGGGGGGGGAAGGGGAGGAAGAACAACAACCATGACTCCATGAACATTCATCAAGTTCACAACAGCCTCTACGCGCTACGCACGAGGGGTTATGGATCATATCCTTGGCGTACAGTACTGAACTCAAGGGAGAAGCAGTGATTCGTCAAAGTTAGACGGAAGGAAATGCTCTACCCAAGGGCTCCATATGCGCAGGAATTTAGGGATCGTGTCAAGAACTGTGGCTTCCACCTTTGCGTGTATCATTGCTTGTGTTATTCTGGTTTTGACAGCCGCGACACTAAGAGTAGGGGATTTCCAAGACTTTGCTATAACCTGTTTAGCCGCTGTCGTGACTTGCATAAGGAGCTTAAATTGCGAGTTGGAGATGCCGGAAGGGCATTGGTTGAGTAGGGCTGTTGTTGGGTCTGGCTGTATAGTGATAGTGCTAAATGTAGATATCATGGTAAAAATTTCATCCCAAAAGGTTCGGGCTACAGGACAGTCCCACCATATATGGTAATGTGTTCCCAGATCCGCACAGCCTCTGAAACAGTTGGGCGAGTAATTAGGGGTAAATTTTGCGATTCTTGCTGGGACCAAGTACCAGCGGGTTAAAACTTTATAATTCGTTTCCAATGCTACAACGTTCTGCGAAGACGATTTTGTGTTGGCCCAAATGTGGTCCCAATCAGACGGGTCGAGTTTCTTACCTAGATCCACTTCCCATTTATGGGTATATAGAGGGGGGGACGTGGTGGTCGAAGCTGCGAAGAGTGAGTATAAGCAGGAGATAAGCCCACGTCTATGAGGGTCTTTGCAATACGCTCGTTCAAAGAGAGACATGGTGTCTGGCCGATTGGTTATTGTAGCGTATGGGGCGTAAAAGTGTTGTAGCTGCAAGTATCTAAATATTTCAGAGGCCGGGAGGCTATGCATTTCCCGCAGCGAGGCAAAGGATTTAAACTTATTCCTCTGTAGGAAGTGATGCGTACGGAGCAAATTAGCGGAGGACCAGGCTTTGAATAATTGGGGTGTCTGCCACGCCGGGGGAAAAGCTGGGTTTCGTAGAAACGAGAGCATAGGATTATGTAGTGATTGGAGGAGGTAACGGGTTTTCAATTTATCCCATAAGGATAAAAAATGAGAAGTGATGGGGTTGGTTATAGAGCGGTGGTCTATCGGCCTCAACCAGAGTAGGTTAGCGGTGGATAGGGGATCGCATTCTATTGATTGAAGCGCAACCCATTGAGGGATTTCAAAGGTTGCATAATACTTAGGTAATTGGGCTAAATGCGCTGCTTGATAATATTTGCTGATGTCGGGTAGGCCTAGACCTCCAGCGAGCTTAGGACGGCATAGTGTGGAGCGGGGTATACGAGGGCGAGTATTGCCCCATACATAGGAAAAGATGCGACGCTGCAGTGTGCGGAGGTAATGAGGGGGGACTGGGACTGGAAGGACTCTAAACAGATATAGAATTTTTGGGAGGATTGACATCTTGATAACTGCTATTCTGCCTAGCCATGCGAGGGGGAGGGAAGACCATTTGGACATAAGGGCAGAGAGATGGTTTAGCATCGGAAGATAGTTAGCTGCGTAAAGGTCTGATAACTTAGGGGTCAGTTTGATTCCCAAGAAAGGGATATGACATTGTGACCAAGGGAATGGTAAAATCTGTTTCAGATGCGTCAACTCTTTAGGGGGGAGGGAAATGTTGAGTGCTGTAGATTTATTTGGGTTTATTATTAGACCAGAAAGCGCGCCAAACGCCTCGAGAAGCCGGAGTAGGGAGGGTGAAGAAGTCAACGGTGACGTGAGAAAGAGCAAGACGTCATCCGCAAAGAGATATAGCTTATGGTGTGTGCCCCCTATTTCGAGTCCCCTGACATCCGGATTAGCTCTAATTAAGAGGGCTAGGGGCTCTATAGCCAGAGCAAAGAGCAAGGGGGACAGAGGGCAGCCCTGTCTTGTGCCTCTGGAGATTGGGAACTGAGCTGACCTGTGCCCCAGATATCTAATTCTGGCCGAAGGCTCTCGATACAGCGAGAAGATCCAGGTTAAGAAATGTGGGCCAAAACCCCACCGATGCAAAATATAATCGAGGTATGGCCATGAGACTGTATCAAATGCTTTCCGGATATCTAGGGACAGGAAATATGCGGGAATATTACGGAATCTTGCTAAGTTTGCCAAAAGGGATGCACGTCTGATGTTATCTCCCGCTTGTCTAGTTGGGATAAAGCCCACTTGGTCATTATGAATTAAAGAGCCAATATACAGGTTAAGACGTGAAGAAAGGACTTTTGCTAGCAGTTTGATGTCAATGTTAAGGAGAGAGATTGGCCTATAGTTGGACCACTGCATGTCATCAGAATTTGGCTTTGGGATCATTGAAATGTTCGCTTGCACTGTTTCATGGTTGAAGGTTTGGCCAGATAGTAAAGCGTTAAAAGCATTAGTGAGGATAGGTGTAAGGAGATGAGCAAATTTTTTATAGTAAGTGGCTGAGAAGCCATCTGGCCCTGGGCGTTTACGTAGCTTTAGAATTTTAATAGCGTCTAAGGTTTCGGCTTGGGAGATGGGTCTTTCAAGTGCCGCTAACTGGCACTCTGAGAGTTTCGGGAAAGAAATGGAAGTTAAAAGGGTATCAGCTTGTGTGGGGTTGAAAGGTGTTGAAGAGGAGTAAAGTTGTGACAAGTGTTTATGGAACGTCCGTAGGATGTGTTCCGGGTTACTAGTGAGGTTGCCAGAGGAGGTACGTATCCTGATAGGTTTAGTGAGCTGGTCGAGCCTGCAAAGTGAAAGAGCCAGGAATGTGTTGGGTTTATTTGCCCTAGTATAGGATTTGTGCCTAGATCTACGGAGTGAGAGTTCCGCTTGGTCTGTGAGAAAGAGATCTAGGGCTAATCTAGATCGCTCCAAGGTTTCATGATTGGCAGGCGTAGGAGCCGCCTGGAAGGTTTGGTGAGAACGATCATAAGTTTGCTCTAGTAGAAGACGTTGCTGCCTTTTGGTTTTATTTAAGAAGGATGCTTTGCTAATGCAAAACCCTCGCAATACCAGTTTGTGCGCTTCCCATAGCAGGAGAGGGGAAATATCAGGTGATTGATTGAGAGAGAAGTAGTCTTTAAGGGCTGCTTCTATTTCTAGACAGTGAGCTGGGTTTAC
Source organism: Staurois parvus (assembly GCF_062004578.1). Taxonomy (NCBI): domain Eukaryota; kingdom Metazoa; phylum Chordata; class Amphibia; order Anura; family Ranidae; genus Staurois; species Staurois parvus. Next base: position 2,059,313 of record NW_028317843.1, read on the forward strand.
AAGTAGGTTATCATTAATGATCCAAGAGGATTCAGCGGGGGATGGGGCCAACGAGGCCATTGATGTGAACACGGCGCAATGGTCAGACCAGGGAATGGGAATTATTTCAGAGGTCAAAAGCCGAGGGGAAGAGGCAGTGGTGACAAAAATATGATCTATCCTAGAGAATGACCGGTGGGGGTGAGAATAGAAGGTGTATTGGCGTTTGGTCGGGTTAAGTTCTCGCCATGAGTCTATCAAAGAATAACGTTGTAGTATGGATTGGAAGGTTTGTTTAGAAGCAGGGATAGGAGATAGTTGAGGAGATTTGTCAAGAAAGGGATATATTACATTATTAGAGTCTCCACTAACAATTAAAGTTCTGCGTTTATGATGGTCTATAACCGAGAGTATGTGTGAAAGGAATGGTAAAGGGTCTTGGTTTGGGGCGTAGTATGCAACAATGGTGACATCTACGTCAAGGAGTTGCCCTACTAACAGGAGGTAATGACCTTCTGGGTCTTTGATTTTGGTGCATGGTACGAAAGGTGTTGTTCGATGGAAGGTGATCAGTACTCCCCTTCGTTTGGCAGTGGCAGAGGCTGTGTAGACCTGAGGATATCGAGGACCAAAAAACTTAGGAGTGGAGTTGGAAGTGAAGTGTGTTTCCTGAAAACAGACCACGTGGGCTTTAAGTGTAGCAAAGGTTCGGAAAGCCTTATTACGTTTCTGCAGGATATTGAGGCCCTGAACATTCAGGGTAAGGACATTTAACGAGCCCATGGGTAAAGCGCATAGTGGATTGGATAGCATGGCACCACCGCCCAGGGTGGAGCCTGACGATCACTGCGGAGGATAAGATTGTTGCGGAGTATGTTAAGCAAGGTCATGGAGTCATGTTGGAGGGGGGGAAGAGGGGTACGGTAGGAGAGAGGTAACAGGAAAGAAAGGGTGTAAGAGGCCATTTAAGGCCTAAAAGGTGGGCTCCCAAGGACACCCTGAGTCAGGGTGGGCTAGGGAGCAATAGTAGCCCAAGTGTTATTAAATAACCAATACCACAGGGGCTAAGGTGGAGTGCGCAGGTACGCGGACCGTAAGGATGACAGCAATGTGATTACCAAATGGTGGCAAGGTCCCGGCAGAAAAAACAGGTATATTAAAAAGAAAAACATCCGATAAAATCAGGGAATCCCAGACTCAGACGGCACTAGCAGTGCTAGTGAAACCTCATGGGTGTAGGGGTATGGCATCGCATGCCGTCAAAGCCTAGGCTCCCAGATGTAAACTATTATGAAACCCAGGAGGGGGGGTTGCAGAACAGTCCCCATGTTGTGGGGCAACCAAGATTTAACATGTAGAGGGAGAGAGAATACTAACGGTGCTAATCGTAGTGACAACCAAAAGAGTATATCGCGTGGTGTGTGCGATAAAAATAAGGGGGGAAAAAAAAGGGGATAAACATGGGACATAGTTCAGTCCATGGTGTCTTGTGAGGGTAGGCCCGGAGACGAAAAACGCCCTCTCTTGTGGAAGTTGGATTGACCTTCAGTTGCACGCGTGGGGAAGGACTTCCGTGGCGAGCTGGATGTGGACCTCCGCTTGGCGCTCTCTGAAGACGTCGCTGGGGGATGTAGTTGCAGGGTCCGCAGGGTGTCTATAAGGTCCTCAGGCGTCTTGCAGGTGTAATCTCGGGACTGGTGTCGGAATCGCACCGCAAAAGGGAAACTCCACCTATATTGTATTGCGTGTTGTTGAAGTACTTGTAGGTGAGGTTTCATAGCCCTGCGCTTGGTGATGGTTGTGGGGCATAGATCCTGGAATAGTTGGTAGGTATGACCTTGGAACTGTAGAGATTCTGCGTTACGGGCAGCTTGTAGAAGTTGCTCCTTGGTACGGAAAAAGTGAAGCTTGGCTATAATGTCACGTGGCGGACCGTCATTGCGTCGTGGTGCTAACGCCCTGTGAACTCTATCCAATTCCAATCTATCGATTGGGATAGCTGGGGCAAGCTCTTGGAACAGAGCCGTTATTGTCGATTGTACATCAACGATTGTTTCCGGAAGGCCCCGGACACGTAGATTTGAGCGCCGTGCTCGGTTTTCAAAGTCCTCTAGTCGTGTCAATAAAGTTGCGTTTTCGTCACGCAGGAGATCAAGGTCATCCGTATGTGTCTGAAGTGAGGCGTCAAGACCATCCACCCTCTGTTCTAGGTCTGCAGTGCGCTGTCCTAGTTCACGGATTTCCCTAGATAGTGTGGCAGTGATGCGGTCTGAGGTTTGCTTCAAAGCTTTGTGTAGCATTTTTTCAAAGCGTGACAACAGGTCTGGGGGTGTAAGGTCAGGCGTCATGGCTTGTGTATGGACATCTGGTTCAGGGTCAGACTCACCCTCAGACGTGCAGGGATGACTGGGCTGCGGATCCTGCAGGGCTGCATATGCTTCTGCTGCCTGCTTGCTTCCACGTGCTGAAGCGGTGGCCATCTTTGTGGAGGCCTTTGCCAGGGCCTCCTTAATTGTTTTGGTGGATGGGGGGACCTGGTGCCGGGGTGCCCCTTTGACCATAGTGCTGCTTTTATTGGGGGGGGGCTGTTATTCCAATCTCAGCCCCCCTGTTCTCTCTCTTCTCTCCCCTGGCTCTATGTGCGAGGGTAGCGGTGGGCGGGCCTATGGACGGCTCGCTGCAGGGACGGAGTCCTCTGTCAGATTTCTCCGACTTACCGCAGAGGATCCGCCGAAGTGCAGGGCGGATCGGACCCTGGGAGGATCACCACGGGGACCGGGTCCCCTCCTGGTATATTGCGGGCCGGGACCCGCTGCTTCAGGGCACTGTCACCCGACGGGGAGACGGAGCCTCAGCGGGACATGTCTTTCCCGCCGGCCGCGCATGCGCACTCCCCCACTTGCTTTAAATTTTAATTACAGTCCGTCACTTTACAAATGTCAACTTTTACAGCCAAATTGAGATACTCTACCTTATATTTGTTACATGTTTTCCATTTACATACCTTAAAAAATATATGTAAAAATTGCTGTTTACTTTTTACTTGATCTTTACTTGCTGAAAAATCCTACCTCACTTTCCACTTTTATGTAATGTTATAGAGAGGGCACAATTAACCCTGTCTATTCTGTGATGGCAGATTTCATTTTTAGTTGTAAATTAATTTTAACACTGTCTGGATAATTCAAAAGGTGCGCCTCTTTAGAGTTTTGTTGTGTTTCAGCATAATAGATGTTGATGAGGGCCCCAAATTCATGTACCTGTTGAAAACCAAAATTTAAAGTGGAAATCAAGTCTAGAAATAACTAAGCCTAAAACTGCTTCCATCCCCTTCTAACATCTAAAATGAAACAGCATATACTTATCATTTCTCATAGCTCTCCAGTCTGGTCACATGACCTCCTCAGTGACCGGTTTCAGGGCAAAGGAGAGGGTGCTGACAACTGAGGGAATGCCTGAGTGGTGACGTCACATGCAGGCTTACTTGGGGGCATCTGTTGTGACCTGTCTCCCTCTCCCCTGAAGCCAACCTCTGGGAGCCAATAATATGGCCAGCTCATGGAGCTCTGAGAACAGGTAAGTATAAGCATCCTTCTTCTACAAGGTAGTTAGTATAGGTGTTAAAATTGCGGTGGGAGATTAGTTGGTTCTAGAAGTGAACTCCACTTTAAGGCAAGCACCTACATTTGTCTTGTGGAGGCACTCCATGCAAGTGAGCTTCCTTTCAAGTGGCGTAAGGGGGCAATATCTGGGAGCACCCTTATCTTACCTTATTTGATAATCCCCCCACACTCTAACAACCACCTGGTCAGGGTTGTGGGAAAGAGGCCCTTGTACTCATCAACATGAGCACTCCCATGTTGAGGACATGTGGCCTGATATGGGTCACAGGGTTTGCATGGTGTGCCAGGTGTGCCATTTCACATTCAGGTTTAGCAGAACCCCCAAAACAGTTTTTTTTAAAAAAAAAACGGAATTTTTTTTTTCAATTTCACAGATTTGTCTTCCATTGACTTTCGCGGGGTTTGGATTCAACATCTAAACTTTTGATATGTTCAACCAAACCTCCACAAACTGAGCATGACAAACTTTATAATGGATTTTAGAGATTGGGTTTAGAGTTACTTTAAAAATGAAACTCAATAGGCCATTATTGGCAACAACTGCACATTTGTTCCCATTTCCTTTTCTGTAGTTTTATAAATAGGCATCAGGAACAGTTCACCTCCTGACATTGGTTAAGGTCTTTCACTGTTATAAGACCATAAAGTGAAATCAGCACACACACATTTTTATTACAAAAGCTGCCTTCCCAATACATGCATGCACTCTCAGTGTTCTGTGGAGAAAAGCTAAAGTGTTTGCACACTTTTAGAAGTGATTGACTCTTGGAGAATATCTTGCCTTGTTTGAAATGCCAATTGCATTAAATTTGACTTGTATCCCAGTGCAGATGTCTGAGAAAATCTTTGAGCCAATCACACAAGTAGGATTGACAATTTTGGAGGTGTTCTGTACACCAAAGGTTCTATTTCCAAATAAGACCCTCTAGGTCTGGTAGGAAGGTTAGGAGGGACCCCACAGTAACATATTTTTTTAAAATGCATGGGGTTCTGCATAAAAGCCATACCAGGCCCTTAAAGCTTGGTAGGACTTTTATGGGGAACCCCACCCCCCAAAAATGGGGGGGGGGAGTGTGGGATCCCCCCTAAATTCCTACCGGACCCTTGATCTGAGCACAGGCCTGGCAGGGCAGGAAAGGGGGGATGATCAGGGGTGGACTGACTATTAGGGAACTCGAGCAATGCCCGGGGTCAGTAGAGGGCCCCATGAGAAGCCCCTGGTACCTTTCATAGGCTTTTTTGGGTGTGGTTTGAGTGTGGGCAAGGACACAGGGGCCCCATGATCCCTTATTGCCAAGGGGCCCCATGAGTTGTCAGTCCGCCCCTGGGGACAATCAAGCACTCTCCCCTGCGGCTTACCAGACCATGTGACGGTGTCCCCATGCCGCTGGGGACCAAAGCCTCTTCTCTACAACCCTGGCCCAGCGGTTGTGGGAGTCTGTGCGCAGGGGGCTCAATAGTATCAGGGTACCCCTTAAATTAACGGGGAACCCTGATGCTGCTCCTCCTTGTGAATGAGTAAGGGGTACTTTTACCCCTACCCATTCACTAAAGGGTTACATTTATAAAAAATAAAGATGTCAGACTTTTGAAAAATTTCTTGAATTTAACAAAAAACAAAACAACAGTTTTTCACAAGTCCTTTAATTTAAAAAAAAAAGCAAAACAAAAGGTTCCATCAGTGTAATTCATCGCCAATCATGGCGTCCAGTGTTGTCCCGACAATGCCGACTTGCCTAAATTTGTTAAAAAAGATGCCTGCTGACCCATCTGCACCCCCCGAGCAGTCGCCGCAATATGACAGGTCTGACAGTTTCTGGTCACATGCAAACTATTGGGCGGAGCTAGCGGTGACATAATTTTTTTTTCTCGGGGAGAGTATTCTCCTCTCTTGTCTTCAGCAGTGTCCAGCAGCACACAGCATGAGGCTGCAGTGTAAGCACTGTGACTTTGGCCAACCATGGCTCTCACAGTGCATTGTGCTGTGAGTGGACAAAGCAGTGCATTGCATTGACCTGTGGTCAGGTGCATTGCTTTGGCCAACCATGGCTCTCACAGTGCATTGTGCTGTGAGTGGACAAAGCAGTGCATTGCATTGACCTGTGGTCAGGTGCATTGCTTTGGCCAACCATGGCTCTTTCAATGCAGTGTGAGAGCGCAGTGTATTGTGGATGCATGGCAGGTGAATAGTAACCCACTTATCATTCATGCGAACACACGAACAGCCAATGTCGAACTTACATTTGTCTCGAACATCGAGCCCAATACTAGAAAGTACCAAAAACCCTTTTTTATGCATTGCCTCGGATTCTGCATATTTAAGTGTTTATCTTTTCAAACAAGTGTTGTGTTTCAAGCTTTAATTCAAAGTAATAACATAATAGCTGCTTGAAGAAAATGCCTTTAAGAAGTTAATCACCCTGAAAATTAGAAATGTTAGCGGCTACTAGAAAATAAAATGTATCGTTTCTCAATTCTGTGCATGCGGCTTCCTTTATCTGTTATTTTGGTGTTGTGTTCATTAAAGCGATTTCTGTTTCATTAATAGCGCTTAAATAGCTCTTTGTGGTTCCTGAATCTGCCATTCCACTACAAATTGCCTTTTGGTTTTATTCTGATTTCCAGAAGATCAGTAAATCATCTATTTAATTATTTCCGAGCTGTCCATGACTAACTGTTCTTGAGTCTGCTGTTTTTGAATTTTTGTTTCTCTGCCATGTAAATGTGTAACGGTGACAGATTTATGAAAATGTAATTACATTTTATGCACTTTTTATTAATCTTGCTTCTGTAAGGATTGCATTAGCATCAATGTTCCTGGTAGGAAAAAGGCAGTTTCAAATATAATTAATAATTTAAAAAACACTATAGTATTTTGTTGAAGAGAATGAGGTACCTAAAGTTATATTTACTAAGATCTGTAATGTGGTCACAGGAAGATGCAAATGTCAATACTCATAAAGTTATCAAACAAGCAACCAAAAATGCTAAATTAATGCCAGCGCTCAACAGCAGTGAAGTCTACAAGTCTATAGGGTTGATTTACTAAAACTGGAGAATGCAAAATGTGGTGCAGCTATGCATAGAAACCAATCAGCTTCCAGTTTTTTTTGTCAAAACGTAAAACGACATTAACACTTCCTTTTTTTAAAAAAAATAAAATAACAAACATTTCATACTTGCCTGCTCTGTGCAATGGTTTTGCACAGAGGAGTCTCGATCCTCCTCTTTTCGGGTCCCCTGATGGCGCTCCAGACTCCTCCTTCGGTGAGTGCCCCCATGGAAAGCAGCTTTTCATGGGGGCACCAGTGCAGGCTCACTTCCAAGGCTCTCTGTCTGTGTCCATTGACACCGTCCCCCACTTGCTTGACACAGCATCTGATTGACATCAACGGAAGCCAATGGTTCCCGCTGCTATCAATCTGTCTAGGGAGGAGGGAGAAATCTGCAAGAGCCGCTGGTCTTGTGCACATCGCTGGATCGAATCAGGCTCAGGTAAGAAAAAGGAGGGCTGGGGGGAATTCGGCAGCACAGAAGATTTTTCACCCTAATGCATAGAATGCACAAAGGTAAAAAACCATAATGCTTCAGAACCACTTTAATTGAACAAGCTTTTAGAAGCTGATTGGCTGCCATGCACAGCTGCATACGATTTTGCACTCTCCAGTTTTAGTAAATCAGCCTCTATATCTGCCAAAGTTCTAATTGTTGAGAAAAGTATGTTGCTGTAAATAGTCTGGTTTCTGAGCAGGCAGCTTCTACACCCTAGAGACTCTCCACATTCTCCTTGGCTTGTAGTGTAATGTAACAAAAATGGAAATTGAAGAGCCACACCACTAACACACCAAAAAGTAGCCAACAATCTGGGGATCCAAGAGTTCTAATTATTGGCACAGAGTCTCTTTCTTCAACATACAGTAATAACATAATATAGTTGTAAAAACAACCACTTCCTTGCGGCGCTCTTCAGACATTGACTCTGGTGAAATGGTTCTTCCCCGAAACTCATTAGCCAGTAAATTAGAGGTTAGTTTTCGAATGAAGCACTAATGGATTTATAAGTGCATTCATTGGTCGATGAGATGTTTCTTATGGAAATGAGTGAGTGAGAACAGGATATTCATGTTTATCAATTAAAGATTTTTTGAGAATTTTACACCAGTGTGCTCTCTGTTTCATTTACCGTTCACATAGGTTATCTTTTGACAGCCTGTGAAGGAAACATACCCAATTCACATTTTGTGATGGTATGATTACTACAGATTACAATCCTTTTTGGGCCTGTTTATGCTTACGATAGCTCTCTTTAGAGGCATTTGATGGACAATAAGGAGGTCCTTACACCTGCTTTGACCCCTAAAATCCTGCTCTACTAGGCTGCAACCGATGATAGCAGTGCAGCCCTGTTCAGATGAATGGGTTGCCTTTGGTAAGCTGTACCACACAAAAAGCACAACAGTGGGTGTCGTTTTTTTACATGAACATTTCATCTGCTCCCTTTGCAGCTTAAGGGAATGCAGTTGAGGAGTAGTAAAAATGTTGCTCAACCATGTGTTTCAATTGCCTCCCAACAGCAAGTGTAAACAAGGCCTAAAGAGTTCATCATATGATATCAGATAGTAGACTACCACAACGGTGTAGCTAATAGAAGTTACAGTGGCAATTAGTCATAATTGAAGTAAACAAAAGCTTGTGGACCCAGGCACAAAAACTTGGCCATACACTAAAAGAATTTAATTTGAACATTTTTGTTTTTAAAACATTAATTTGATTCTCAAATCATTAGTGGAGTCAAATCAATGTCCATGAAGAAAATTTTATGGAGCTGGATAGAACATTTTTCTCAAAAGAACAGTGAATGTGGTTTTTGTTTAGGAAATCCCATTCACTACAAAACTGAATATTAACACCAAACTTTTTAAAGTACTTTTGATTTGTCAAGGTATTGAATATACTGATGAGAATTTTTGTACAAATGTTTCCATGGAAGTTCATTTGAATATCTACTAAGGTTTGGCCAACTTAAAGTAGTTGTAAAGGCTAAAGTTTTTTTTTCTTTGCATTAATGGAAAAAACTTTCTGCATGCAGCTCCCTCCTCCCCTCCCCTCCCCCAGCCTCCCCCCCCTTATACTTACCTGAGCCCCATCTCAATCCAGCGATGTGCACAAGAGCAGAGGCCCTCTACCTTCTGATTTGCTTGGAAACAGCAGTGGGAGCCATTGGCTCCTGCTCCTGTCAATCACAGTCAGTGAGGAGGGAGCTGGGAGCATGGACGATCAATGGACACACACAGCCAGCTCAGGAGTGAGTATACATAAGTGCCCCCAGAGCAAGCAGCTTGCTATTGGGGCCCTTGGCAGGGGAGAGGGGCCAGGAGCACCAGCAGGGGACCCGATAAGAGAAGGGTCGGGCCTGCTCTGTTGGTAAGTATGCCATATTTGGTATTTTTTAAAAATTAAAAAACCTTTATAATCACTTTAAGAACAAGTATGCAGATAAGGGAATTTGACTTTTTTCTGATTTTCCTGAGCTGCATACTTTGATTGAGTGACTCAAAGTATCATAGCCAGAGCCAAAAAAGTCAACTAGAATCCAAGTCCAAGTTATGGACATTCAATCATTTTATTGTACATATTCCTAACCAGCAGCATATGAGCTTTCAAGTGTATGTAAACCCTAAAGCCCCGTTCACACTTTGAAGCATAACATTGAAATGTTTATGCGCAGTTTGTACACATTTTTGCGCTGCACATATATGGAAGTCTATTTATTTTAATGGACTGCCCTAGGTGTGAAATAAGCATCGATGCAACTCATGTAGTTTTTTTGATCATCAAGCTTTTTAGGTGTGCATTTGTATGCGTTTGTTGTTCATTTTTTCTGCTTGGAAAAATTTACATCTGCTGACCTGTGTTTTTCACGCGTTTTGTGAATGCATGCAAAAATGCACGTTGTTGTGTGAATGGGACCCAACAATGAACGTCTGTTTTTCTCCCTTTGGGATTTGTTAAATTTACTATTAAAAGCATTTTGTCATATCTGTTTGATAAGTGCAAATAGAAACCTGTTCATTCCATCAGAAATTCAGAGAGCTGATAGTGTTGTCTGCAGCACTGAAATCTCAAGCAGTGGTATCAGCCCCACATTGTTCACTTCTGTAGACTACACAGTCCCACCCACCCCCTTTTTACAAATGGGAAGAGGTGGAGGTGTTCCTTTGTCCACTCTGCTCCTTACAGGTAATCATAGTGGGGTTAGAGAGCTTGTCACTCAAGGACAGTATAAAATAGGCTGGGCAGGAAATCTAATGAACCCATCATCTCTAATTATGGGTAATCTGCAATATATGAAGTGTTTGTTCTTGGGATTAGATACAGTTTATAAAAGCCCTCAGTTACCTCTGTTGCTGCAGGCACTGAGGGCTTCAAACCAGAGGAGCTATGCTCCTTACCAGCTTCATTTTTCCTGCTCCCCGCTCCCAGCAGTGACCCAACTGTCTTCCGGCCTTCCAATCTCTGTTGTAAAAACAAAACAGGGGAGGGGAAGCAGAGTGAGGAAACCTGGTTGGATTACTTCAAAGCTTCTTTTGTGATCTTTAAGGATGAATTACTGCTTTACTGCTTGTTAAGAATGTGTAAATACAGCATTTGAGTGTCCATCATCTGGCTATAGGTTCATTTAAAGTAGTATTCCAGTTTCATTTTACTTTAAAGTGGAGTTCCAATCAAAAGTGGAAGTTCTGCTTATTTGCCTCCTCCCTCCCTCCACTGCCATATTTGGCACTTTTTTTGGGGGAGCGGGTACCTGGTTTTGACAGGTACGCACTCCCACTTCTGGCTCAGTTCACCATGGTGAAGTGAGCCAGAAGTTCGGCCCCCTCCTTGCTCCCACAGTCTCCTGGAAACTTTCACAGGTCCCAAGAGACTGGTGGACCAATTAGGAGGCACAGCAAGACTCGCGCATGCGCAGTGGGCCCCAGGCTGTGAAGCCACAAGCTGTCACTGACTGGTGCCCACAGTAGAAATGTTTGCTCCATGGAGGACAGAAGGAGAGAAGGGACTGCATAGGTGAGTACATCGCTGGACCCCGGGACAGGTAAGTGTGTGCTTATTAAAAGTCAAAAGCTACAGTTTTTGTAGCTGCTGACTTTTAATAAACACAAAAATGACCGGGACTCTACTTTAAGTAGTTTGCACTGGCCTTTCCAGAGAAGCTATGTATTTTTATTAAGGAAGGGTTCCTCTGATTGGCAACGGTGAAAATGTGATGTCTTTGCCCATCTCTCCACCTCCACCAATCAGAGGTAGGCTTGTATTTATTGAAGCTTCACCTGAATAGCATAGAAACACACATCCTGACTCTATTTGGTTCTGGAAACAGGCAGAAAGTTGCCTGTACTACTGCTGGAGCACAGCACCACTAACTCTATGTAGCTAATGCAACTAAATTGCGCACACAGCAGCCTCATCACTTAGCAAAGGAAATAGTTCATTTGGACCAATTTAGCTGAACTATTTAAAGGCAAACAAAACCCAGAATTATACTTTAAGTTTACAGGATGTTAGAGGCAGGGATGGAGACTCAACTCTAAGCAGGGAAATGGCTATACCTAGACTATTTTAAAGCCAAAAAATGACCTCTGTCCATTTGGAAATATTTAGCAAGACTTGAAAAACAGCTGTTCTTCATAGGTCTCCATCCAGTCTGGCAAAGCTGGAGCTACTTTGCCCAAAAATATACTACAGGATCCAGATGTACAAACCTAACCCAAGGAATATCCAAGGAGTACCCCAAGCGGGAAAAAGGAAGGCCAATGGATACTACATATAGGCACCTTCTGGTATCTGCTTTTAATTTCATTGGTTCACTCATTTTAATCATGTTACAGATTCATTTTCTACTCCATCCTGCTACTACAATCAAACAATTCCCAATTCACAACATACTAAGATAAATTCCAGGCTTTGTGCTTCTTATATCTACATTATCTATAGTAGCTTGTTTGATTAAACCAGGTAATTAGCACCCTGTTGCTTCATATATGCTTTAGCTGCATGCTGTTGCTGAATATTCTTGTCTGCCCAAGGTAATTTGTTAGAAAAATGTCCCTGGAAATTACTCTAAAATATTGACATCTATAAGCAGACAATATTATATTGGCACACTAAGGGGTTTATTTAATAATATGCTGCTATGAGCAATGATGTGCAGTAACCCAAAGCAATTAGATTTCAGATTTCATTAATTTGGAGCAGTCAGAAGTATGAAAAATGATTTCTGAATGAAATGAAAGAGTTCCTGCTGATATCCTAGCAGCATATGCATTATGATACATTACGTGCTAGAGGGATGTGTCCAGATGTAAAAAGCATTATCAGTTAACCCTCCGCATATACCTCTGTATAGATAACGGCATTAACAGACCAATTACTAGTTCAATTGGAGGGACCACCCTCTGGCCTTTGTGCTTTGCATTGTAAGCCATGGGGATCCCAAGGGGTTATGGGACAGGATTCCAAACCAATTGTGACATCAATATCTTGCTAAAAAAACAACATGCTTCCTTATAGGAGGCTATTATCAATAAATAGACCTAGGAAAGAGTCTTTACTGGTTCAAAAATGAATAGATCATTGTGGCTAAAAAGAGATAACGGTGGATTCAGTCAACTAACTCAGCTCCTCATCCCCATAATGCATATAGCATAGACCAAAACAAAAATAGTGGGATTTTAAATGGTGGGGAAAACCTCCCTTCAGAAACAAAACTCATAAACAGCTTAGTGTAAAGGAAAATTATTTTATTACAATATTTTAAAATACTTTGGGGTATTTAACTTAATATCATCTGTTAATAAGATAAGCAGCTCAGCCACCCCTGCCAACATAATTTCCCCCCGCATATTATAAAACATATCATAAATGACAAAAGCAAAACATCTAAACAATGAGGGGAAAATCCAAGGATAAGGCAAAACATGTTGTTCCAATGTGTTTCGCATATAGCTTCCTCAGGGGTTCAAGGGGTGCAGGTACCTGTAGCTGCAGAAGAAAGAACAATGCAATAATATACAAATAATATCGATACAAAAAAGGAAAAGAAGAGGTCAGAGGTAAATAGATGGAATAAAGGGGATGATTCTGATGCCCAAAGGTTCAGTTCAGGGGCCACCACAGGCCAAGCATGGGAAGGGGGAAGCTACAAAACCTACAGACAGCCCCTCTAATGATACTAAAAATATTATACAAAATAAATATATGTAAGAGAGGCGCAGCAATGAGACCCATAAGCCCAGCAATACAATCAAGAACCCACCTCAACAGCTCATTGTGGTATAAATAGCCTTGGTCAGTGCAGCCAAAAGGGTAGAATTCTGTCCAGATTGTTACAGGGTTATAAAGGGGAGAAAGAGCTGCACCACCCCCTCCAAGCTGTTCCGGCGTCATAATGTTGGAAATCAGCAGCATAGGTGGATGTCTCACCGTCATTGATGGTGGGGAGAGGAATGGAAGTCTTCGCCACAATTCTGAGCCCGCCCGGAGACAAACAGGCCACCAGTAGTAACCTACACAGTGGAATGTAATCATCCCATTAGGCAGACACAACTGAGGCAAGTGACACTAGTGCCCCCCCAGAAGTCAACCTGTGGGTAACATGAAAGATCATTTAGCACAGGGGTTAAAATTTCGAGTCCAGACCTACTAGCTGGTCACAAAACTTACTCTCCACCAGTTGCCCCACCCAACCCCAGGCCCGCCCCCACCCTCGGCCTGCCCCCAACCACGCCCCCTTAAAGCTTATGAAATTACATTTTTCTTTAGAATAAAGAGTCCAAAATATAAAACTGTACACAGTAATGTATATCCCAGCTTCCCTGTACTCCATTATAGTGATATGACATGTTGTGTACAGTACTTACTCCTAGTTCCTCCGAGTCCCCCGCGGCGGTGGAGAGGGTGTCTCCTCTCAGCGGAGCCGATGAAGCCGGAAACTGGAAGTTGTAAACCGTAACTCGGCTTCACAATGAGGCTTGGAGCGCAGATGCAGTCGCTACATGCTTCACCTGTTCTCACTGCTCGCCACAGAGAAATTTCTCCTCGCATTTGGTGAGCGGGCAAGCAGCTTTTTCACACCCTGATCTAGCACCATCTTGTGGTCAAAGTGAAGTATGTACATAGCATACAATATCCTCAATAAGTTAGCTTTGAGGATATTATATACTATTTTTGCACAGTCTGTACATACTTCACTTTGACCATAAGATGGTGCTAGATGATGACACCACTGGTTGACTTCTGGTGGAGCGGGCGGTAGTGTCTCTTGCCTCAGTTGTGTCTGCCTAATAGAATAATTACATTTTGCCATGCTGGTTAGTGCTGGCAGTCTGTATTTCTCTGGGAGGGCTTCACTTCCACTCCTCTCCCCGCCATCACCACGTATGTGTGTGTTGACACATCCACCTGCACCACTAATTTCTGACATTATGATGCTAGAAGTGGCATGGAGGGGGGTGGGCAGGCTCTTTCTCCACTTTATAACCCTTCCACAATCTGGACAGGATGCTGCCCTTTTGGCTGCACTGACCAAGGCCATTTATACTACAATGTCCTGTTGAGGTGGGTTCTTAATTTTATTACTGTGTGGATGTTGTCTTTTTATTTTTTGTGGATATCTCCAGGACTGACAATAGCAATTGTTGCTGTTTTTGCTTTCTTCACTGTGGGATTTGTAGGTGTTTGGTCAGCTTGAGAGTATGGCAAGGCCTCTTCTCTATGTTATTTAGGACCTTCATTAACATTTGCGGACAGTCCTGTATCTGAAAGTAATACATAAGGACATACAGTATACACATAGATACTAATTTTCTCACCCCTTTTGTTATTGTGGTCTTACCTGTGGTCTCATTGCTGTGCCCCTCTTACATATATTTATTTTGTATAATCTTTTTAGTATCATTAGAGGGGGCTATCTGTGGATTTTGCCACTTCCCCCCTCCCATGCTTGGCCTATGGTGGCCCCTGGACTGGACCTTTGGGCATCAGAATCATCCCCTTTATTCCATCTATTTACCTCTGACATCTTCAGTCGTATACTGAGTGGAACTCATCAGGCCAGGCTAAGCACCCCTTGAGGGTTATCTTTGTAAGTTTTTGAAATGTTTTTTTCATGTTTTCATATTATTATATTACACTGTATATATCTTTTTTTTCTTTTCCTTTTTTTTATTGACATTACTTGTATATTATTGCATTATTCTTTCTTTTGCAGCTACAGCTACCTAAACCCCTTGAACCCTCAAAGAAGCTAAATGCGAAACGAGTTGGGACAACAACTTTTGCCTTATCCTTGGTTTTTCCTCCCATCATTTAGATGTTTTGCGTTTGTCACTTATTATAGGTTTTATAATATGTGGGGGAAATTATGTTGGCAGGGGTGGCTGAGTTGCTTATCTTATTAATGGATGATTTTAGGGGTAAATACCCCATGACATTTTAAAATATTGTAATAGAAGTTTTTTTATTAACACTAAGCTGTGTATAAGTTTTGTTTTACCCACCATGTAAAATCCCACTATTTTTGTTTTGGTCTAGAACAGGGGTCTCCAAACTTTCTAAAGAAAGGGCCAGTTTACTGTCCTTCACACTTTAGGGGGGGCAAATTGTGCTATGGAGCAGTCTCAGGCTTAAAATACATTGAGCAGGGATGAGGATATTGTTATAAAACCATCAGATGGGTGGGAACGTAGTCTTATTTGATAGAAATCACTACAGGGAGATGTGCATGAAAATATTGAATAATAGGGATTGGTATACAATCACTCCAGAACAGTTAGTTCACAAATATAGAGATGCATTTATCAATATTTTGTCACAGGCTTATCATTATTATTATACAGTATTTATAAAGCGCCAACAGTTTGCTCAGCGCTGTACAATATAATGGGAGACAATACATGCGACAGTACAATAACAATACAATGCGATACACAAGGGGTTCGAGGGCCCTGCTCCTTGGAGCTTAAAATCTAGGAGGGAGGGGGTAGTGGTACAGGAGGAAAATCTGTGGGGGATTGAGTGGTAGGAAGAGTGGAGGATGTCAGCAATTAGCGGGGGGTGGGGTAGGCTTCCCTGAAGAGGTGGGTTTTCAGGGTGCGCCTAAAGGAGAGGAGAGTAGATGATAGTCTGATGGATTGGGGTAGGGAGTTCCAGAGAATTGGTGACACCCTGGAGAAGTCCTGGAGGTGGGCATGGGAGGAAGAGACCAGGGAACTAGAGAGAAGGAGGTCTTGTGAGGAGCGCAGAGTACGTGTTGGGTGGTATTTGGATATTAGGTCGGTGATGTAGTTTGGGGCAGTATGATGGACAGCTTTGTACGTCAGTGTTAGGATTTTGAAATTGATACGTTGGGCAGTCGGAAGCCAGTGGGGTGATTGACAGATGGGGGTGGCGGAAACGGAGCGGTTGGTAAGGTGGGTGAGTCTGGCTGCAGAATTCAGGATAGACTGAAGTGGGGATAGCCTGTGGCGAGGTAGGCCAGTGAGGAGGGAGTTGCAGTAATCGAGTTGTGATATGATGAGGGAGTGGATGAGCTGCTTAGTGGTTTCTGGGGTTAGGAATGGGCGTATTTTGGCATTGTTGCGAAGGTGGAGTCTGCATGAGTTTGTTATTGATTGGACTTGGGGCTGGAAGGATAGATTGGAGTCAAGAATGACGCCAAGTACTCTGGCCTGTGGGGCGGGCCTGATGGTGGCATTGTTGGACGTGATGGAGAAGTCAGTAGGGGGTAGTGTGCAGGCTGGGGGGAAGATTAGGAGTTCAGTTTTGGAGATGTTCAGTTTAAAGAAGTGGAACGACATCCAATCTGATATGTCATTCAGTAGGCTTGTGATTCGGGCGGAGACAGAGATCATCAGGATATAATTGATAAAGACATGTATGAGTCCTTAGTGGTGAAATTTCCCTGCACACCAACATTCTATGCTTTACCTAAAACCCATAAAAATTTGCTGCAACCCCCATGTAGACCGAATATATGGGGTGTTGGTTCTCACACTGAAATGGCAAGTCAACTTATGGATGAATATTTGCATCCTCATGTAACCTCTTTACCCTCTTATATTCAGGAGACCTCTGGAGGGAATTGAGGTGCCTCTGGATACATGGCTGATCGCCATTGATATAAAGGCATTATATAGTAGTATACCTCATCATAAAGGAACTTCGGTAGTTCAAAGTTTCTTAAGAGAAAGACCACAGGAGTCTCACAAGTACAGTGAGTTCATTCTCATGGTCTTAGAGCATATTTTGACTCGTAATGTATTTGTATTCAACTGCCCCCTCTATCACCAGGTGCAGGGAGTAGCGATGGGGACCTGTTGTGCCCCATCGTATGCTAACCTGTACCTGGGGGGTGGGAGCAGTCGGTATTTTCAGATGAGAGGTTTGAGAGATTTTTGGCCCACATGCTGTTATGGCTTCACTACATAGACAATGTGGTGTTGTTTGGACAGGATTTTTGGATGAACTTTTGGAATGTATGGTAGTTTTGAACGAAAATGACTTTATTCTCAAATTTACGGTTCAATATGATAAAAACCAGATCTCTTTTTTTGGACATCCAAATCATGATCTTAGATGGTGGTCGAATAGGTACCACCTTGTATCGTAAACCCACTGTGGGTAATACGATATTACATGCAGATAGCTTTCATCCAAAACTTCTTATACACAGTATTCCATACTGTCAGTACCTGAGACTACGATGCATTTGCTCAGATGAACATCAGTTCAAACAGGAAACAGATGCGTTATGGGATAGGCTTCTTATGAGAAGATATTCAAGTATAATGCTTAGGAAAGCTTACAATAGGGCCCATAATCAAAAAGGAGAGAACCTCTTATTCAGACAGCAGAAAAAAATCACAATCTAATACGGTCAGACTGATTATCTCATATACAAAGCAACATGTACAAATCAGTCGAATTATTGAACAACACTGGTATTTGTTGGCAAATGATATTCTCAAGAAATACTTGAAAGCGTTCCGCAAAATTACATAGATGACTACGCTCAGTAAAAGATAGGGTAACTCAGAGCCATTTTCAGAGTATATGAGAAATGAGATGATAGATCGCTAAATGGTACATGGAAATGTGAATATTGCAGTTTTTGTAGCTGGATATTCAAAAGTCAAACCCTATTTTTGCCGGATGGTACATCTTATGCCATCAGCCAATTTGTAGATTGTCAAACCATTGGGATTGCTTATATCATATTTCGTGAATGTGGCACATTTTATGTAGGGAAAACGAAATGCCAATTTTGGCGAAGGATAAAAGATTATGTATACTGTGGAAAAAACAACCTGCTATCTACCCCGACTGGTAAACATGTGGAATTACACCATAGAGAGGGTACAAAAGTCCTCAAATTTGCAGCCTTGGAACAAATCCATGAGAACCCTAGAGGGGGCAATTTTGACAAAATTATTTTACAGTGTGAAACGTGCTGGATCTACCATCTTAAAGCGACCACACCACGTGGATTAAATGAAACAATCAGTTTCAAATCTTTCTTATAATGACTTACTTGAATCTGTGGCATGATATGTTCTGTGTTTTATGATGTAGGGCGACCAGTGTGAATTCATATGTCTTATGCTCTACTGTATGAGGCCATTGTTAATTCTGCAATTACTGTGAAATATAATGGATGTTAACCTTTATGATTATTATACATAAACTCGCCCTGATATGTACAAAGCCATATGTATGATAATTGATGTAGTACTAATGCTTTAGTTTTGTACAAAACAGACATACTTGTTGTTAATTGATTGATTGGCTCATGGTCTTTGAAAAATTGTGGCTTACTACACTGGGGCCTGATTGGTCTTTGGGAGGACATATGCACCCATGATTACCACCCCTTGGTAAATGATACATTGGGTCCAGCAATTCCTTTGGGTTCATCCCATGGGCATGGGTGTAGATCACTTTGGACATGGGTGTCGATCACTTGTCAGCCCAAGTGTGTACTTCTAGGGTGCACGCCGGCCCGAGTGTGTACTTCTAGGGTGCACGCCGCGTCATTGTGTCATTGCGCCAGTGTTTTTACATTGACGTTGATGACAGGAGTGGCGGGTGTATAAGAAGGACACCATATCGGAGGGACACTGATAGGGTGCTGGACGCGATTGCTGGAGATTTTAAAGGTAGCTATGTGATATGCTTTTTGATGGGTTAATTGGAGGCGCGGAAGCATTCGACTTGTTGGACTATGTTTGTGTGTATATATATCTGACTAATGTGGGCACTTTTTTGTATCCTAGGCAAATATAGGAGGACATTGATGCCAATTTATGTTTTCATTTCCCCATTGTGGGAGCGGAGATAGCCATTGGGATTATACTGTATCTATTTCCAGGTGAGAGTATATATATGTACCATGATTGGGTATTAGGTGTATGTTTATTCATATACATATACATATATTCATATATATTTTGACATATCAATAAATTTGTAGAATGATATAGGGTTTCTCAATATATATTTCAGATGAGAGCCCAATGAATCGTGGTTGTGGCCTACTCATTTCAAGGGTCCACACATTTACAAACTAACAGTGGCCTGGTCCTAGATTGTATCCACATATAATATAGCTTGCGGATGGTTCGCATATGAGTAAGTGGTTACATATACTTAATTTTGGTATGCTTATACACACATATATGAAACAATGAGGATTTTCATTTGGGGGGGCCTCTGTTCATATTTTTCTGTAGAATTAATACAGCTACTGAGCAGGATGGAATGATCCGTACCCGATTAGAAATTATGGTTTATGAAGTTTGGGAATTTTCCCCCCTTCTGTAACTGAGGCTGTTTATTAGAGATGAGCGAATTATTCAAAAATTTGATTCGGCTGATTCGGCGAATTTGCGGAATAAATTCGATTCGAGTCGAATATATTCGCTGCAAATTTAACTTATAAAAAGGGTGTTTCTAGGCTTCAGAGAGCCTTTATATTAGTGCAGAACACTGTACCTTTAATTTAAATGCCCTTGGAGTCTGCTGGGGAAGAGAAATAATACTGTCAGTCAGTATGACATGCAGATGAGTGCCGTCGATCTTAGAATCACCGCACACTTCACTCATTTGGGCAGTCACGGGGCCAAAACCAGAGTGTGGAGCCACAGTGTGGCGGTGGAGGCAGCAGCAATGGGAGGCCATACAGCACCCTATGACAAAATGGAACCCACCAGCAGTGTGAGGAGACCTGAAAGTGGCACATGGCAGAGTGTGGCGATGGAGACAGCAGCAATGGGAGGCCGTACAGGGACCCATGACACACTCTGGACCTGGCAGCAGCATGAGGAGGCGGTACAGGGGCCCATGACAGATTACGGGCCTGGCAGCAGCCTGAGGAGTTGGTACGGGGGCCCATGGCAGATTATGGGCCTGGCAGCAGCAATGGGAGGCCATACAGCACCCTATGACAAAATGGAACCCACCAGCAGTGTGAGGAGACCTTAAAGTGGCACATGGCAGAGTGTGGCGATGGAGACAGCAGCAATGGGAGGCCGTACAGGGACCCATGACACACTCTGGACCTGGCAGCAGCATGAGGAGGCGGTACAGGGGCCCATGACAGATTACGGGCCTGGCAGCAGCATGAGGAGTCGGTACGGGGGCCCATGGCAGATTACGGGCCTGGCAGCAGCAATGGGAGGCCGTACAGGGACCCATGACACACTCTGGACCTGGCAGCAGCATGAGGAGGCGGTACAGGGGCCCATGACAGATTAAGGGCCTGGCAGCAGCATGAGGAGTCGGTACGGGGGCCCATGGCAGATTACGGGTCTGGCAGCAGCAATGAGAGGCCATACAGCACCCTATGACAAAATGGAACCCGCCAGCAGTGTGAGGAGACCTGAAAGTGGCACATGGCAGAGTGTGGCGATGGAGACAGCAGCAATGGGAGGCCGTACAGGGACCCATGACACACTCTGGACCTGGCAGCAGCATGAGGAGGCAGTACAGGGGCCCATGACAGATTACGGGCCTGGCAGCAGCATGAGGAGTCGGTACGGGGGCCCATGGCAGATTACGGGCCTGGCAGCAGCAATGGGAGGCCGTACAGGGACCCATGACACACTCTGGACCTGGCAGCAGCATGAGGAGGCGGTACAGGGGCCCATGACAGATTACGAGCCTGGCAGCAGCATGAGGAGTCGGTACGGGGGCCCATGGCAGATTACGGGCCTGGCAGCAGCAATGGGAGGCCCGTAATCTGCCAGCACCCTATGACAAAATGGAACCCACCAGCAGTGTGAGGAGACCTGAAAGTGGTACATGGCAGAGTGTGGCGATGGAGACAGCAGCAATGGGAGGCCGTACAGGGACCCATGACACACTCTGGACCTGGCAGCAGCATGAGGAGGCGGTACAGGGGCCCATGACAGATTACGGGCCTGGCAGCAGCATGAGGAGTCGGTACGGGGGCCCATGGCAGATTACGGGCCTGGCAGCAGCAATGGGAAGCCGTACAGGGACCCATGACACACTCTGGACCTGGCAGCAGCATGAGGAGGCGGTACAGGGGCCCATGACAGATTACAGGCCTGGCAGCAGCATGAGGAGTCGGTACGGGGGCCCATGGCAGATTACGGGCCTGGCAGCAGCAATGGGAGGCCGTACAGGGACCCATGACACACTCTGGACCTGGCAGCAGCATGAGGAGGCGGTACAGGGGCCCATGACAGATTAAGGGCCTGGCAGCAGCATGAGGAGTCGGTACGGGGGCCCATGGCAGATTACTGGCCTGGCAGCAGCAATGGGAGGCCCGTAATCTGCCAGCACCCTATGACAAAATGGAACCCTCCAGCAGTGTGAGGAGACCTGAAAGTGGCACATGGTAGAGCGTGGCGATGGAGACAGCAGCAATGGGAGGCCGTACAGGGACCCATGACACACTCTGGACCTGGCAGCAGCATGAGGAGGCGGTACAGGGGCCCATGACAGATTACGGGCCTGGCAGCAGCATGAGGAGTCGGTACGGGGGCCCATGGCAGATTACGGGCCTGGCAGCAGCATGAGGAGTCGGTACGGGGGCCCATGGCAGATTACGGGCCTGGCAGCAGCAATGGGAGGCCATACAGCACCCTATGACAAAATGAAACCCACCAGCAGTGTGAGGAGACCTGAAAGTGGCACATGGCAGAGTGTGGCGATGGAGACAGCAGCAATGGGAGGCCGTACAGGGACCCATGACACACTCTGGACCTGGCAGCAGCATGAGGAGGCGGTACAGGGGCCCATGACAGATTACGGGCCTGGCAGCAGCATGAGGAGTCGGTACGGGGGCCCATGGCAGATTACGGGCCTGGCAGCAGCAATGGGAGGCCGTACAGGGACCCATGACACACTCTGGACCTGGCAGCAGCATGAGGAGGCGGTACAGGGGCCCATGACAGATTACGGGCCTGGCAGCAGCATGAGGAGTCGGTACGGGGGCCCATGGCAGATTACGGGCCTGGCAGCAGCAATGGGAGGCCCGTAATCTGCCAGCACCCTATGACAAAATGGAACCCACCAGCAGTGTGAGGAGACCTGAAAGTGGCACATGGCAGAGTGTGGCGATGGAGACAGCAGCAATGGGAGGCCGTACAGGGACCCATGACACACTCTGGACCTGGCAGCAGCATGAGGAGGCGGTACAGGGGCCCATGACAGATTACGGGCCTGGCAGCAGCATGAGGAGTCGGTACGGGGGCCCATGGCAGATTACGGGCCTGGCAGCAGCAATGGGAGGCCGTACAGGGACCTATGACACACTCTGGACCTGGCAGCAGCATGAGGAGGCGGTACAGGGGCCCATGACAGATTACGGGCCTGGCAGCAGCATGAGGAGTCGGTACGGGGGCCCATGGCAGATTACGGGCCTGGCAGCAGCAATGGGAGGCCCGTAATCTGCCAGCACCCTATGACAAAATGGAACCCACCAGCAGTGTGAGGAGACCTGAAAGTGGCACATGGCAGAGTGTGGCGATGGAGACAGCAGCAATGGGAGGCCGTACAGGGACCCATGACACACTCTGGACCTGGCAGCAGCATGAGGAGGCGGTACAGGGGCCCATGACAGATTACAGGCCTGGCAGCAGCAATGGGAGGCCGTACAGGGACCCATGACACACTCTGGACCTGGCAGCAGCATGAGGAGGCGGTACAGGGGCCCATGACAGATTACGGGCCTGGCAGCAGCATGAGGAGTCGGTACGGGGGCCCATGGCAGATTACGGGCCTGGCAGCAGCAATGGGAGGCCATACAGCACCCTCCTCCTCTTCTTCCTGTCCTGCCCCCACAGGGGTCATGTGGCGTTGAGATCTGTGCGCCACGTCTACCGACGTCGTTCATCCCATAGTCCTGCCGACTCACGAATAGCGTGGCCTCCTCAAAGGGCCTGAGCAAGCGGCAGGTGTCACGCATGAGCTGCCAATGGCTGACATCTAAGTTACACAGGGGAGTACTTTATCCGCTTGTAACATCAGGAAATCGGTGATGGCCTTTCGCTGTTCGTAAAGGCGGTCTAACATATGTAGGGTTGAATTCCACCTTGTTGCAGCGTCGCAGATCAGGCGATGCTGTGGAATTCCGTTCTGCCGCTGCAGCTCAAGGAGGGTGTGCTTTGTGGTGTAGGAATGGCTGAAATGCATGCAAAGTTTACGTGACATTTTAAGGATGTCTTGCAGTGGGATGGTGGATTTTAGGAACCGCTTGACAACCAGATTGAACACGTGAGCCATGCATGGCGCATGGCACAACCTTCCTTGACGCAGAGCAGACACCATGTTCTTTCCGTTGTCGGTCAACATGGTTCCGATTTTCAGTTTGCGCGGAGACAGCCATCTGTCGATTTCTCTGTTCATTACACTGAGAAGTTCCTCCCCTGTGTGACTACGTTCGCCAAGGCATACCAGGTGCAGCACAGCGTGACACCGTTGCGCCCTGCACATGTGATATGCCGGTCGGGTAATGGGACTTGGCACGGGGGTGGCGGCTGAGGACACGGCGGAAGAAGAGGTGGTAGAGGCGGACATCTTTGCTGGACCAAGGACGTGCAAACGTGGAGGCAAAAGCGGCGTGACCTGTCCAAGTTGCTGGTGCGGCTGTGCCGGCACCACGTTCACCCAGTGGGCCGTAAATGACATGTACTGTCCCTGACCGTAGTTACAGCTCCACACGTCGGCGCTGCCGTGCACTTTGGCAGAGACCGACATGCTCAAAGACTGGCCCACCATCTCTTCTACATGTGAATGCAGGGCTGGCACTGCCTTTTTGGCGAAGAAATGCCGGCTTGGCACTCTCCACCGCGGCTCAGCACAAGCCATCATTTCTCGGAAAGGTGCTGAGTCCACCACTTGGAAAGGGAGGGACTGCAGCACCAGCAACTTGGACAGGAGGACGTTCAGCTTCTGCACCGTCTGGTGCGTGCTCGCAAACTGTTGTCTCTTGGAAACGGATTCCAAGGAAGACTGCTGACGGAATCCGTGAAGAGGAGTAGCAGGAGAAGGAGCATCTGAATGAGCGGAAGATGCCAACGAGCGACAACTCCCCTCAGCAGAGGTGTTGGAGCCTTGACTGGCTGATAGAGGGCGATTGACGTCGGGTGACGGAGCAAGTAACGGAGCTGGTGATGGAGCAGGGGCTGGGGCGGGCAGAACCGCCGTATCTTTATCACGGTTTTCCCAGGCCACCGAATGGCGACGCTGCATATGCTGATGCAACGCTGTAGTCCTAACATGGGCCCCCTGGCCACGCTTGACTTTCTGGCCACATAGTCGACATACGGCTACGTTTACTTCCTCGGGCGGCTTGATGAAAAATTGCCACACCGCCGAGTAGGAAACTTTGCCCCCGATACTCCTCACTGGCTGACTGCTACTTCCTCCGTGCACACCGGCACCACTACTGGCCGTGGTGGTAGGCTGCAGTGGAGCTGGTGCTCTACTCCGTGGCCGTTTGCCTCCACTGACACTGCTGCGACCCTGCTGCCTCCTGGGCAACCCACCGACTGTTTTGCTCGCTGCCAAGCTGGCACCCTCTTCTCCTGATGATGCGGAAGCAATAGCCTGATGACGACGAGGCTGCCAAGTGCGATCAGCCTCATCATCATCAATTAGGGTCTCCGCCTCACTACTAGCCTCCTCGGCTGCGTGTGGGTCAGGAGACAGACCTGTCTCTAGACCGGCTACCGAGCCACTCTCCTCGCCAGTACTTCTTCGCCTGGCTGCTGAAGAGGCGGATGTCTCCCCCCGTTCCTGACCGCCCTCTGTTAGCTCTTCCTCACTGTACAGTGGGGCTGAGCCCACAGCATGCGATACTTCTCTTGGTGAGGGAACACCAAAGGACAGGGGCAGGTAGAGGACACGTGATTTCAGTGGGCTTGCTCCCGGGCCATGCCAACTAACGGTTGTGTCTGACGTACCCACCGACCGTTGGCTGTAGGTGTCAGAGGTGACCTGGGAAGAGGAAGACGACCGAGCCAACCAATCGATGATGGCAGGGTTGTCGGTGGAGACACGACCGCTGGATGACACCGGGAGCACTGGCCTCTGGCTGCGACTAGTGCTGCCTCAACCCCTTCCTCTGCTGCCACGTCTGCTCGCTCCTGAAACATTGCCTCCTCTGCCACTCCTCTGCGTGTTGTCTGACATACTCTTTAATTCAACGATTCTGTGTCCCTGAGTAACGATTCTGTGTCCCTGAGTAACAATTCTGTGTCCCTGAGTAACGATTCTGTGTCCCTGAGTAACAATTCTGTGTCCCTCAGTAACGATTCTGTGTCCCTGAGTAACAATTCTGTGTCCCTGACTAACAATTCTGTGTCCCTGAGTAACGATTCTGTGTCCTTGAGTAACGATTCTGTGTCCCTCAGTAACAATTCTGTGTCCCTGAGTAACAATTCTGTGTCCCTGAGTAATGATTCTGTGTCCCTCAGTAACGATTCTGTGTCCCTGAGTAACAATTCTGTGTCCCTGAGTAACAATTCTGTGTCTGTCCCTGAGTAACAATTCTGTGTCCCTGAGTAACAATTCTGTGTCCCTCAGTAACGATTCTGTGTCCCTCAGTAACGATTCTGTGTCCCTGAGTAACAATTCTGTGTCCCTGAGTAACAATTCTGTGTCCCTGAGTAACGATTCTGTGTCCCTGAGTAACGATTCTGTGTCCCTCAGTAACGATTCTGTGTCCCTGAGTAACGATTCTGTGTCCCTGAGTAACAATTCTGTGTATGTCCCTGAGTAACAATTATGTGTCCCTGAGTAACAATTCTGTGTCCCTGAGTAACAATTCTGTGTCCCTCAGTAACGATTCTGTGTCCCTGAGTAACAATTATGTGTCCCTAAGTAACAATTCTGTGTCCCTGAGTAACAATTCTGTGTCTGTCCCTGAGTAACAATTCTGTGTCCCTGAGTAACAATTCTGTGTCCCTCAGTAACGATTCTGTGTCCCTGAAAAACGATTCTGTGTCCCTGAGTAACGATTCTGTGTCCCTGAGTAACATTTCTGTGTCCCTGAGTAACAATTCTGTGTCTGTCCCTGAGTAACAATTCTGTGTCCCTGAGTAACAATTCTGTGTCCCTGAGTAACGATTCTGTGTCCCTCAGTAACAATTCTGTGTCCCTGAGTAACAATTCTGTGTCTGTCCCGGAGTAACAATTCTGTGTCCCTGAGTAACAATTCTGTGTCCCTGAGTAACAATTCTGTGTCCCTCAGTAACGATTCTGTGTCCCTCAGTAACAATTCTGTGTCCCTGAGTAACAATTCTGTGTCCCTGAGTAACAATTCTGTGTCTGTCCTTGAGTAACAATTCTGTGTCCCTGAGTAACAATTCTGTGTCCCTGAGTAACAATTCTGTGTCCCTGAGTAACAATTCTGTGTCCCTGAGTAACAATTCTGTGTTCCTGAGTAACGATTCTGTGTCCCTGAGTAACGATTCTGTGTCCCTGAGTAACGATTCTGTGTCCCTCAGTAACAATTCTGTGTCCCTGAGTAACAATTCTGTGTCCCTGAGTAACAATTCTGTGTTCCTGAGTAACAATTCTGTGTCCCTGAGTAACGATTCTGTGTCCCTCAGTAACAATTCTGTGTCCCTGAGTAACAATTCTGTGTCCCTGAGTAACAATTCTGTGTCTGTCCCTGAGTAACAATTCTGTGTCCCTGAGTAAAAATTCTGTGTCCCTGAGTAACAATTCTGTGTCCCTCAGTAACAATTCTGTGTCCGTGAGTAACAATTCTGTGTCCCTGTGTAACAATTCTGTGTCTGTCCCTGAGTAACAATTCTGTGTCCCTGAGTAACAATTCTGTGTCCCTCAGTAATGATTCTGTGTCCCTCAGTAACAATTCTGTGTCCCTGAGTAACAATTCTGTGTCCCTGAGTAACAATTCTGTGTCTGTCCCTGAGTAACAATTCTTTGTCCCTGAGTAACAATTCTGTGTCCCTGAGTAACGATTCTGTGTCCCTAAGTAACGATTCTGTGTCCCTAAGTAACGATTCTGTGGCCCTAAAGTCTCTCTGGCCCTAACTCTGTCCCTAATACAGACAGGTCTGTCTCTCTTGAATGACCGCAGGCTAATGGAGAATTGTAAGATGGCCGCAATTTATAGCTCCACCATTACACAGTGCTGGCTGGCTGGCTGCTGATTGGCTAATGCGATCACATGTCATGAATGAATGCATTATGGGTCAGCGCGCCTTGTCTGCGCGCCTTCCCAGAGATCCCCGCTCCGTCGCCACACATGTCGCCGCCATTTTTGGGAAAATTCGATTCGTGCATCCGAAGTTTGCTAATTTTCGGATTCGGCGCGAATCGAATTTTTCCTGAACTTCGAAACGAATTCTACTTCGACATGTTCGATTCGCTCATCTCTACTGTTTATGTAGGTATCCAGGTACTTGCCAGTCTGTTTGAAACAACTTATGTAGAGATAAATAATCTAATGTAACTTTTTTTTGTAGATTCTATTGGTGATCATTACATTATTGCAAATGTGCCCCTCAGATAAGTCCTTTTTGTTTCCCCTATGTTCACCTTTCAGACTTCGCATTTGGGTCCTTCTGCAGTACGCCCTATTAATGTGAGCCTATGTATACAGTATCTCACAGAAGTGAGTCCACCCCTCAAACTTTTGTAAATTTTTGATTCTATCTTTTCACGTGACAACACTGAAGAAATGACACTTTGCTACAATGTGGCATAGTGAGTGTACAGCTTGTATAACAGTGTAAATTTGCTGTCCATCCAAAATAATCCAACACACAGCCATTAACCATTTCAATACCGGGCAATTTTACACCTTCCTGCCCAGGCCAGTTTTCACGTTTCAGCGCTCTCACACTTTGAATGACAATTGCGCGGTCATACAACATTGTACCCAAACTAAAATTTTATAATTTTCTTCACAGAACTAGAGCTTTCTTTTGGTGGTATTTAATCACTGCTGGGGTTTTTATTTTTTGCTAAACAAAAAAAGACCAAAAATTTTGAAAAAAACCCACAATTTTCTTTGTTTCTGTTATAAAAGTTTACAAATAAATAATTGTTCTTCATAAATTTAGGCCGAGATGTATTCTGCTACATGTCTTTGGTGAAAATAACCCAAATTAGGATGTATTATTTAGTTTGTAGGAAAGTTATAGAGTTCACAAACTATGGTATAGATCTGAATATTGATCAATCCTGAAGTACTGACAGCCAATCTAATTTCTTGAGGTCCAAGAATGTCAGAATAGTACAGATATCCCCAAATGACCCCTTTTTGCAGAGTAGACAGTCGGACGTACTTCATAAACGTGTTGACTGTTGGAAATGGGCAAGCTACAAATACAGACTATGTGGCTACACAATTAATTGATAAGAGGAGGTTGTGTATCTTGGGGATTCTTTTCCCAGTCTCCCTGTTTTAAATGTATGATTTGTTTCAATGTATTCTAAACTGTTTTATATTTATGTAGAATAAAATATATATTTTTTAAAGAAATTAAGTGTGGTCTCATGTAGTGCCTATAAAGTCTGCCATTGTACTGTCTAGCTGTCTAGCAGTTGTTTTTTTTATGAGTCTATGAAGATCCCTATATTAAGGGTGAAGGTGTGTATAAAACCAGGTGGACTGCGCTCATTAAAGGACAACTTGTAACAAAGGTACATTGTCCTTAAACCCCCTTAGCATTACATTTTACCACAGAAAACATGCAAAATTTAAAAGAGAATACTGTGTTGAGTAAATGGATACCAAATATGGTAAGCCTTAATACTGTGTGCTTCCACAAAACAACAAAAATATCTGCAATACTCAAATGAAAAATACTTTAAAAACCATTACAGCTCATAAATGTTGAGATAACCATATGTAATTGCACTAGAATTATCTCTCTCACTCCCATGGATTGTTAGGAACGGAACATGTTCTATGGTGAAAGTCTTTTTATGCCCAAGACATACCGTCTTTGACATACCCAATGCATATGGACAGTATGGCAGCTTGTTGACTTGACAGAATCCACAGTCTAACTCTTCAAAAAGAGACAGGCTGCAGTAAAACTACACTGCAACATAGGTTTACTTAAGCTCATTGTATTCTGACTCTAATTGTTGTAATAGTGATTTATCACTTTCTTAAACCTCTACACCTGACCCAAATGTTACAGAGACAATCACTGCAGACCATGTTCATCATATACTGTAGCTGAACTCACCAAATACTTTGCATCCACCAATATCTTTTTTACATGTAGAGGGGTACAGGCAAACAACATGATGTGGTAGATATTGGCATTTGAAGTAGTCAAAACAAATATTTACTTCCTCACCTTAGTTTGTCTCTTAGAGCTGATTCACACATGTGCGGACTGAAGCTCAGGTTTCACAGCTAATTGATACAGTAGTTGTTTACTGGTTCGTGTCAGGTTTAAATAAGGTTCAGGCAGGGGCATATTTACCACAAGGCAAACAAGGCATTTGCCTAGGGCAGCATTTTTCAGGGGGGCAGCAGCACCCCCCGGAAGAAGGGATGGAGGAAGGTACACATGTGGCATGGGAAACAGGTGAGATCTGAGAGAGGTTGCGGGTTGCTTGATGGTGTATAGAGAGGGATGGAGGAAGGGACACATGTGGCATGGGAACCAGGTGAGATCCAAGAGAGGTTGCGGGCTGCTTGATGATGTATGGAGAGCCCGACTCTTTTTCCGGGGGATGTCCAGAGCTGTGAAGGGGAGTGTCTTTCTCTCTCTCACCGTGGGGGGGGGGTGTTAGTGGAATAGTGGAAGGCTCTCTCAGAGGGGTGGGCAGGGGTGTTGTTGGTCAATGTCAGGCCCTCTCCATAGGGGGGCGCCTGATTTTTGTGCTGCCTAGGGCAGCACAAAACCTAAATATGCCACTGGATTCACGGCACGATTAGCTCATGATCTTATCGTGTTCACACATATGCAGTTTAGAAACGGTTCTCATAGAAGTCAATACCCTGTAGTCTGCACCTGAACCGGACCACACTGCTCAGGAATCGGACATGACTCTTTTTCACTGAATCCACACCACCAGTGCACGGGACATCAGTGAATAGGCATCACAGGAAGCAATGTTATTTCACATGGCATGCGGATTGGATGAGGTTCAAACCGCATCCAATCCGCATATATATGAACCAGCACCTACAAGAAGGTAAGAATTAACTTAAATGAGGAAGGAGGAAATTGCAAGGATATGGTGATGCCAAAGTGGCATGCTAACAAGAAACAATTAACTTAATGAATGGCATAGGATGTATACACAAATGCCCAAACTACTGCTGAAGGCAGCACATATTGTGATAGAGAGGATGTTACACCAGTCTTTTTTTTTTAAGACATTTACTTTCTTGAGACTAATTCTGCAGGAAAAGTGAAACTAAAACTAAATAGCAAGTGAAGCTGGGATTGTTTATAGCTATAAGTGACAGCAAATAAGAAGGGGGGGGCATAGGAACATACCAACTACACAAAAAAAGATGATTAACCAAGGTCTCGTGGCAGCACAGAACAGCTAAAATCATATAGATTTTATCATATTTATTTATACACTGTATATTTATACAGTATTTTTAACCACTTGCCCGCCGGAGGATTTATCCCCCTACCTGACCAGGCCATTTTTTGTGTTATGGTGCTGCGTTACTTTAACTAACAATTGCGCGGTCATGCAATGCTGCAACCAAATTAAATTTACGTCCTTTTTCCCATGAATAAAGATTTCTTTCGGTGGTATTTAATCGCCTGTAAATTTTTTATTTTTTGCACTATAAAAAAAAGACTGACAATTTTGGAAAAAAACTATATTTTTGACTTTTTGCTATTAAACATGTCCAGTAAAAAAAATTAAAAAAAATTAAATTTCGTCGTAAATGTAGGCCAAAATGTATTCTGCTACATGTCTTTGCTAACAAAAATCCCAATATGTGTAAATTAATTGGTTTACGTGAAAGTTATAGCATTTACAAATGGTGGTATATATACTGGAATTTTTTTTTTTTAGTTTTTATTTTTACTAGTAATGGTGCCTATCAGTGACTTATAGTGGTACCGTGGTGGGCATTCTTACACTGACATCCCCAGTGACACCAATAAAAAGCACTGACACTGTACTAATGGCACCAGGCAGGAAGGGGTTAACATGTGGGGCGATCAAAGGGTTACCTGTTTTATTGTGTGCTGTGTGTGCTTTCAACTGTAAGCACACTGTTTTGCATGGCTCTGCTGTGTTGAGGAGCTGACAGTGGAGAGAACTGTATTGTTTACATAGAGTCCTCTCCCTCCATCAGTAATGCTCCTCGATTACCGAGTAATCACAGGCCGGGACCCGGTGATTGATAGTCGAGGCTGCGAATAATGGCGCAAGTAGTGCGCGAGCGTGGCTCACGTGTGCCCCCTACCTGGAAATGCAACATCACGTATATATGTGTGATGTTTGTGCACCCGTGCTGCCCTGTAGCAGTATTTCTGCTATAGGGTGGATGGGAAGCAGTTAAAATTAAAAATCACGAATACACATGCTAGCAATAACGATTGCAATGTTTGTTGCTGTGCAATCAAAACATGGCAGGGATGTAGAGTCACTGTCAATGTTACTTGCATGTCAATTACTTGCCAAGTTAATTTCAGTTATTTGTTTTCAGGTTCAGTAATACAAAAAATCCTGTTTCAACTGTTTGTATTCTGTTTTGAATTCTAGTCCCAGACTCCCTTAATTTGGTTCCCATACCCCCAAGGGGTTTGCACTCCCTCAGTTAAGAATGCCTTTACGATACTTATTAATTGTCTGCTGATTGAGTGATCTCCATATGATCCATATTCATTGCACATGTTTTTGGAACAAAAAGCACCATGGATAGAATGCACAGTACTTAGTTCCCATTGCCAAAATTAACATCCAACTTGGCAATTACATTTCACACAAAGTTTAGTAAAATTTGCTTTGCAAAGAACAACAGGATGGGGGCATAAAAATTATTGATAAGAATGTGCTAGGAATATTGTATACTATTTTATTTTAAACTTGCAGATCTCAAATTCATTCCAGTGGCAAAGAATTAGTTGCTGGTGCTGACATTATAAGAAGTATATGACAGTTTGGTGATCTACTTACGGTCAAGCGTACAGTTTGTTACATAGACTTTGTCCTTGTAACTGTATTTAACCCTCTCTTGAGCAGAACTTGAAGATCTTAAACTGACCAGAACCAAATTTAGCAGTATCAATATCCATTGTTATCTTGACAATAATAACTACAATAATTTGTTTTTTACATTATTAGAATATGTAAGGTTTTGACTTGGTACAATATTTAAAAAAAAATACCCTTGACAAGGTTTATTATTATTATTAATATTATAGGCTAACAAATAACCAATTATTTTTGTTTTGTTAATTTTTAAATTTTACATTAATATAATAAGGCAGACCTGTTCTGAGTTAATAGGTCAAGTATCAAACCAAGGGGATCAGCCATAACAAGCAGGTAGGATGTGGGCAGTACAATGCCTTCGTGGTTGGTACTTCTGCCTTGTAGTACTAGGGTCATCGGCTCATATCCTAACCAAGATATCATTTACATGGAGTTTTCACATTCTCCTTGTGCTTGTTTGGGGTTCCCTGGGTACTCCAGTTTGCTCCCACATTTGTAAAAACATGTTAGTTGCTTAATTGGATTTTGTCTAAACTGACTCTAGTGTATGCATATTAGATAGGGACCTTAGATTGTAAGCTTCTTGAAGGCAGGGACTGATGTACAATATGTAAAGCACCGTGTAAATTGGCATTAGTTAATAAATACTTGTAATCAACGTGAAATCAGCAATGACACCATCTTACTCTCAGGAAATGATCTCCTTTGTGGACTATTTTGAACAGAGAAATTGGAAGAGGAAATGATCTGGAGATACAGGGAGACATGGGATGTATAATAAATGAAAGATTGTTTTCTTTGAAACTTAGAAGGAGGAAATCTAAAGATGGTAGTCTCCCAAGATACATCTGAAAGAAGAAGCTGCTTAAATTGACCAGGAAGTCTTGGGTTATTATTTTCTTTAATTATTTATATTTAGGGTCTTTGTCGACTAACTCAAGTGGGTTATCCAGTACCAGAAATGTGCTACCAATATAAAGTAGCTCAATGAAGAGTAACATAAAGAAGAAAAGAAAGGGGAAAAAAGAGGAAGAAAGGAAAAGGGGGGAAAACTAGCAGTTAGTAAGGAGAAATCAGAGTGAGGTTCCCCGAAGAGAGTGTGATCCCTGGTGTCTAGTTGTCCATGGCCTTTGTAGCAGAAGAAGTCACCAAGGTTTAAAAACCGTATCATTGAATTTCGGGGTCATGTGACCCTTAGCCCAGGCTCCCAGATTTTATCAAACCTGCTTATCTTTGTTAATGGCTTACATTTTTGCATGTACTGTATCAGAGCAGATTCATTCTATGTTTGGCTTTGGCTACAAATAAAGATGGGGACTTCCAGGCTTTGGCTATAGTTTATTTGGCAGCTGTTAGCAGTGGAAACAATAGTTTAAATTGAGTGTCAGGGTTATCGGCTTCAGATTCAGGAGAGCAATTGATGGGTCCGGTTGAATGGATGATTCGAACATGTCTGATGCCAGCGCAAATATTGCTTTCCAGAAATATTGTGCTAATGGGAAATCCCACCAAATATGCATGTGGGTACCTGGGGTTGTACAGCCCCAAAAACAGTTTTCCGAGTACCTGGAAACATATTTGGCAATTCTTGCTGAAACCAAGTACCATCTAACTAAAACCTTATACTTAAAATTCTACTGCCGTCATGTTGGGAGAGGAAGATTTAGTTGCAGACCAAATCTCAGACCAGTCTACAGCATCAAGGGTGTGGCCCAAGTCATGCTACCATTTAGCTACATAGGATGGAAGGCCTGTGCCAGGCTTGTCGACCAATTGATTATAATTAATTGAAATGAGTCCTCTAATATGTGGGTCTCATTTACATATGTTTTTAAAGTGGGGCATGTGGTTTAGGACAATATTTGATCATACGTAGGACATATAGAAATTTTCAATATGTAAATAATGGAATATTTCCATTTGAGGAAGTCCATACGTCTCATATAGGGCTGGGAAGGGACAAAATGTTGTTGCAGAGATTAATGGGCAGCACAGTGGCCAAATAGTTAGCACTTCCACCTGGCAGTACTAGGGTCATTGGTTCAAATCCCAACCACGGCACCACCTGTCTGGAGTTTGCATGTTCTCATTGTGCCTGCGTGGGTTTCCTCCGGGTACTCCGGTTTCCTCCCATACTCCAAAGACACACTGGTAGGTTAATTGTATCCTCTCTAAATTGGCCCCAGTATGTGCATGTATGAATGTAAGTTAGGGACCTTAGATTGTACGCCCCTTGAGAGTTAGGGACTGATGTGAATGTACAATATATACAGTATGTAAAGTGCTGCATAAATTGACAGTGCTATATAAGTAACTGAAATAAATAAATACATAAATAAAAATAAATAATGGAGGCGGATGAGACCAGCTGTGGTCCACGCCTGAAACAGGAGAATCCCAAGCGGGGAAGAAGACTGAATTTTTAAGGAAAGAGAGAAGCGAAATATGGGGTGACTGTAGGTTATATATACACAGGTGAAACTCAAAAAATTAGAATATCGTGCAAAAGTTCATTTATTTCAGTAATGCAACTTAAAAGGTGAAACTATTATATGAGATAGACTCATTACATGCAAAGCAAGATAGTTCAAGCCGTGATTTGTCATAATTGTGATGATTATGGCTTACAGCTCATGAAAACCCCAAATCCACAATCTCAGAAAATTAGAATATCGTGAAAAGGTGCAATATTCTCGGCTCAAAGTGTCCCACTCTAATCAGCTAATTAAGCCATAACACCTGCAAAGGGTTCCTCAGCCTTTAAATGGTCTCTCAGTCTGGTTCAGTAGGAATCACAATCATGGGAAAGACTGCTGACCTGACAGTTGTGCAGAAAACCATCATTGACACCCTCCATAAGGAGGGAAAGTCTCAAAAGGTAATTGCAAAAGAAGTTGGATGTTCACAAAGTGCTGTATGAAAGCACATTAATAGAAAGTTATGTGGAAGGGAAAAGTGTGGAAGAAAAAGGTGCACAAGCAGCAGGGATGACCGCAGCCTGGAGAGGATTGTTAGGAAAAGGCCATTCAAAAGTGTTGGAGACTTTCACAAGGAGTGGACTGAGGCTGGAGTCAGTGCATCAAGAGCCACCACACACAGACGGATCCTGGACATGGGCTTCAAATGTCGTAGTGCTCTTGTCAAGCTGCTCCTGAACAACAGACAAAGTCAGAAGCGTCTTGCCTGAGCTAAAGAAAAACAGACCTGGTCTGTTGCTCAGTGGTCCAAAGTCCTCTTTTCTGATGAGAGCAACTTTTGCATCTCATTTGGAAACCAAGGACCCAGAGTATGAAGGGAGAATGGAGAGGCACACACTGCAAGATGCTTGAAGTCCAGTGTGAAGTTTCCACAGTCTGTGTTGATTTGGGGAGCTATGTCATCTGCTGGTGTTGGTCCACTGTGCTTCATTAAGTCCAGGGTCAACGCAGCCATCTACCAGGAGATTTTGGAGCACTTCATGCTTCCTTCCGCAGACGAGCTTTATGGGGATGCTGGCTTCATTTTCCAGCAGGACTTGGCACCTGCCCACACTGCCAAAAGCACCAAAACCTGGTTCAATGACCGTGGGATTACTGTGCTTGATTGGCCAGCAAACTCGCCTGACCTGAACCCCATAGAGAATCTATGGGGCATTGCCAAGAGAGAGATGAGACATGAGACCGAACAATGCGGAAGAGCTGAAGGCTGCTATTGAAGCATCCTGGTCTTCCATAACACCTCAGCAGTGCCACAGGTTGATAGCTTCCATGCCACACCGCATTGAGGCAGTATTTGCTGCAAAAGGGGCCCAAACCAAGTACTGAGTACATATGCATGCTTATACTTTTCAGAGGTCCGATATTGTTCTATGTACAATCCTTGTTTTATTGATTGCATGTAATATTCAAATTTTCTGAGATTGTGGATTTGGGGTTTTCATGAGCTGTAAGCCATAATCATCACAATTATGACAAATTATGGCTTGAACTATCTTGCTTTGCATGTAATGAGTCTATCTCATATATTAGTTTCTCCTTTTAAGTTGTATTACTGAAATAAATTAACTTTTGCACGATATTCTAATTTTTTGAGTTTCACCTGTAGTTTTAAATTTATCCCATATCAAGAGGGAATGTTTTGTAACAGGATTAGATACAGAAGCTCGATCGACTGGGCATAGCCATGACAGATCAGCAACTGGGGTCACAGTCTACCGACCCAATCGCAGCCCAGAGAGGGATTTCAGTGGCTGAATCATATTTAGGCAGGTGGGCAAGATGCGATGCCTGGTATTATGTTGCAAAGTTAGGTAGTCCCAAACCCCCTTTAAGTTTGGGAAGAAATACAGTAGTTTTAGCTATACGTGGTTTTGATCCCCCCCATAGGAAGGTTGCAACTCTCTGTTGAATAATCCAGAGGAAATATGCAGGTACAGGAATTGGTAAAAGTCTGAAAAGATATAGAAATTTGGGTAAAATGGCCATTTTAATTACATTTATTTTCCCTATACAAGAAATTGGCAGGGATGACACTGTGTCAGAAGATCAGTAACGCTCCTCAGCAGTGCCTGAAAGTTGGCTGTAAAAAGGTCTGAGATGTTTGCTGTGAGGTGGATACCTAGGTAGGGTACACTATATGTTGTCCATGAAAACAGTAATGTCGCGTTGACCAATAGCAGTTCTGAAGGGGATAGAGAAACATTAATTATAGTAGATTTTGTATGTTCACAGTAAGACCTGAGATTTCAACGAAGTAGTAGAGTATTGTTAAGAGTTTGGGGGCAGAGACCTGTAGGGTCAACAGGAAGATAAGAATATCATCTGCAAATAGGCAGATTTTATGAAGGTATCCACCCAACTCTAAACCTTTAATATCAGGTGCTGTCCAAATAAATTGAGAAAGTGGCTCTTAAAGAAGAGCAAACAAAAGTGAGGAGAGCGAGCACCTCTGACATGTGCCCCTCCATATATTAAACATGTCCAATTTCTAACCAGCATATTCAATATATGCTGTTGGCTCATTATATAAGGCAGAGATCCAGCACATAAAGTGTAGACTAAATCCCCATTTCTGGAGGGTATATTGTAAGTAGGGCCAAGAAACAGTGTCAAATGCCTTTCTAATGTCTAGAGAGTGGAAGCAAGATGGGTTGCATCATCTCTTGAGTGCGTGAGCAAGAAGCACAGCTCTGCGTGTGTATTAACTGGTTTGATGGATTGGGATAAACCCAACCTAAGCGCGATGTATGAGGCCTCCAAGGATGTTGGTCAACCGTGCTGCGAGTATTTTAGCAAGAAGCTTGATTTCAAGGTTAAGCAATGAAATAAGATGATAGTTTGTCCTTGTGATGTCGTCCAATTGGGGTTTTGGAAGCACACAGATTATCGCAGTCAGAATTTATGACCTAAAAGAAGGTTTGTCTAGGATCACATTGAAGGCTTTGATAAGAAGAGGAGCCAAGATGTTTTACATTTTTTTTATAGTATAAGGCTGAGCATCCATCAGGTCCTGCATGTTTGTTAAGTTTTAAGGCCTTAATAGCTATGGAGATGTCTTCCTCAGTGACTGGGCATTCAAGGCAATTCCTATGGGTTTGAGACAATGTTGGAAGAGTGAGGCGAGAGAAAAGGGTCTCTGCTTTAGCTCTATCAAGTTCATGACCTAATGAATATAATAAAGCTAGATGGGAGTGAAAAATCTGCAGGATCTTAACGAAATTGATTGTATATGTGCCCTTTAGTTGTTTTAAGCAAATGGGTTTAGCTGGTTTGTTAAGTGATTTAAGGATCCGTGCAAACATTGTATCCGGTTTATTGGCTTTTAGGTAGTGTATGTGCCTTGCCCGTCACATCTCTTTATCAGCTGACTCCAAAAGGAACAAGTCAAATTCTAGATGAGCTTTGTCCAATTTTAACTTTGGAGCGGGAGTGGGGTCAGCCTCAAATATCTGTATACAGTATATCAATGCTGAAGACGGTAAGATAAAAAACAAGCAAGGAATGTGGAGTGATAGAGGGAATTCCTGAATCTCATGGGTAAGACTGTCAGTAATATGTTCAGATGTTTGCTTTAGAACCTTATGCAGCATCTTCTTAATCTGTTTAAGTAGGGCTGGAGATTCAGTATCAGCCGGCTGTGATGTTTGTGATGCGGCTGCATTTGAGTAAGACTCACCCTTTGTCTCTGTCAATGTCTGCAGGAGCTTTGGTGTGCGTGCTGGGCCTGCTTGTGAAGAAGGTGCGGCAACATTTTGGCTGGAGCATGGGCCAGAGTGTCTTTGATCAATTTATTCTTCATTTTAGGTCTGGGTCCCCCCAAGACCACAATGGCTGTACCGGATAAGACCCCTGTGGTGGCGTCTAGTGACAGCCAATTGCTCAAGTGGATGTTTAAAAGGGTTATTTTGTTCCCTCCGAGAGTGGAGCTCTAGGTAGGCATGTCTGATCAGCTGGATCTCGTGCATTCTAACATTCATAAATAGGTTAAAAGTCAGGGTTCTAACACTGATAATATAACAAGAACATTGAAAGTACAGAAACATGAATGAAATATACTGTAGGACAGTAGGAAAACACATTTCCATTGTCTTGTATACTCAGGTCAACAATCCAACTATATCATAACAGGCAGTTATTACAACACATCCCTATATATAATGTACAGGTCTTATAAAACAACAGTACATACTGAGCATGATAGACTAATCTAAAATGCAATCCTTAGGAACATTGCATGGTGGTGAACAAATCACAGTATGTGCTCCCATAGTGCAGGTTTAGTCATATACGGAAGCCATTTCGATTCTACACATGCTGCTCAGCTTGTCTTCACAATAAAGTTCACCTGCATGCAGTTTAGGTTCTAAAATTGCCATAAAGGCTTTTGGCTACCACATTACAAGTTGTAGAACCTATTAAACAAAGTAACAAACTTTTTAGAACGAAAAAAGCAGAGGTCTGTATAGGGAGAATAGTATCAATCATGTCCTAACACTGGACAAACCATTTAGAATGCAAAGATATAGGTTGGTAAAGTACATTACAGCATAACTTCACATTCATACAGGTAGACAGTAACCAGCCGGGAGGCAGGGCGGGGTTTAGGAAGATGTGACAACTGTGATTGGCGGTCATGGCGGTCACATGATCAGAAAGCTCCTGACCACAAGTAGCGATCCGGACATTTCCGTGAGGTGCCAGTAGATGTGCCAGGAGCATGCAGGGTGAGCGCTCTCGGCACATCTTTTGTTTAAATTGGGTACGCAAAAATTCAGCCCCCTCGGCGCCAAGGCCCAGTCACCGAGAGGTGCATATTTGCATACGCTCAAAGCCAAGTAGTTAACAAAAAGATTAATGAATTCCAGGTATGGATATTTTATATATACTGTAGTTACATTGGTCTAGCTTTGATCAATGTAACTATGTATGTACTATACCTAGTCGATGCCCCTGGAAGCTGGAAATCACTGAAGTCGATACTTCAGCTTCAATGGTCTTCACTTGCTTTGGCCCCATGTCAAGTGGCTGCGCTTTTGCTTTCTGAGCACAGGAGGTCAGCCACTCAGCATGGGCACCATTGAGAGAATCATCTACATTTTCTGATTTAATGTAAAGCATTCTCTCATTGAACACATTGGACAGGCTGGGTTACGACATCCTGCTCTCCACCTTGTTCAATTAGAAAATTCTTCGCATTCATTCAGAAACTGGAAAGCATTCTCTGAATGACACCTGTGCCAAGAGGCTGACCTCCTGTGCGCAGAATGCAGTAGGGCAGCCACTTGGCGTGGGGCCCAGAAGCAAATGGAGATCACTGGAGTAGTGGTATCTTCTTTAATGATGTCCAGCTTTTAAGGGCATTGGTGAGGTAGTTTATATGCATAGTTACATTGGTCCAAGCTGACTAATATAACTATGTAATAAATAAAGTGCTGAGCAAACTGTTGGCGCTATATAAATCTTGTATAATAATAACAAATAAAATATCAATACCTGGAATTCTAAAGTTTTTTTTCTCTTACTGCATTCTAAGCAACCAGCACAACATTCCCCAGTATATGTGTAAAAAGGCACTTATCGGTCTTGCTTTTCACCACAGCTAGCTCTGGGTACAAAATTGCTTCCCTAAGCTTCTGGATAGGGAAGCTAGTGTCCTGATTATGTCACATCAACACTGTATTAGGGACAGTGCAGGCTCCAGTTGAAACTTTCAACCACTTGCTTGAAGAAAGGAGAAACGGGAGTCACTTTCTGCTCTATGGATGCAAGCAGGGTCCAGAGAGGCATAGTGTCAGGGAGCGAGGAGCCAGACACACAAGGAGGTGCAATTAAAGGTCTATGCAAGTCCAACAGTGGAAATCGTAACCAAAGCCGGAATCAAGAGCCAGGAAGAATCGTTGCCAGAGCCGGGATCAGGAGCCAGGAAGAATGGTCGCCAGAGCCGGGGTCAGAAGCCAGGAGGAGTCTTAGCCAAAGCCGAGTCAGTATCCAGGAAGGCAAAGAGTAGCTAAACAGGAGCTTGTTGCTGTGCAACAGACAGGACACGAATGCAAAGAGCAGCTGCAGACAGCAGGCCTAAATGTGATAAGCCACCACCTCCTGGAGGAGGAGCCGCAGAGGCTTGAGAGCATAAAGGAACCCACAATGCTTTGCAGAAACCTAAGATGGATGCCAGCACATGGAGCAGCACAAGCTCTGAGGAAAGGTAGGACCTTGACACATATGAATTGCCAGCTGGGAGCACGCATGCAAAGGTGAATACATGGAACCCTGTAAGGAGATCGAGCAACCTAAAACCAAGAACCAGTGAAAGAACATTTTTAAAAAGGGGAATGCAAACAAACAACAGCCTTAGAAAGAAAGGCACACAACATTCATGGTAAGTGCTGAGGTAAGAAGCACTATATGTACAGTATGTTACTTTTGAGGGTTTATTATTACTTTAACCTCTTCCTGTCCCTTTGCTAATTATAAATGGCAGCAGGTTTAAGTGGTTATACCGGGATGATACCTACAGCTGCATTGATTATCCTGATATCAAAATTTTCTGTCAGAGATCCTCTTTAATGTAGAAGTTATTTGAGTGGCTATACTGCTCCTCAATCCGTTCTACAGGAAGGGGGTCCCCCCTCCTGCACCGCTGCTGCTTCCTTTACCAGGCTCTCCTGTCCCATCAGTGAGCCTGGTCAGGATGTGACCAGTGGCATCCGGTTCCTTGGACACAGTCAGAGGAACTGATGTTGTTCCTTCCACTGTGTGATGTCAGAAATTGGAATTGACAAATGTCATGTAAACCAGCAGTTACTGGTTTGTGAAAGCATCGGATCAAACTGATCTTGGCTTGGTCAGATGCTTTGGACGCCAGAGGAGAGGTTTGGTGTCTAACACAGCCCTGATCTCTCCATAAAGAGGACTTGTAACAGCCCATGCTACCACAAGGGATGTTCTTCATCCCTTGTGATAGCAATAAAGTTGATTAAAAAAAAAAGGCACAGTGTTAATTTTTTTTTTATTAAATAATTATTAATACAAAAATTTTAAATGTCCCCCCATGCTCCACAAAGGTGAATGCGTACATCGGTCCCACGTGTGAGGTATCGCAGCAAACATCAGAGCGAGAGCATTGCCTCTAGAGCCAGACCTCCCAGTGTGCAACTCTAAATATGTAATATGTAAAAATCTGCAAACTGTAAAAAAAAAATGCAGATTTTTCTGTGTACGAGAGAAATGTCAAAATTGTCCCAGACAGGAACAAGTTAATGCAAGCGGTAAGGCTGAAAGTATGTATTATTCCTGATGAATGAATCGGTTAAGTCCCAATGCTTTCCTATTAGATTATCTTTGACCTCATTGCAGTCCAGACATATTTGGTGAACATTCATATAAGCAATTACACTGTGTTACAGTTGTATGGAAAGAGAAGTGGTTCTGACACAAAGTATAGAACGTTGACAGAGCCTTTCAATGTAGAATTGTTCTACACAATCTGTCGCACGTTCTCGCAGCTAAGAAGGCCAAAAAAGTTGTGTCTTGCCTAGAAATCCAATCTGACAGAGCAGACCTTTTGGCATATGGCAGAATTAACAGATGGCCATTTGTGTGAACTTATTCCTAATTTTTGTCATCCATTTGTTGTAAATTTCAGAAATAATACTTCCTAAATGTCTGCTGCATTGTCAAAAAGATATGGAACTTACAAATTGCTGTTAAAATGGATCAGTCTTATAAACTGAATTAGAGTGGCCAATCCGTTCTTCACATTGATCACTGTTGCTAATTACCTTTATATCTCTGCACAGTATTTGTCATGGTCCATTGTCCCAGCTCCAGGCCCTCATCAGCTTTTATAATCACCAGTAAATGATATAAGGCTCCCTGTGTGTG
Source organism: Staurois parvus (assembly GCF_062004578.1). Classification (NCBI taxonomy): domain Eukaryota; kingdom Metazoa; phylum Chordata; class Amphibia; order Anura; family Ranidae; genus Staurois; species Staurois parvus. The sequence goes on from NW_028317843.1 coordinate 2,101,995, forward strand.
AGGAGAAGATTACTTCTAGGCCCATCTCTTGAGTTTTCATTCCTTAGACTCTCTGCATCATTTACTTTCAAAGAAATGAAGGTCTTGGGAGTAACAATGTGACCAGAGACAGCAAATGATTATTTTTCTTTATATCCTTGACATGCTATTAATATTGACACTTTTCTTGTTTTCTGTTCTCTGATTATGTACTAGCATACTGCTGAATTTACTTTCTTTCTGCATGCCTGCAATTTGCTTTGTAAAGTTAGAAAGTCCACCAGAATCATAGGTTCATCTGCCATTTTTTTATCAGGAAATCTTCCAGTTCTTTTTTTCATCTTCCTTTTACTATCTTTTAGTGATTTAAAGCCCAGTTCCAGGATAAAAAAAGCCTTAGAGTAGGTTAAATGCTTGTTAACTCAAGGGGGTAGAGGAAGAGACTATATTATCTACTTAATTCCTTTCTCTGACATGCTTCTGCTCTCTCCTATTCTCCCCTACATTCTGGGTTAAGGGCTGTCCCTATGCATCATCAATGAAAGGCTAATAGTCCTACATTGCATGTGATTGGGGAAGTGTGTGAACATGGCCAGAAAAGGGAAGAGGAAAGGGGAATGGTTGCACAGATTCAGAGTTTTTCAGAGCGATGGTTAAGGTATGTATCACACCTTCTTCTCTTCCCATAGCATTTATGAGCATTAAACATTTGCAGTGTAGGATGCCCCACTGCAAAGGTACAGTGCTGTGAAAAAGTATTTGCCCCCTTTCTGATTTTGTTATTGCATATTTGTCACACTTAAATGATTCCGATCATTAAACAAATTTTAACATTACACAAAGATAATCTAAGTAAACACAAAATGCAGTTTTTAAATGATGATTGCATTTATTAAGGGAAAAAAGCTGTCCAAACCTATGTGAAAAAGTAATTGCTTCCCTTGCTAAATCATGAATGAACTGTGATTAACCACATTTTTTTGGTAAACTGAGTTAAATTTCACTTGCCACACTCAGGTCTGATTACTGCCAGACCTCTTAAATCAAGAAATCACTTAACCCCCCTGACGGTATTCCCGAGTGTAGCTCAGGGTTAACTTTCAGTACTAGAAGCGGTAACCCCGAGCTACACTTGGGATTACACTGCAGCGTTGCTCAGGGATTCCCTCCAGCACTTACCTTGTCCTGCGCTCCCGCGATGTCCCCCCTGCAGTGTCCGCGGCCATCTCCTCCAGCCGATGCCAGCATCCATCTTCCGGGTTCCGTTCCCTGCGAGCGTCGGGATGTACGGGGGACGGAACGGCGGGAAATTCAAAAATGTAAAAAGTGACATTCACTCAATACACTAAAATATGATAGTATAACATTACTGTATCAAACCATTTCACATACGTTTTGTCCCTATTGCTTTGTCCTGTGCCCTGCCTGCATTTTACTGTTCTTTCTGCCTGGAAACTGAGAAATGTCCATGGCATCCAAAAAGCGTCCCTTTAGGTCAAAAGCGGTTTTAGATCAGATAGAGAACAGCGATAGTAAATTAGAACCACTTGCAGAATTGAGTGATAATGATTTGTGGGGAAATTCGTCATCAGACACTGAAAACAATTTTGCGACTAAGCTCAGTGATGTGCGAACTTGGTGCTCTTTTTCAAATTTCAGTGTTTTTGGTTTGATTACATTATTGAATTCATTTTTTCATTATTTTATTATTATTTTTTATGATTATTTATTATACTATAATTTATGATTTCATGTTTCAAATTTTATCATACCCGGGATGTTTACTAGACTTTTATTCGGACAGATTTCAGTGTGTTATTCCTAAAAATTACAGGCCTACAATAAAAAAACAACATATTTCCATGCAAAAAAATGTACCGCTTTGAGCACAGAAATACTGACATAATCAGACCACTAGGGAGGTTAATTATAAGCTGTCTGACAAAGGTAAGCCACTAAAAGATCTCAAAAAGCAACACACCGTGTCGCGATCTAAAGAAATTTAAGAACAGATGAGAAACAAAGTAATTGACATGTATCAGTCTGGAAAGGGTTATAAACCATTTCTAAGGCTTTGGGACTCATAGTGAGAGCCATTATTCACAAAGGGAGAAAACCTGGAACAGCGGTGAACCCTCCCAGGAGTGGCCGGCCTACTAAAATTAATCCAAGAGCACAACAGCGACTCATCTATGAGGTCATAAAAGAACCCAGAACAACATTTAAAGAACCACAGGCCTCACTTGCCTCAGTTAAGGTTAGTGTTCATGATTCAACAATAAGAAAGAGACTGGGCAAAAATGGCATCCATGGGAGAGTTCCAAGAAGAATGCCACCTCTGGCTGAAAAGAACACACAAGCTCAGCTCACATTTACCAAAAAACATCTTGATTATCCCCTTGATTCTGTGGACTGCAGAGACAAAAGTTGAACTTTTTGAAAGGTGTGTGTCCCGTTACATCTGGTGTAAAACTAACACAACATTTTCATAAAAAGAACATCATACCATTAGTCAAACATGGTGGTGGTAGTATGATGGTCTGGGGATGTTTATTAGCTTCAGAACCTAGACAACTTTCCATAACTGATGGGACCATGAATTCTGCGCTTTACCAGTAAATCTGAAAGGAGAATGTCTGGCCATCAGTTTGTGACCTCAAGCTCAAGCACACTTGAGTTATGCAGCTGGACAATGATCCAAAATACACCAGCAAATCTACCTCTGAATGGCTCCAAAAAAAAACAAAATCAAGGTTTTGGAGTGGCCTAGTCAATGCCTGGACTTAAATCCAATTAAGATGATGTGGCATGACCTTAACCACTTCCATACAGGGCACAATTACCCCCTTCCTGCCCAGGCCAATTTTCAGGTTTCAACGCTCTCACACTTTGAATGGTAATTACGCGGTCATACAACGTACCCAAACTAAAATTTTATCATTTTCTTCACAAAACTAGAGCTTTCTTGGTGGTATTTAATCACCACTGGGGTTTTTATTTTTTGCTAAATAACAAAAAAAGACCAAAAATTTGGGGAAAAAATTTTTTTTCTTTGTTTCTGTTATAAAAGTTCGCAAAATAATAATTATTCTTCATAAATTTAGGCCAAGATGTATTCTGCTACATTTCTTTGGTGAAAATAACCCAAACTAGTATTTATTATTTAGTCTGTAGGAAAGTTATAGAGTTCACAAACTATGGGATATATCTGAAAATTGATCAATCCTGAAGTACTGACAGTTAATCTAATTTCTTGAGGTCCAAGAATGTCAGAACAGTACAGATATCCCCCAAATGACCCCTTTTTGCAAAGTAGACAGTCCGACGTATTTCATAACAGGCATGGCAAGTTTTTTGAAGTAATTTTTTTGTCATAATTTTTCGGAAAATGAAGAAATTAAAAAAATGATTTAAAAAAAATAATGAATCACTTTTTAGCTACTATTGTGAATAGCAATTGTGCTATACTGATTAATTAATTAAATTAAATAAAATGCACACTTGGTTCGCTGACACTCAACACTAACTCATAAATAGTGCATGAAATATAAAATACAAAATATTGTGCCGTGCTCCAATAATTATATTCAAAACTGAATATATGATCCAAAATCAAATTAATAAAATTAAATTATTGTATATAAAGACGTGAATACAATTAACTGCTAAGCTGTGAATATGTGATTATCATCAAAAATAGTCCAAATGATACACAAAATTATTATTTATGAAATCCACATAAAATCAAAATGTATATATATATTTTTTTATATTTTTATTTTTATATTTTTTTATCTGCCACAGATGAGACATTTTCCTGTGGCAGATATCCTTCCCAGATTATGGATCAAACGTTGTAATATTTCTATTATTCCACCTGGGGTCTCTCAGGTTAGCTGAACCCTGTGTTGGATGTGGATGGATGGATTTCTACTACCTCCTTTTGTCTCCTTGCTCCAGTACAGTAATAATATCAAAAAAGAAGAGAGAACATAGTGCCTTATTCTCTTTTTGCCTTTTATTTATTAAGTAGTATATTATTCCACTCACATTTGTACAATATAAAAAATGCTTAATGGAATGACAGAGAACCTCTGTGTGTGCTCAGCACACTTCCTGTACTTGCCGTGAGAATCCAGATAGCGCCGTGATGTCAGAGCCCCTTCCCTATGCGTTACGCCACCGGGTCACGTGGCTTCATCAGGGGGAATGAATTCGTATTAGTTCAGATTCGTATCCATATGGCGTCCACCCGGAGGGACGAGCTGTTCGCCCGGCCGCCATCTGGCTATAGGCCGGGCGGTAACTGTTTAAACAGGCTGTTCATGCCTGAAAACCCTTCAGTATGGCTGAATTAAAACAATTCTGCAAAGAAGACTGGGCCAAAATTCCTCCACAGTGATGTGAAAGACTCATTGCCAGTTATCGCAAATACTTGATTTCAGTTGTTGCCACCAAAGGTGGCACAACTAGTTACAATATTAGGTTTAGGGGGCAATTACTTTTTCACATAGGGTCAGGCAGGTTTGGACAGATTTTTTTGCCCTTGATAAAGTAAATCATCATTTGAAAACTGCATTTTGCATTTACTTGGGTTATTTTTGTGTAATATTAAAATGTGTTTGATGATCTGAATCATTTAAGTGTGATAAATATGCAAAAAATACAAAATCTGGAAGGGATCAAATACTTTTTCACAGCACTGTAGCTATCTTCTTGTGCATTTGGCTTTAAGTGAGCCACATCATGCATATGAGAAGTACTGTATCTTTGGGGTGTAAGGTCAAAATATGTGTGCAGATAACATATACCGTATTTTTCGCTCCATAAGACGCACTTTCTTCCCCCCCCAAAAATGGAGGAAAATGTCAGTGTGTCTCATCGAGCGAATATAGTCCGGGCCGGCCGCTCAGCTCTTCTCTGCAGCAGGACCTTACCTTAGTCTTCCCTCGCCGGCATCTTTAGTGTGGGAACCCGGCTGTGACAGCCGGGTGCTCACTGCGCATGCGCGAGAAGCGCTGTACTTTGTGAATGGCCCGGCATCTTCTGGGACCTGTCATGTGTCCCAGAAGACACCGAGCCATTCACAAAGTGCAGCGCTTCTCGCGCAAGCGCAGTGGGCACCTGGCTGTCACAGCCGGGTACCCACACTACAGGGAGGACACCTCCATGGAAGTGGGAGAGGGTACCTGTCAAATTCAGGTACCCGCTCCCCCTCCCTCCCCAAAGGTCCACAGTCTCCTTGTCATCCCTTGTACTGTCTGCAGTCTCTGGTCATCCCCTGTACTGTCTGCAGTCTCTGGTCATCCCCTGTACTGTCTGTAGTCTCTCGTCATCCCCTGTACTATGTCTGCAGTCTCTGGTCATCCCTTGTACTGTCTGCAGTCTCTGGTCATCTCCTGTACAGTTGGCAGTCTCTTCGTCATCTCCTGTACTGTCTGCAGTCTCTGGTCTTCTCCTGTACTATGTCTACAGTGTGTCATCTCCTGTACTGTCTGCAGTCTCTGGTCATCTCCAGTACTATGTCTGCAGTCTCTGGTCATCTCCTGTACTATGTCAGCAGTCTTTGGTCATCCCCTGTACTATGTCCGCAGTCTCTGGTCATCTCGTGTACTGTGTCCGCAGTCTCTGGTCATCTCCTGTACTGTGTTCGCAGTCTCTGGTCATCTCCTGTACTGTGTCCGCAGTCTCTGGTCATCTCCTGTACTATGTCTGCAGTCCATTGGTTCAGAATATTTTTTTTCTTGTTTTTCTCCTCTAAAACCTAGGTGCGTCTTATGGTCAGGTGTGTCTTATGGAGCAAAAAATACAGTAGATGCCATGTAGATAAAACCTAAAAGGGAACATTACTTTCAAATCTCTCGCTGATTTGGTTATTTTTACCAAAGAAATGTAGTAGCATAAATTTTTATTAACACATATGAAGAAAAATTACTTATTTGCAAAATTGTACAACAGAAACTAAGAAAAATGTGTTTTTTTTCATTTGCATTTATATCACATAAAAGAAAACTCTTTCTGTCTCAAAAAAATGATAACAATTTCATATGGGTACAATGTTGCATGACTGAGTAATTATCATTCAAAGTGCGACAGTCCTGAAAGCTGAAAATTGGCCTGGCAGGAAAATCCCAGAATTGAGCTGGTTATTCTTCAATGCAACACCTCTATTCAATCAATTCAAGAAATGAATAAAGGTGATGTATTGAAGATGAACCCCTTCCCGCCGACTGTACGCATAAATGCGGCCTCACGGAAGTAAGTCTTTTTCTGTGGGGCCACATATATGCATATCTCTCTTTGTGCTGGGAGTGTACCGCACAGAGACTGGGCTCTGACTGAGAACCCTGGGTCTAGTAATATTGGTCGAGACCTGGGACTACCGGTTCTAGGCCATCTGATCTCTGATAGTCTCTGATTGGCTATCACAGTGATCAGTCACTGTGAGCTCCCCCCTGTGTTTACTTCCTCTTCTGAATGAAGGGAAAGCAACATTGTATCTTTCTCTTTTTGCAGGAGAAAAAAAATATATGCAAACAAAAGTGTGTAATAAATAAATAAAAAAAAAGAATAAAAAAGAAAAAAAAAATAACAAGATCAAGGTTTTCCAGGGTTAGTGTTGAGGTCAAGGTCAGGGTCAAATGTCAAGATTGGGGTCAAAGATCATGGTTAGGTACAAACAAAAACTAACACACATATGTGGTATCATTGTGATCACCAGGAGCAGGAGAATTTATTTTGGGTTCTTTTTTGGTGGTAAATTATAATAATAGCATAGACCTTTCAACGGAGGAATGAGAGTGCATCTTCCTTTACACATACAAGGAAACAGTTAATGTCTCCACACAGGAGAATGGATTTAAAATTCTCTCATGATGGTATAGAACCCCCTTATGACTTCATAAGATATCACCTACATACCAAAATGTTGGAGATGTAACGACAACATAGGATCTTTTTTGCATGTATGGTGGTCCTGTCCTGCAATCCAGCCTTACTGGAGGGAAGTCCACCACCTTATTACCCAAATTACAACATAAAATCTAGACTTTACCCCAGCTCAATTTTTCCTAAATCACACCTCACTCCCACGAGCAGTATACCACTGATTGTTGGCTATGTATTTAGTCAACACAGCAAAAGTGTGTATACCAGTACTCTGGTATAAAACAACTCCTCCGACATTAATGGACTGGCTCAGATGCTTTGGTAAAACTGCAAAAATGGAGGAATTTGTCCATCAAGCATGGGAAACACCTGCAAAATATATGAAAACCTGCGCATGCTGGCACCACCATGTGGAATTAGCAGAATATACACAAACCATGACCACTATAGTCATATTATCCACAGACAGTGGACGGAGACACTTTACTCCTTCCTCTCATATACTCTGGATGAATCCTCCAAATACTTCAATCAAATGCTAATTATTACTCATGAGCTAAGATGGTGAATTTCTATAAATAGGTGAAAAAAAAAAGTATATATAAATAAAAAAATTAATAAATGTTTCAAAAATAATAAAAATTAAATCACCCTATTATAAATGCACAAATAGGTTCGCAATCACATCACACCAACTCATAAATAGTGTCAGAATCTATATAAAAACAAATAACTGTGCTGCGCTCCTATATTGATGTAAATAAACTATAAAAACAGTGTAAGTCCTTACAATATATTATCCAAACAGTACACAAAATTACTTGAATGATCCCTTTAGGATATAGAGAAATATTAGTGTAATAACATTATTATGTGTCCAATATCAATAATAAAGTGAAATCCTCCTTTTTTGAGAGATGGGTACAAATAGGTGAATTCACTCCAACATATAGATGATTGCGGTATATATGAAGCTCAATTATGCGCTCACCTCCATTTTTAGCCCAAAAATACAGGCTAAACAAGCTGTTTATCCTAAAAGGATAAAATGTGCACTGATGTTCACCACCTTCTTTGAATGTGTTCACAGCGTGATTTCCTGATTATCCACCTGGTGTCTCTCCTCTCATTACTATCCTATGCAGATCTGTGGATGGATGGATGGATGGATGGATGGATATTTCCTCCTTCTCACCTCCAAGGGGAATAATCCTCCTAGATCCACTTCAGAAGTCTCCAAGGGGAATAATCCTCCTAGATCCACTCCAGAAGTCTCCACACATATAATGCAAAAAAAAGAACAAAAGATAGGGCTTTACCCTTATAAAACACTTTATTGCATAGCCATTGTATTGCACTCACATTTTAATAACTAAAACAAGCTTTAATGCATATCTCCTTGTGTGCATTGCACACTAGCTGTACTCGCCGTATAGAAGCCGACTGGGCGTGGTGACGTCAGAGCCCCTCCCCTACGCGTTACTCCACCGGTCACGTGGCTTCATCAGGGAGAATTGATTGCTTCCCTTATACTTCCCTTATCCCCCCTTACTCTATCTTATCATATACCTCCTCCTCCTCCACTGCTCCCTTCTATACCCCATTCTGCGGTATACTTCTGATATGCCACTTTGGAAATATAATAAATCTGGACCATTCAACAAGTGGCCGTTATTATCATTTTCTAAATCCTATGATTTACCCTATTCCTGAGCTCTTGACTTTGCCCCAAATAAATTTCCAAGATGAATTGAAGCATAATGAGGATTCTCACATTCCTCTTCTCTTTTTTGACCCAAGTTTGAAGGCTTATTTTTTTTAGCTCAATATATACAGTGCGCCTCTTTGGTGCCTATTATTCATATTAATAACCAACCCTCTAGGCTATCATCCCATGATATCCATATAGCTTAGTGTGTATAATGGTAACACCCACAGAGATGTAAGAGTACAATAAATAGAACAATATATTGAGATATATTGCACTGTTATGTTCCTCTATTATGCACGTTTTTTCCCTGTGACAATACTCTATATAGGGGTGTGAACCCTAATTGACAGACTGTGTAACTGTAATGTTATTGTTTTTTAATTTGTTGGTTAACTCTTAAACTTGAACAAAAGTATTGTAAAAAAAAAAACTATGGTAATAGCAAGAAATATTTACCTAAATTTAAAAATTATATTTTTTTATTATCTTGGAACAGTTTTCCTTTGATAACAACAAAACAAAATCAGGAGATCTCTGTTACTATTTCCCACAAAAACTAAGCACAATTTGTCCTGAAAAAAAAAAGGTAAAATCCACTTGGATACAGAAAGTAGTTGTGACGATATGTACAATTTTACTAACACATGTCAAAGTTGCAAAATTGTGCTTAAGCATTACCATTTGTTTTATGGTTAGGCGGGAAGGAGTTAAGGGAGTGCAGTGGTCCAGATCTAGTCTTGTGTATGGTGCAACAAATGGGGAAGTGCTAATGCAATCAAGCACATCTCTGCATCTCTGCTGCATGGCGAGCCCTCTGTTATTTGATTTGCCTGTTTGTGTCTGTGTCAAATCTAATTAAAATAAAAAAATAATGTTCATAAAAGCAGCAAAAATGTACTGATGTACACACAGGAGAGAGAGAGGTTAATCCATTTCACACACTTGTGAAAAAGCACAGCGAGTGTGTGAAACGCAATGAAGTCTCCCTCTCCCCCTCATGTGTACATCTGTACATTATTGGTGCTTTTATTGACATTTTTGATTGAATAAAGATGATGCATTGAAGATTAAGTGTAGCCTTCCAGATCTTTTCTTGTTATAGTGCAGCAGCAAGCTGGGCTGGCACCTTTTTCATGCTGAAGTATGGAGCTATGTTGCTGGCTTACTTGGAACAGTAGGAGTGTGTTATTCTCCCACATTTGTGATGTACCCAGGGGTGGACTGACAACTCATGGGGCCCCTGGGGAATAGGGGATCATGGGACCCCTGTGTCCTTGCCCAAACTCAAAAAATTAAAAAGGTGCCAGGGGCATCTCATGGGGCCCCCTACTGACCCCGGGCCTTTGGGCAGTGCCCGAGTTTCCAAATGGTCAGTTCGCCCCTGGATGTACCTCAGAGGAAATGGCAAGCCATAGATTGGACACACTGTGACCCAGAACAAGAAGTCCCTAGGGACAGGCTAGCTGTAGCAATAAATGGATATAGGTAAATTAAGCAGCCATGACTCTACAAACTTCAACCACAACATGTTTTCCCATCATTACAAGGTAAGACAAACAACAAAGGGAATATAACTACTTTAACTGTAAATTTGCTATTAGCCAGGCGGGACTTTCATCGCTCTGAGTGGGCATCATATGACGTCCTCCCGGATCGCAGCTCGTGTGCACCCATGGGGCTGCGCTGTGGCAAGATCTGTTACCGGCCAGATTTATGTACCAGCCCATTGCTAATGCCATATGACCGCTGTGACCAATCACAGCAGGTCACATGACAATTGTAAACAATGAATGGCTTCCTTTCATGACATCCATTGTATACAATTGTGTTGCTAGGTCACAGTGATCACATGGTACAGACTGAGCCAATCACAGTCCATCTGTGTGAGGTAATTAGCTGTGGATAGTCACAGCTAATCACAACAAAAAACCTGAATTAATCGATTTCATTTAGGTAAATGCTTTCAATTAAATTCTTTGCTATAAGCAATCAAAATGTGTAAAAAAAAATACTGATTACTTACCCAGAGTAGTACAATGTTACTATGGTAACTTTATACTACTCTGGTCACAGTGTGTTATAAAAAATCATAAAAAAGAAAACAAAGTGATACAGAATAAATGTAAACATTTGAAATAAGTATTCTTTTCCCTGTACTGTCACCAGTCAACGTTCCTGATCACCGCCATACCAGTTATATGATGTCGCTGTACTACATTGGTGACAGCATGGGTTAAAAAATTAAAATTGTGATTTTTTTTTTTTTATTTCTTTTCCAAAAATCTATGACAAAAAAATTACAACTTCAAAAAGACTTGCTATGCCTCTTACTAAATACCTCAAGCTGTCTGCTTTCCAAAAAGGGGTCATTTGGTGGATATCTGTACTGTCCTGACATTTTGGGCCTCAAAAAATTAGATTGGCCACTAGTAGAGCAGGATTGATCGATTTTCAGATATATACCATAGTCTGTGGACTCTTTAACTTTCCTACAGACTAAATAATAAACATTGATTTGGGTTATTTTCACCAAAGAAATGTAGCAGAATACATTTTGGCCTACATTTATGAAGAACAATTATTTATTTACAAAATTGTATAACAGAAACAAAGAAAAACATGGATTTTTTTTGCAAAATCTTTAGTTTTTTTTTTCATTTATTTAGCAAAAAATAAAAAACCCAATGGTGATTAAACACCAACAATAGAATGCTCTAGTTGTCTGAACAAAATGATACAAATTAATTTGGGTACAGCACCGCATGATTGCGCAGCTGTCAAAGTGTGAGAGCACTGAAAGCTGAATATTGGCCTGGGCAGGACGGGGGTAAACGTGCCCGCTTCTGAAGTGGTTAATACCTAGTTAAAACAACAAACACAGTTGAATGTGTACAATACTTTTACCCTTTTGCTGCAGGGGTTTTACACACACTCCCAGTGATTGCAGCCACTTGAATTTCATGTAAATCTGACAAGCTGACTTCTAGCTGTCAGATGAAAGCAGTCCAGCACTGAATTGCTTTCATCCCCCTGTAATGGTCCATGCCCCAGCCATGTATCCTGGGTTCGGCTTGCCCATCTGTGGGCCCAGGACCAGCATAGCGGGTGCAGCTAGGTAGAGTGGACGGAGCAGAGTGGGCATGCATCTGTTCTCCTCCCCTCCTTGTTGCTTACCTGGAAGCAACATGTAAAATGTTACTACTGGCCCCATGTCAGTTTCCCCGGCCAGCATGTCCAGGAAAGAATGTATTGCAATGCGAACTGCATTACATTACAGTCAGTTGAGCACAGGTGAGACATCCAGGGTGTCTCATTAACCTCCCTGGCGGTATTCCCAGTACAGTACGGTTTCAGTACCACAAGCGGTAACCCCGAGCTACACTAGGGAATACTATGCGGTGCTGCTCCGCGATCCCTCGACCACTTACCTTGTCCTGCGCTCCCGCGATGTCCCTCCTGCAGTGTCCCTGGCAATGTAATCCGGCAGATGCCGGCATCTGTCATCTGGGTTCCGTCCCCTGCGAGCGTCGGGACGTATGGGGGACGGAACGGCGGGAAGTTCAAAGATGACAAAAAGTGACATTCACTAAAATCACTAAAATCACATAGTATAACATTACTGTATCAAACCATTTCGCATACATTTTGTCCCGAGTGCTTTATCCTGTGCCCTGCCTTCATTTTTACTGTTCTTTATGCCTGGAAACTGAGAAACGTCCATGGCGTCCAAAAAGCGTCCCTTTATGTCAAAAGCGGTTTTAGGCTAGCTAGAGAACAGCGATAGTAAATTAGAACCACTTGCAAAATAGTGATAATGATTCGTGGGGAATTTCGTCATCAGGCACTGAAAACGATTTTGCGACTTTGCTCAGTGATGTGCGAACTTGGCGCTATATTTCAAATTTCAGTGTTTTTGGTTTGATTATATTATTGAATTAAATTTATTATTATATTATTATTTTTATGATTATTTATTAAATTATAATTTATGATTTTGTGTTTCAAATGTTATCATACCCGGGATGTTTACTAGACTCTTGTTCGGACAGATTTCAGTGAGTTATTCCTAAAAATTACAGGCCTAGAATAAAAAAAATACATATTTGCATGCAAAAAAATGGTACCGCTTTCAGCACCAAAAATCTGAAATAATCATACCGCCAGGGAGGTTAAAGAGAACCTGTTGCCAAAAAATCATCATATAGGGGACTTTTTATCCCCTAAAAAGATTTCTAGATTTCTTTGGCCTAAAGCCTCACCATTGGAGAAGAAAAGAAGAGAACGTGACACACATATATGCATAGGTGGCTGCCCAGTCTTGAGTGAACCTAGCTGCACACCTATGTGGCCGTAGGGGCCGTGTTTTGCTCTGTATGAGAGCTTATTCATTTAAATGGACTCCCGTGCCCGTGACACGCAGGGAAAGAAGTCCCTGCACTACTTTGGAAAACGCAGCCCGCACAGGAACCTCGGTTCCCAGTACAATTGCATTTCCCAGTGCGGGCGGTGTGCCATTAGAACTAATGGCACCCACCCGTGGGTCCGCAATTCTCTGTGCGGGTGGTGCTGCTGCATGGATTTTCGTGCGGATCCGCAGCGGCACCACCCGCATAGATGTGAACCGGGGATTAAGCTGTGATTCCCCATGTCATACAGTAACTGCATTGACATGGAAAACTATCTATTAAAAAAAAACTTATCCTACTATGATCACCATTAAAAAAAAAAATTTTAATTGGTCAAAGAATCCCATCGGTTTTGCCCTAGTGACATTTGTGATGTTTCTGATCTATAGTATAGGATTACGTATTTTAATTGCACCATTACATATTCTCTTTATAGATGCCAAGAGGAAGAGCAGTTCTAGCTCAGCCACAGCGAGAACAAAGCAACAAACATATTTCTATCTCAAACACAGAATAAGAGCACATTAAATATTTCAAGCTCTGTTATGGTTTGCTCATAGTAAATAGAGTCTAGTTCCTTTCCCCAATATAAAAGTAAATGTATTCCTTCAGCCAGTTATTCTTCTCTGGAGAGTTTTATATTCTTGATACTAAATGTTTCAGAGAAGCGGAGGAGCAGAATCCTCCGGGGGGAGACCTAGAAGTAATATAGCCTCATTCAGAGAAGGGAATCCTACATAATTTACAGGCGGATACATCTCTGGTGATTAAAAGGCCGATGAGGGTGGCGAGGCTGGGATAATGGCCTGTGAAAAAATACTGCACTGAGGCTTACGGACAATTAAACACAGCTGATTGTTATGAGCAAGTGGCTGGAGTTCTGTTCTTTGATTTAAACAAGAACAAAACAGATCTAGTTGGATTGATCTGATAGGAAAGGCGGGATGAAATTTAAAGGAAAATTCAAGAGAAAAAACATAACCATTTATTATGATAGAAGCTGTTTGATCGTGTGACGCAACACATGGATGATTCCCAGCTGCGCGTTGTGGAGCCCTGAAATGTATATTTGTTGAGGTGCATGGGCAAGGTAGATTGGGTGCTCTTCAAAATTAACCACACTGCCCAACACCACGGATTATGTGTTACCAAGGTTTGCAGCAATGCACCGTAAAATTCCTGTCACCACAAAGCACAGCTATGAATCCAGCCTTAGTCCTGCTTCAGTGTGTTCCTGGCAACAGCTATCACTATCTATAATGTAATTCCATCCAACAATTTTCCCTTCCAACCATTCTGTTTCCTGCGGTAAAAGTTTGTTCTCAACAAAAGTTGAGTGTTTTTACATCCCTAAGGGTAAACACAGACATCCCTAATGATGTGTTCATTCTTGGAGATGTCTGATGATTCTTTATATTGCTGCCTCTATCAGATACCAATCTATTGGCACTAATCCTTGCTGCACATCTTTGGACTTTCATATATTACCCCAGCCTGTAACCTAAATATTTGTGCAGAGTGGAGCCGGTGATCCTGCCAAGCAAGATGTCCCTGAGCCTGCTGCATGGTAGTGACTAGACGCTCCCCTAGTGTGATGTGTTTTTATCATCGGTGTTCAATGATCCCTTGAGCGATCTTCTGTACCTTCTCTGTTTCCCTGAAGAAGAGAGTGTCTGGAAATGCGTCGGAATATGAGAACATATCATCATACCCGCACTGCTGCAAAGATCACTTATCATTTTAAGATTTGTCTATCTCATTTTTAATTGATGTGTTATGATATGTATCAATAAAAATTGTATTCTTAGGAAATAACAGTCTGGATGCCTATAAAATCCCAAACTACATGTGTTTATTTTTTATACAAAACTTTGCTCTCAGATCCTGAAAAGCGATTTTTCTTTTTAACTTTTAGTACAGGTACTGCTGATGTTCAGTAATTTACCGTAAATATTTAAAGAAAAAAATCCATATATGGATATTTTATGCATAGTTAGACTGGCCCATCTTGGACCATGTATTGTATATGCCATACTTGGCCAATGCCCTGGAAAGCTGGAAATCATTGAAATAAACAATGCTACTCCAGTGATCGCCACTTGTTTCTGGTTCCCATCTTGATAGGGTGGCCGGATGCATTCTAAAACAAAAAAATAAGCATTTTTTAGAGAATGCTGTACATTTCCTGAATGAATGCAAAACATTGTCTGATTGGATGAGAGGGAGAGGCAGAGCGGTGACCTCCTGCTCTCCACCTCATTCAATAAGCGAATGCTTTGCATTCATTTAAAAAGTGCAAAACATCCTCTGAATGACGCCTATGCTGTGCAGCTGACCACCTTTGAATGAATCAGACCAGCCACTCAGCAAAGGAACCAGAAGCAAGTGGAGACCACTGGAGTAGTAGTATCTACTTCAGTGATTTCTAGCTTCCAGAGGCATCGACCAGGTGTGTGTGTGTGTGTGTGTGTGTGTGTGTGTGTGTGTGTGTGTGCGTGCGTGCGTGCGTGCGCGCGCGCGTGCGTGCGTGCGTGTACACCCCTCCAAATCATTGGATTTAATCACCTCCATGGCCACATGTGTATTATATTAAGCACCTAGGCATGCAGACTGCTTCTACAAACATTTAAAGAATGGGTCGCTCTCAGAAGCTCAAGTGAATTCAAGTTTGGTACCGTGATAGGTTGCCACCTGTGCAATAAGTCCATTCATTAAATTCCTTGCTACTAAATATTCCACAGTCAAATGTTAATGTTATTGTAATAAAGTGGAAGCAACTGGGAACAACAGCAACTCAGCCATCAAGAGGTAGGCCACTTAAAATGACAGATCGGGGTCAGCACATGCTCAATTGCACAGTGCGCCGAAGTTGCCAACTGTCTGCAGAGTCGGTTGCTAAAGACCTCCAAACTTCATGTGGCCTTCGAATTAGCACAACAACAGTGCATAGAGAGTTTCATGGAGCTTCATCCAAGTCTTACATCACCAAGTGCAATGCATAGTGTCAGTTGCAGTGGTGTAAAGCATGCCACCACTGGACTCTAGAGCAGAGGAGACGTGTTCTCTGAAGTAACGAATCGCGCTTCTCTGTCTGGCAATCTGATGGACGTCTCTGGGTTTGGCGGTTGCCAGAAGAACGGTACATGCCTGACTGCACTGTGCCAAGTGTAATGTTTGGTGGAGGGGTGATTATGGTGTGGGGTTGTTTTTCAGGAATTGGGCATAGCCCCTTAGTTAAAATGAAGGGAACTCTTAAGGCATCAACAAACCAAGACATTTTGGACAATTTCATGTTCCCAACTTTGTGTGAACAGTTTGGGGCTGGCCCTTTCCTGTTCCAACATGATTGCGCACCAGTGCACAAAGCAAGGTCCATAAAGACATGGATGAGCGAGTTTGGGGTGGAGGAACTTGACTGGCCTGCACAGCGTTCTGACCTCAACCTGATAGAACACTTTTGGGATGAGTTAGAGTGGAGACTGGGAGTCAGGCCTTCTCGTCCGACATAAAGGCCTCACAAACGCGCATCTGGAAGAATGGTCAAACCTTCCCATAGACACACTCCTAAATCTTGTGAACAGCCTTCCCAGAAGATTTGAAGCTATTATAGCTGCAAAGGGCGGGCCAACTCAGTACTGAACCCTACGGGCTAAGACTGGGATGCCAATAAAGTCCATGTGTGTGTAAAGGTAGGCATCCCAATACTTTTGGCAACATACTATGTGTATATATAAATAAAAAAAAAAAAAAAAAAAAAAAAAATATATATATATATATATATATATATATATATAGTTACAGTGATCCAAGCTGGACCAATGTAACTATGTATGCAATATCCATATCTGGAGTTGTATTCAGCATACATTATAAGTGCTATTATATAATAGGTACAGATATCCATGTCATCACATCAAGCATAATACATCAAATGTATTTGTTATGTAAGCCGTGTACCGGGGTGGGCTCCCCAGGATACAGTGAAGTCACGAATGAGGAAAGCAACCCCAACACCAGCTTTTGCCACAACAGAATTTTACTTAGATGTGGCAAATAAACACAACCACAAATGCTGGAAACGTACAATAAATTTACATACTCCCAGCCCAAAGGCTGAGACCCTTGTGCTGCACAGCACGGCGCCTTCTGGTGGATGAAGGTAGAAAGTGAAGTAATTTACCTACTGGCGGGCACAACTAAGCTGCCACACCTTACCTGTTATTACCCTAAAAGAGCAAGAATCAATGTATGGGTGTACGGTATGGGCTATCCTGCAGTGCAGCACAACAGCTTACAATCTTACACAAATCTACAGTATTCCCTCTCCCATAACTGGTCCTGTAGCACGTGCCTGAGTATTCCTTCTGAGCAAAACGCCAGTCTGGCTTGAGTTTGTGGGATTTTATCATCTCTCCAATGTGAAATGTCACTTTAAGTTGTGGAGTCCTTCCAATAATCAGTAACAACACTTGTGGCCTGACACAAACAGAGACCCTAACTAACTATAGGCTTGGACTCAGTCTATAGGCGCCAACACTGAAATGAGGTGCGTGCACGATCTTACCGACCCGGGTCTGCTTTTCATCCGCTGGTGACTCTGAACAGAACAAATGTCTCTCCAACAAGCATGCGATATCGCAGTATATGTTGCGTTGTTCTTCTGCTCTCATCAGCATTCCTGGCAGCAATCTTCCTTTCTCTGAACAAGATCAGGGTCTTGGACACGATCAGCTTCACTTAGCCGCAGCTCTGGTTACTGAGGGATGCATTCACACCCGTATGTCATCGGATTCTCAGCTCACACGGCCCCTTCATTCAGCATCGTCCAAAACATGGCTGCAGTCTCCTCTTCCTGTTCACTAAACTCCATGTGAAAACCCCACCTCTTATTGAATATAGAAATATTTATGTAGTCTGAGGCTGTGTTAGAAAAACAGTGACATCTTGTGGCTAAACCGCAGAATGTCA
Organism: Staurois parvus; assembly: GCF_062004578.1. Taxonomy (NCBI): domain Eukaryota; kingdom Metazoa; phylum Chordata; class Amphibia; order Anura; family Ranidae; genus Staurois; species Staurois parvus. The sequence continues at coordinate 2,119,947 of NW_028317843.1, forward strand.
GTCCAGAACGTTTAATTTACTGCACACAAACAGTGTTCAAACAATGAGAGCTGTTTCCCCATCTCACAACTACACTGTTAATTTCAATATATAGCCAAAAAGAATAGATGTATGTGCATATCTAACATGAGCACCACTTGGTCATATATTAGCTGATGTTCATGAATACATACTGGAATTCAGTAGCCAGAATAGAATGATCTAGTATGATGAGAAAAAGGGCAAAGCAAGACCTTGGTGAAGAGGAGAGCAGGAAGAACCCCATGTGTCAGGATGTATAGGTGTGTGGGTGTTTTAAACCCTTTTTTATATATGCAATTTAAACATATACATGCATGGGGAAGCCATACTTGTGTACTAACTATGTAGGTCCTGTTTCCTGTTCTGCTTCAAATGCTGCTTTATGCATTGACATACTTCCTTAGACCCAGTCTATCTGTAAAATATGGTCACCTGATGACTTTGCACCATCCATGGGTGGCTGATCTCTTCAATAAGACACATAAGTTGAATCCAACATAATTTTACGTCAGGTAACTGCAGTACATAGGAATGTTTTTCCAGTTTTTTCAAGTATAAGATGACAATGACTTTTCTCAGTCATGTCTGAGGGAACATAATAGAATAAGGGGAATGGGGTCTAGCTAGGACTGAACTAACTAGTACTAAAAAGGAAGGGAGCATAGCGTTAGATACTAAATCAATCATGTTGCCCTGGCCCAAAACCACCACTAGATGTTAGCATATATCTAACAAAGGCATCTAATACGATACAGGAAAAATATGTATACATGAGACAGAATATTTCCTACTTAGCAGTGCTGAGCACTGATTGTGTTTACTGCTCTCCTGGTCAGTGTAAGTCAACCAGTCTGCTCTGACTGACTAAAAAAATATTTTCTCTAAATAGGAATTTTATATCACCACTTATTCAGCAAGAAGGCTGATTTCGTTGAAATTCAGATAGCTACTGAAGGCTGAATCTACAAGTCTGTAACTTTAATATAGCAAATAAGAGCAAGTATGCAACAATGAGATCAATTGTAACCTTTCATGGGGGGGGGATGGGGGGGCTACCTTTGCTGACCTTTGTTTGAAATTGCTAGTTGCCTGGCCATTTTGCTACCCCAATAGCTTTAGTACTCTCCAAATCACAAACCTGGAATAAGTTTGTAGATCAAGAAGACTTGTTATAGGTTCTTCAATCAAAGTATTGAATAAAGGCAGCCAGACAAGTAGCATTTCCAGAAGGAGAAATGAGGATTTCCAGCCTCCTTTTTTCATTGGATATTTAAGGTTAAAAGAGTAATACCTTAAAACGAAAAGTCACAAAATGTTTCCTTCTAAAGGACTGGCTTGTAAAAAGCTCACATGTATAATACAGGCGTACCCCGGTTTACGAATTTAATGCGTTCTCCGGGACCTTACGTATTGCAAAAAATTTGTAAACAGAAACGTTGTTTCCCAGAGGAATGCATTGAAAACCAATTAATCCGTTCCGGAGGTCAGAAAATTTTTTAAAAAAAAAAGCATTTTATCTGTTCAAAACTCTTTATGAAGTGCACTTTAAAGGCATAAATACTGTACAGGGACATGATTAAAAATTTCCAGAATGGCTCCAAAACTTGATGCAAACACTGCTCCAACACCTCCACACTCGACACCACGTGCTACCCACAGACTCCAGCATGCACGGGACCTGTGCTATAAACCGCCCAGGCGCAATTCATCCTGGGGAAACTTGCTTCGTATTGCGAAAAAAAATTGTAAACTGAGGCATTATTTTCAATGGATTTTTATTCGTAAACCAAAAATGATGTTAACCGAGGCGTTCGTAAATATTGTGAACCCACTCCAAGTCTTCAATCTGGAAATCTCAGTATGCTTTTGTAATGGATAAAGTTGACTGTGCTGATGAAAATGGTAAATTATGCTGTTTCAATTTAAAGCTGAAGCCCAGCCAGGTACTCCACCCTCTCCTGCCCCCCATGCAGCTCTTTAACCACTTCCCGTCCAGTCCATGTATATTTAACAGCCGTAAGGGAGCAGTGCCGAAGAAGGTTGCCAATTATAAAGGGCTCCCGCATTCTCTGCCTGTGCTCGCTCCATGGGAGCGCGTGGCACCGCGATCCAGTGCCCACTGTGTCCTCCGATCACTGTACGTGACCTCTGTGTGAAATCCCAATTCATGTGATCAATGATTGGCCAGTCAATGATCACATGAATAGTAGTAAATAAGATGTCACTTCCTGACATCATTGCTTACTACTAGTGAAATCTGTGAATGATCACAGAGGTCACATGGTACAAGGCTATTCACAACAGCCTTGTACCATGTGACAAGCTGTGACCAATCACAGCTCTCACAGTATTGCTCAATGCCTGCAAGAATGCAGCCAGAGAGGAGAAATTATTGCTTTTACAGCCTTTATGGGTGTAAAAGCAATCAGTGTAAAAAATCTTCATCACCCCCACAAGTAGTACAGTGTCACTATGGTGACATTATACTGCTAGGGTGACAGTATGTTAAAAAAATTAATAAATAATAATAATTTTAAAAAATTGAAAAATAATTTTTGGTTATAAACTAATTTTTTTTTCTACTAAAATGTTAGCTGAATACATTTTGGCCAAGATTTATGAAAAAAGATTATTTATTTGAAAAATTTTATAAGAAAAACACTTTTTTTTCAAAATGTTTGGACTTTTTAATTTATATAGCAAAAAAAATTAAAAATCCCAGTGGTGAATAAACACCACCAAAATAAAGTTTTATCTGTCTCAAAAAAATGCTAAAAAAGTCATATGGGTACAGTGTTGCATGACCATGCAATTGTCATTCAAAGTGTGATAGCGCTGAAAGCTGAAAATTGGCCTGGACAGGAAGGGGGTGAAAGTGTCCAGACTTGAAGTGGTTAAAGTAGAACTTTACCTGTAATAACAACTTGATAAAAAATAATGTTCTTTAGTAAGGAACATACATTCCACATTAATAATTATGCTACCAAAATGAGTGAGTGCCTTCAGCATTGTTCCTGTTTCTTCTTGCTGGAGACTGCCATTTTTCTGAAGCCCAGATCCCCTGAGCAGCAGTAAATTTTTAGACTGTGAGCAGATTGGCCTCTACAAATTTGGCACAGTGCCTAAAAAGAGAGAGCAATTCAGCATGTGCAGAGCAGGGTGAGACAGTTTATTTCGGGATTTTAAACAATATAGGCACTTAGTTTTATTGTTTTACATATATACCTGCAAAAGGACCTGAAGTGATCTATCAGGACATAATTTTTAGACTTAAAGTGGAGTTCCAGCCATTTTTGTGTTTATTAAAAGTCAGCAGCTACAAAAACTGTAGCTCATGACTTTTAATAAACACGCACCTGTCCCAGGGTCCAGCGATGTTCTCACCCACGCGGTCCCTTCTCCTCTTCTCTCCTCCACGGCGCTGGCATCTCACCTGTGGGCACCAGGCTGTGACAGTTTGTGGCTTCACTGCCTGGTGCCCACTGCGCATGCGCGAGTTGCTCTGCATCTCCTAATTGGTCTGGCAGTTTCCTGGGACCTGTGAAAGTTCCCAGGAGAGTGCAGGAGGGAGGAGGGGGCCGAACTTCCAGTTCACTTCACCGTGGCGAACTGAGCCGGAAGTGAGAGAGGGTACCTGTCAAAAACAGGTATCCACTCTTCCCTCCCCCCGCCCCCCCAAAAGGTGCCGAATATGGCAGTGGAGGGGGGGAGGAGGAAAATAGGCGGAACTTCCGCTTTTGAGTAGAACTCCGCTTAAAGTTCAACTTTAACCAATTGCTCAATAATTTATAAAATAATTAAATGCTCCAAATGCTCATACTCATAGTCACATGGTGTGGTGGACCCCGAGTATTTTTGCTTCTTCATTACAGAGTTTGAGGGTTCTTCTTCAGGTGTTATGGTCATTTCCTTGGGATGTGGGTACTTTTTGTCGAGTCCATTGATGGACCTGAAAAGTCCAGTGGCAGCAAGGTGACATCATGACAAGGCAGTGGATCACCATGGCTTACTCCCAGAAGAGACACTTTGGAATGACACATAACGTTGATTGAGGCACGTTTGAGGGCTAGTTCACACCAGAAAGCTGTGCTGGAAAGGAGCGTTCTGTGTGAGTTTACTGCACTGTCAGAACTTATGGAAAAAAAAATTATTAAGTATATTTTATCATTTTATCCTTGTACCATGTGAAACAAATCAAAGTTTGACCTTCCCATCAGAGAATCTCTGTTTTTCCATCTGAAACTGATAAGGGTCTGGAACCAAAGATGTTACAGAGCTAATCTTGGTGAACAATGGATCTCTCCACAACTGATGTTTAGGAGAGTTTCTCTGCATATAGAATATATTTGACAAGTACAACATTGAGACAAAGTAAAGACACCTGACAGAAATAAATCCTGTCTTTTTGCTGCACTTGGCAAATGAACAATATTTTCTAGCCTATCCAGGCCCTATAAATGTAAGCCGTGGAGACATTTTTACGTAAACTTGTGAATTCAGCAAATTAGCATCTTGGTCACTTAATACCTAACATTGTTCTACATCGGATAAGTAAATAGATGAAGCGTTGAACTCTATATATGTTTAAACATATCAAAATGCCTAAATCTACTTTTTCTGGATCAAACCATTATAAATATCACAGACATATTTAAAAATATATGATTTTATACTACTATAACACAAAGCCGCAAGGTATCTATAAAAGAGTTTATCCGGACAAAAGATCCCATCATAAGAAAGGAATACTGAATGTTATCACCAGCTGTTATGTGTAATTCTTATGTAGAGCTGACATGGATGCAGATTACTTTCTTCTATGGGCAGTAGGTTGTAAATGGACTGGCTATCCATTTACACATTTGACTGTCCTCCTATTCGATTCAGCCAGATGGATGGGAATGGATTCCCCTTCAGTTTAACTACTTCCATGCCGCCTTATAAAAGATATACAGATATTGCTTGCATTCTTGTGTGCCAGACATCTCACAGGAATTCCCTGGCAAGAAAATGGGAGGTGCAGGGAGCAGGTGGGAAGGGGAACCAAAACTGGGATCAGGTACAAAAGGGAGCAGGTACAAGGCAGAAGGGTACAGGGCAGGTGCAAGATCATCATAAATGGCAACAGAATCTGGCAACAGCAAAATACTGGAGCGAGAGCCACTAGTAAAGGAGGGCCTAAATACTCCCCCAGCAGCCAGCATCAGGTGAAAACTGATTTCTGAGATCTGCTGGCTGCTGGGAGACATCTGCTTGTGGACACCAGAACTACAACCTTCCGCTCTGGGAAGCACAGTGCCACCAGCAGGTGATCTAGGTCCTGACAATAACATTACGAACAACAAGACATCAGAAATATGATCTTAATGTGTTGGTAACAACTCAGGAAACATTTCAGACGTTGGACATCACACTGTCGTTGACAACTGCATAATGAATATATGAAAAGAGCTAATTCACCAGAAAACCTGAGGTATGCGCCACACTGAGATCATATCTGATATGATCGGTATGGAACTAGATTAATTATGAAATGAAATGTGGCAGTGGTGAGTTTTTATACTTATTAGATAATTACATTAGTTCTATTACGTTTTTGTACTTTTTTGCCTTGCTTGAAATCTTTTAAGCCCAGTAGTATAGCTTTAGTGAACTTATTTCCAAAACCTCTTAAATATGGACCTTACACATTCTGGTATTATTTCCATGAATGGCAGACTATTCTTTCAGTACAATATATCAAAATACCAAACAAAGGTAAACTTGGGACCTTCAAGAGACAGTTCAGACTGAGTTTTGCTTATAATATATGATTAGGATCTTGCAATGACAGGTACAGGAATTAGACTGTCAGCAAGATAAAGCAAAAGCAGAATTTATTAATGATTTGTTGCCATGTCTGAACATATCTTGTATTATCTTGACATGGCATTTGAACAGCTCACTACAATCACCTATAGAATGCTCTTCATTTAATATATTTACTGCACAGGTTATGTCAGCACTGGCTGTTTTCATTTTGTTTTTGCTTTACATGCTTGTATGTTTATCTATTACCAGATAATGTACGGTGTTTTAATTTGATTTTTTTTTTACAGATATCTTAACTTCAAAATTAAAGTATAAAAATAGCTGGACTTTTTAGGCACCACTCAGTAAACAAGCTTATTCATATCAAAAAAGTATGTTATATATAATGTTTTTTAAAATCAATTAGTTTTTTTTTTAAATCATAAAGACATATATTAATTTAAAATAAAGGCATTATATTAATTTAAAATCAATCAACATTATGTCAAAACTTGTTCATATATGCAACCTTATCCTGTACCTTCTCTCTTTTCCTGGCCAATTGTTTCAGGCCTCTTATCCTGATGCTGACCCCCTTGGAGTAGGAATCTCATGTCATCATTATCATTGTATGGTATCAGTGGTTAATATACTGTATGTATCTTTGGCATTTTTGATACTGGGAAATATTGAAATGTAACACAAAAAGAAGCAGATATATTCCAAGAAAGGCACGTAGTGTGTCCATCTATCCTATCCAGCACTGCTTACTATTTTTTTTATGATAAAACACGTGTAATGTAGTAATAATTCAGGTACAGGATAAGGTACATATATGAATGGGTTTTGACATAATGATTTTAAATGAATATCTGGTTTTGTTATTATTATTATTTTATTTTTTTAATGGGTTTAATAAAAGCATATTTTTATATAAATAAGTTTGTTTACTGAGCGGTGCCTAAAAAGTCTGGCCATCTCTCTTCCTTAATGTTTTAATGATCTATCAGACGTGGCACTTTAATTTTAGCTGACCTTCCTTTTGATAGATATACTAACTTCAGTTGGCATGACTAGTAATGTATTTTCTTTGTACAAATTGTTCATTCTTTTAACAAAGACCGTAGCACAGAGCAAGTTAAGACAAGCCATCATGGTACATTAAACATTCAGAGGCTACATGGGTGTGCAAAGTTAGAGAACAACACAGTAAGTGTCATGTTGTACTGTGAGAAGGCCTAACAAAATGCTTATGCAATAACATAGGATGCCATGAAAATGTCAATAGGGGGTCTATGAACTAGACTAGTACAACAAATGCTATAGAACTTCTAACCATGAGACATTAATGTATTCTAGCCTTCTACTTTGTTATGACCCATATTGTGCCATTGACCTGAGACAGATAAATTTAACGTGAAAGAGTTGTAGTAAAAGAGTGGGCCTTGGTAGAGGGACTGTAGGACGCAGGTGAGCCATCAGTTGGATTTCTGGCTTAGTCATGAGGATGGCATTAATAGCAAGACACAGGGCTCATTCTGAGAAGAGAAGCAAGAGAAAGAGGGAAATACAGAGAGACAAAGAAGGAGAGATTCCCCGGAGGCAGCATGGTATACTGTATTTTCCAAACCAGCTTCTCTGCTCTTTCACTTACTTACCTGTGCCCTCTTTTCCTATTATATCATATTTTATACTTTTAACAGTACAAGTAAAATGATGAGACATTAGAACTTGTTTATGGCGGGAACAGAGGAGACATAAAAAAGAAAGCTGTAAGGCCCATAATGTATTACAAAAAATAAAGCATTATCTGAAGGTAGGACAATTTCTAAAAATGTGTGTGTAACTTGCGAGCCACTAAAATATTCCTCTGAATAGCTAACATTTATCACATACTCAAACTGTGTAAAAAAGACCATATAACTAAAAAATGTTGCACTCCCAATCTCTATCAAACCTATAAATTAGTGACTTCAAATTATATATCCATAAAAAACAAACAATATACCATACATAAATAAATGAATATCAAGTTAAATGTGATGTGAATCAAATAAAATAAAAAAAACAGTCCCATTACTCAAATAATAGTCCAAAAAAAGGATTTGTGATGACGTGATCCAAACACACCAATTGTGACTTTTCGTGAATCCTTAAATCATTAAAGATGTGCACTCACCTACTTACAAGCCTAACAGATAGGCTTATTACACTTTTTGTTCACATACATGGAACCTGCTAGAATTTGCTGCAGCATGGAATGGATGTTGGATACCTCCTATGTACTCCACAATGCTTCTCTCCTTATACACTCGTTATCCCTGCAGGGATCTTTCCCTCCTTCAACTGCTCAGGATACCCTGCTCACTCCTCTTAGATGTTCCTCAGTGTCATGTAGCAAAAAAGAAATGTGGACATAGTGCTTTATCCATATAAGACTTGCCTTTATTTAAATGCTCAATATATGCACTCACATTGAATAAAATTAAAAAGCGCTTTGGTATTAAAAAATCCTTTGCCTGTGTGTGCCCCGCACAGCGTGTATGCTCGCCGTTTGCTCTCTGGTGCCGAGTGATGCCGTAGCCCCACCCCTACGCGTTACGCCATAGGTCACGCGGCTTCATCAGGGGGATGTAATTGTGCTACGACGTCACTCGGCACCAGAGAGCAAACAGCGAGCCCTTTAAGAGGTGAGCAATACACCAAGATACAAGATAGTCCAAGAGACAACAAAATTGGAAACACACCTACATGCATATAGTCGGTGCACTGTCAATTGCCACTCATATGTTTCAGGGCCATGCTACTTGATCAGAGTATGATAAATGAACATAGCCCTGAAATGCATTAGTGGCATTTGTGGAACACACAGGAGCCCCCTGTATATACAACCTGTTGTGGATGGATACTGAGATTTGATTTGACATTAAATCTCTTTTTCCAGCTGAGGGGGAAGCTCCCTGTTGATGCCTACAGAACTTCTTTTTGATAGAGGTCATTCAAGCAATATTTGAGCCCATGTGATCAGGACTCTGTGTAAGTGCAATGGAAGCATCTAATTTTAAATGCAATGATTTTTTTCCTTCTCAAGTTGGTGTGCCTGTGCTTTATTTTTGTTTTTCATTGTGGTGTATGTTGTATGAGGTTATTCATAGGACTTGGAAAACTTATTTTCATCATTCCCAGCTGTGGACTGGTTATTCTAGTGGTGCACGTATCATGGTGTGTGATTTGGTAAATTTTTAGATAGCTTAATTGATACACAAACGTTTTTTTTGCACTCTCATTAAATTCTGGATACCAATATAGAGTAGATCATCCTTCAGCTCATGCAGTAGAGCAATGAATATATACTTGGGCTGATTTATTAAAACTGCAAAAAAGTAAATGACAAAATTGGAGTTGCTACCAATAGTTAATTTTTCATTAAATAGGAATTCTGATAAATAGCAATAGGATAAATAGAAAGAGGTGAAGCTCTTAGCACAGTTTACCCAGGCGTTGCTGTTCTGCTTAGTAGTGTAGATAAAGACCATGGTTTCTCAAAGTAAAATTCTGATTGGTCCTACAGAAACCTCTTTGTGTGGCACCTGGCAGTGTAATCTGTTAAGCTACTCTATATGGCTAATAGTTTGTAGACACTTGACCATAACACATACATAAGATGACAAACATTAGAATGGAAAGACATGATAATTGTGAGCTTCTAGTCTTGTGGGAACAGTTTAGGAATGCCCTTTTAGTTCCAGCATGATGTTCCCTTATACACACAGTCAGCTCCATAAAAACAAGGTTTGATGAGTTTGGTTCGGGAAAAGTCGTGTGTAGAAAGCCCTGACCCCATCTGTTCTGAACACCTTTCATATAAATCAGGGCTTAAAATTTCGAGTCTAGATCTACTAGCCAGGCACAAACCTTACTCTCCACCAGTTGCCCCATCCAACCTTGCCCAGGTCTACCTCCAACCCCCGCCCCTGACCCCACTACCAGCCCTGCCCCCAACCATGCCCCCTTAAAGCTTATGAAAATTACATTTTTCTTTAGAATAGAGTCTAATAGAAAGCTGGTTTATATAATCAAGTCTCATAGTGGATAAGAGGCCAGACTCAGCCTAGAACCTAATTTATGAAACCTATGTAAACATGTAATGTGTATTCACAGCATCTCTGTTATTATATTAGAAAGTCACATAACACATTTTCTGCCATTAAAGTATTAAAAAAGGACACAACATGTTAATAACTGGATGTAAGGTCTATCCATAGACATAGGACAATTGTCACCGAATCCTGGCAGACTGCCAGAGGCATCCCCTGGTGACCATTTGTTGCATATACTATGTGTATGTTCATGTCACTGATGTGTAAAGGTATGACACCATGTCTGGGGAAGACAACTCGGTATTCTAAAAAAATTGCACTAAAGTATATTAGGTTAGCTAGCAAAAAGGTTTTGCTTACATTTTCACATCCTTTCTACTATCTATGGCTAACGTGGCATATTATTATTATTGTATTGAGTACAGACACCAAGAGAAAGCACTATGCAAGTTTTCAGGTACTACTAAAAGCTATACAACATGTACAATAGGGTGTTTAATAAAAGATTAAACTTTATAAAAACTGTAGGAGTAGAGGATGGACCTCTAACCGTACACAAAGAATGTACAAATAACCATACATAAACTGAACAAAATTTCCACAGAACATACCCAAAAATACTTCAAGGTCCCCCAAGGCGGTGGAGAGCGGGCCTCTCCTCGAGTCCCCCGCGGTGGTGGAGAGCGGACCTATCCTCAAGTCCCCTGTGGCGGTGGAGAGGGTGTCTCCTCTCAGCGGAGGAGAGCGGACCTCTCCTGCACATGTCCCCTCAGAGGCTCTGCCAGTGTAATGGTGGTCTCGAAGAAGCCAGAAACCGGAAGTTGGAAACCGGAACTCAGCTTCACAATGAGGCTTGGAGTGCAGGTGCAGCCGCTCCATCCATCATTTGTGCTCGCCGCTCGGCAAACAGGAATTTCTCCTCGCATTTGGGGAGCCCTGATATAAATTTTCATCTTTTCGTCTAATTTTAGTACATGCTTTTTTGGTTAAATGGGCATTCATTTCGCTAGACATGCTTCAATATTTTGTAGCATTTTCCCAGAAGAGTGGAGGTTATTATTGCCATAAAGACTAAAGGGGGGGGGGGGGAGCAGCTCCATATCAATGCCTATGGTCTTGGAATGGGATGTACTACATGCTTGAATAGGTGTGATGACCACATGTCCACACATTTTAGGCATGTCCATGCATTTTAGACCATTTGGCATTTATGTCACTGATCTGAGTGCTGCAGAAAAAAGGTTGCCATGGAAGAGAAGGGCGGTGTTGTGGTGAATTGTCTTTTAACCTTATTTTTGCAACTAACTACTCAGATTCTAGTAACCTAACTGTGTGTTTCAACAATATTTGATGTTTTAATGAATATAGGATTTTAGGTTGGGCTACATCAGAAAATCTAAGGGTATTAAATTTATTCAGCTTCATAATGGGTCAGAGTCAGGACTAACGGCAACATCTTCAATGCCCAGTAATATACTACTAGGTCTGTGTTATCTTCACATGCACTCTGACTTTCCATGTTTAATTTGCCTCAGTAACTTCCCAAGTGAGTACATGACAAAATGGCCCCTGAACTTGCCACCTGCGGCAGATACAGTATGTTTGGAGTTCAATAGAGGATTTTAGCATCATCCAGAGGGGCATCATGTGGAAAAATGGTCTTCATTGTCTGCCACTCTTTGTTCCATGTGCATAATATGGTTCAATTACTATATATCCATTAGGGTTTTGTGCATAAACAGCTGTTGAGAAAGGACAGAGAAGACCTTATTTTAGCAATTCAGTTATGCCTGGTGCTATTAATAAAAGAGTAAGGGAGGGAGAGTTAGGTACAGTTTATTATCGTTAGTTTGTAATTAATGACTAGGATGGTGTCCAATAACTTTTTTTTTTAGGTATACCATAACATATCAGAGCCAAATTTAAGCCCGCAGTATTAGTCTCCAGGTTTGCACTGTATTCAGGTGCTGGCAGAGATCAGATCATATCTTGCTCCAAGATATGATATAGCATACAAGTACCGCTGCACACTGTATTCAACTCCAGTGTGAAATAAATGAAAGACAGGCTTCAACTCAAGTTCCCACCCATCATTCATGTTCCTCTGACACATTTCATCACATTGACATCATAGAGCTAAGCATATCTTGTGGCAGAGAAATTGTATGCATGCACGCACACACATCACAAGCTAGGTGGAAAGCTGAATGATAAAAGACAGCACACATGAATGAAATAAGAGCTATAGATCCCACTGATTATCAGCTTTTATTTTTTGTACAATTCCTCCATCACCAATTAGACATTCATTTAATTTTACAAAAAAAAATCAAAACGTTGGATCAGGCACTTTCAGTTGCGGCACGAAAATCGCGTGTTTCAGCAGGTACACTAATGATGAGAAAAGTGAATAAACTGGCTATAGTTCTACTTGTCTATGGCCTGCTTTAGTGTGTGGGGGTTGATTTACTAAAATTGGAGAGTGCAAAATCTGCATAAAAACCAATCCACTTTCAGTTTTTTTTGTCAAAGCTTAATTGAACAAGCTGAAGTTAGACGCTGATAGGCCACCATACAGAGTTGCACCAAATATTGCACTCTCCAACTTTAATAAATCAACCCCAAAGAAAGAAGCAGAGGGGAGAAAATAAGGTGAATGTTGGTAACCTCTCATGATAATAAGTGAAGTCCCATTAATACTTCAATCCTCGAGGGATTCAAAGCCAAGAAAACGTAAATCTTACTAAGAAGCGAAAACTGAATAGGCCCAGTGTGGGAGAAATACATGAGAGGGGCATGACTGATTGGCAGGAATTTGAGCTGAAGCCAGTCTTTTATTTACTTTACACCAAATTTGAATACATTGTGTGATGGTAAAATAATCATAAATAGTGCAGCGCTTAAACCAATACTAAGTGCAACTCAAAAAAACTGTGCTCACATACAAATGTGTCAATATTATATAATACAAATGATATTAAATATAATAAATCAATAAATAAAATGTATCTTGAATATATAGTGCCACTCAAAATAATCTCTTAACAATAGTGCCCACACAGTAAAACAATGATAATAGCCCCCTTCAAAGGAGGATAATTAAACAGTGCTTAAGTGCAATAAAGTGACCACACTTCAAATAGCACTCAAATAATCAAACAAAATGTCCATGAAGTAATCAATAGGTGATATAAAATTCATGCAATGTTCAGATGGTGCTTGTACTCCGTGAGCGTGTCCACACTCTTCATCTACTAAGGCTAAATTGCCTCCTCACCTCCTCCAAGTGACCCCCAGGGGTCAAACAGCTTTCAGGATCACCCTGGATCCCTATTCCTGAAGACAAGTACCTCTTCTCACGATGTGGATCTCTTAAGGGACTCCCATTGCCCCAGACCGGAAGCTTCTGAAGAATAATTGCTCACCAACCCAGTGAGCCAAAAAAGAATCCTATGTTCCCGCAGTCCTCTTTCCTCACCAATGTGTGGGTGCACTGCATGTAAAGGAACTTCCTGGGTATACCAAGATGGCAGCTGACGCCGGAAGTGTGTCACCATGCCCCGGAAGCTGCGTAATAGCGTACCTACGCGTTACGTCACAGGCTACTCGTGCCTTCCTCGGGGGAAGTACCAGTTGAAGTGCTGGCAGCTTTCAGTAGGTAGACTTCCTTTTAGCGCAGGAGGACTTCTGTCTCTATTAATGTGTGATGGTAATTGTAAGCTTTCTGATTCATTCCCCATATCTGATTTATTGTGCCTTTGTGGGTAAGGCAGCACTAACAAGTCTTCAAATGTTGTGTAATAATGGTGTAACGCAGTTGGGCAACAGCACCACTTACTTAGTATTTATGTTTTTTTCCCTGTGCATACAGGCCATGAAATGGGTATGGGTGAGAGTGAAGTTTTTTCCCAGTTGGCCAGTGAGTGAAACATTCCTAGTTCTTTTTTCCACAAGTTTATGTAGGTGGGTGAGAAAAATATTACACATTTTATAAACTATTTTATAAAAGCTTTGACTGATAAAACAATTTTCAGTACAGTATATGTATTTAGCTGCTTACCTTCTGTCTGGCGTTACATCCTACAGGCATAGACTGAGAAGACCTAAGTTATCACCTAAATTTCACATTTTGATACTGGTATATTTTAAATTGCTTCTTTGAGGTAGCAAAATTGTTGTTCCTTTGAGCTAAAAGTATACTGCAATTTTTTGAGTTTCCCATTTGTGAATACATTAGATCAGTAACTCTGCATTAAAAAAAAATACCAACTGCAAAAATGTAAACACTGTATTTTAATAAACAGAGTGATGATTTCAAAGCAAACTATTTCATTTTCCAAAGCAATTTAATATAAATTAATTAACAATTGAAGCTTGTTTTTTTGCTACTTCTATTTTCTTGGTTAGCTCATATAACGTTGTCTTTTAAAATAATTCCATTTAGAAAAAAAAAAGAATGTTACCAGTTATACCATTTTCTGTATGTTAATGCAATAAAATACATATTATTGTAGATAAGAGTGACTTAGGAGGTTTAAATCTTTACATATTAAAAAGAGCATAATTACTGTAATTCATTAAGTTCATTTTGATTGTTTTTGTATTACTTAAGTGGTCCTATTGACAAAATGGTACATAATTAGAAGGTTAATATATTGAATCGTTGAGGATTGTATTCTTCAAATGCTATGTCATGTTAATAAAAAAGCATGAGTCAATTTCATTTTAAAAGACTTTATGTCTATATAACATTAATAAAACTCTATTGTTATGGAATTATGGGATATTGTGGTTCAGTATTGTTATTCGTACAATATACAAGATTTAAATGACTTTGAACATTTACAATATGAAAACACAATAGCAAAATGCATTTTACATAGCCTTGGTTGGAGGCTAATCCTTTTTTTTATATATTAAAGTATATTGCCTTTTAACAAAAGTGACAGAGGAAACATAAATATAATGTGTCTTGGTGAATTGTGGCAGATTCTGAAAAATTCCACCATGCACTATTTCCATCTAAACCACACATATAGCATAACATTAATATCATTTTAGAAAGACAATGGGGGTTATTTACTAAAACTGGAGAGTGCAAAATCTGGTGCAGCTCGTCATAGAAACCAAACAGTTTCCAGGTTTTATTGCCAAAGCTTAAAGCGGAGCTCCACCCAAAAGGGGAAGTTCCACTCTAAGCCTTTGTCCCCTGCTCCCCATTAAGGATTGACACCTTTTAGGGAGCGGGTACCCGAATTTGACAGGTACCCGCTCCCACTTTCACTCTGATTGCCTAGGTGATCGGAAGCGGAAGTTGTCCTCCCCCCTCTCTCCCTGTAGGGTTCTGGGACAAGTGACAGGTCCCAGAAAAGTACAGGGCCATTCACAAAGCACAGCTCTTCTCGCGCATACGCAGTGGGCACACAGCTGTGAAGCAACAAGTTGTCACAGCCGGGTACCCACACTGAAGATGAAGGCACCAGGGAGAGAAGACGGCCGGTGAAACCAGTGGTGGTGAGGACACCGCTGGACCAAGGGACAGGTAAGTGTCTGTATTTTAAAAGTCAGCAGCTACAGTTTTTGTTGCTGCTGATTTTTATTTATTTTCTTTCAGGTGGAACTCCGCTTTAATTGAACAAGCTGAACTTAGAAGCTGATTGGCTACCATCCACAGCTACTCTAGATTCTGATTTTGAATTTTAGTTAATCTCTAGTTTAGTTAATTCTAGTTTTAAAGTGATTCTAAAGGCTTAAATATTTAAAAAAAATAACAAACACATCTATACTTTCCTGCTGTGTGCACTGGTTTTGAACAGAGCAGCCCGGATCCTCCTCTTCCTCCTGTTGAGTGCCCCCACAGAAAGCATCTCGCTATGGGAGCACCCGCTGCTCCATACGTCCATTCACACGTGGAGCCGTGGCTTGGCTCTGCCTCCTCTCTCTTCTCATTGGCTCACTAGCTGTGATTGACCTTCAGCCTTTCCAACCACTTTTTTTATCTCCCCCATTAATTCTTTTACTAAAAATAACATATATTTTTCCATCTCCTGGCTTATTTTGTTATGCTTTCTAGCTGCTTAAAAATGAAGCTCAAGCTGCATTATCCACTTCCTTTCAATTGCTGACATCCATAATACTTATTCTCCATTGCAAAATATCATCAGTGTTCCAGAAATAGTCTTCCTATGTAGATAAACTGAGTGAAGGGCATTAGTAACATTCACTTACAGTGCAATGATACAAAAAGCAAAACTGGTGCTATCATGTCATTGTTGCTCTGTGCAGCATTGAAAATCACCAGTGCTGGAAAAGAAACAAAGAGGAAGAGGACCCTGCGTGCCATGTAAAAAGATGTAGAAAGACATCTGGAAAACTGGTTCTAGTGCATTTATAAAGTGTAAATGTACTTTTATTAGTTGTATCAAAGTATATAAAACAGAAAGTACTATATATTGTCTGTGTTTTCTGCTTCTATGAATAGCTATGTCTGAAAGAGATTAACAGATCAAGACTGTCAATGGGACTAATTAACCCTGATGTGGATAAGGTAAAGCTATTTCTGACCTTATGGAATTGATTTCCTAAAGGCAAACAGTTGCACTTTGCAAAGGAAGTTACACTTTGCATGAGAATTTGTCCCTGAGCTTAGAAAATTAGGTAAAGTTTTGAGCATGTCCATCATTCAATCATATGCAAGCAAAAATGTTGTTTTTTATTTTCCTTGAATGTGATTGGATATTCTTTCCAAAAGGAAATTTCACCGCGTTAATTAAGCTCTGGAGCAAATTCCCTTCTCTTGCAAAATGAAATGCCTATTTTCCTTTTGTTAATTAACCCTTATTTATAGAATAAGATCCACCAAAGAAGGTGTGATTCTGTCTACTGAGGGTGGAACAGAGCACTAAGGGTGTTTTTGGATTAACACATTTTTGTTGCTGCCAACATCTGAAAATTATTAGGAGGGACACCTAAAGGGGTAAAGAATAAAACTGACTGTGGATATAGCCAAAACATTGGCGTGACCAATAAAGTGGGTGTCACTTCACAGTGTTTGGCTTGTAGTGTGGTATCTTTCCCCCTTTGATATGTTTTAGACAACATGGGGCCAGGGGGTACACTAAAGAGAAAGTGGGAATAAGGTTAAGTCCCTTCATTATCAGTGGATTCAATACTAATCCCTAAGCATAGGTGTCAGTAAATGCAATTACAACATAAAAGTTTCCAGCATTCGTGTCAGAGGATACAATAATAACTCCCAGATATGGGGGTCAGTGGACACAATAATAACCCCCAGAATTTGTCAGTGGTCACAATATTAATTCCCATCTCTTATAAATAGGTTAATAAGTAAGGATCCCAACTGGTCAGCTGGTGCAGTAACAACCCCCAGCATTGGTGTCAGTGGCCATATTGATAACCCCCAGCATTGGTGTCAGTGGCTGTAGTATTAACATCCAGCATTGGTAAGAAACACCCCAGGATTGGTGCTAGCATTAGTGGGAGATACCATCACATGACATAAAACTTGTCTTACACACTTTTTATTGATTTCCCTCATTTGGCTTAATGTCTACATGTTTGCATATAAACTTGCTTTGCATTGGAATTCAAGGCTTACTTACTTTAGCACCCATTCATGTGATGCTCCCACTCTTCTACAATGCTTTCTCAGGTTCTTAAGCACAGCCGGAACTTTACTTTAACTGTCAGGCAGAATATCTCCCTGCACAACATAGTAAGGAAACACAGCAAAGAGGAGTGCTAGAATGCAAAGTGTTCCAGCATATTGGGACTATTTTTACATGCAACAGTCACAGGCACAGACACACTAGAGGCTTGGAAAACTGGATTATCTCCTGGTCCTTGGTCAGACTAGTATGAACCTGATCACTTTGTAGGATGTATGATCAGCTTTCACATTGTATTATCAGCTTCAGAAACATTTTTATTAGGTCTAAGTAGACTGTTAAGCTAGATACACATTAGCACTAGATCGGTGTAAGGCCAACGTGGTGCCTATTTTTAAAAAGGGATGAAAGTCTTTGCCAAATAAGTATAAACCCATTAGTTTATCTTCTTGGAGTTGAGAATACCTAAGTTTTCAAACAAATCTTTTTTTTTTTATGAGAAAGTGAGCAAAAACCTAAATGGATATAATACACTTGAATTTTGCAAAAGCATTTGACACAGTTCCCCACACACAGCTAATGTGTCAGGTAAAGTCTACAGGCTTAGAAAATCCAGTTGGTAAATGGATAGAAAACTTGATAAAAGACCATATTCAAAGAGTAGTGGTTAATGATTCATACTCTGAATGGTCTAGGGTTGTTAGTGGTATACCCCAAGATTCAGTGTTGGATCCCTTACTTATTAACCTATTTATAAATTATATAGAGATTGGGGAAAAAGTGCCAATTCAGTGTTTGCAGATGACACTAAACTATGCAGTGGAATAATGTTCCAACAGGATGTCTCCAACTTACAAGCCAACCTCAATGCACTGTTTAATTGAGCAACTACACTATGTGGTAAATGAGGTTTAATATTGATAAATGTAAAGTTATGTACTTGGAGGCAAAAAACATGCAAGCTTCATACATACTAGGAGAAGAATAGCAGGGGGGGTCAATGGTGGAGAAGGATTTGGGTGTTCTGGTAGATCATAGACGTAATAATAGAATGCAATGCCAAGCTGAAGTTTTTAATAGCAAAATACTTTCTATTTTTAAAAAAGGTATAGACTCCAGAGAGAGAGAGAGAGAGAGAGAAATTATTTTGTACAAATGATTAGTATGACCTCATCTGGAATATGCAGTTCAGTTTTGAGAACCAGTTCACAAGAAAGATAACAGAGATAAGAGATAAGATTGGATAATCAGAGATAAGAGGTATGGAGGAGCTCAGCTATGAGGAAAGATTAGCTGAACTGATTTTATTCTCTCTTGAGAAGAGGCTATCAATGGGGGATATGATCAACATGCATAAATGCGTAAGTGGTCCATACAGTAAACAAAGTGTAGAGTTATTCACTTTCAGGCCATTGCAGAGGACAAGGGGGCAGACTTTATGTATGGAAGAAAAGAAATTCAACTTCCACACACGGAAATGCCTTTTCACAGTAAGAGCTGTGAAAATGTGGAATAAACTTCCTCAAGAACTAGTTCTGGCCAAATCAGTAGATTATTCTAAAAAAGAGCTGGTTTCATTCCTACATACACAAAATATAAGTGTATATTAACATTTATAGGTAAGAACACCAGGTGTAGTTGATCCAGGGAAATATCTCCTGAGGGTTCAGGAAGGAATGTTTTCCCCCACTGTCTGAAATTCGATAATGCTTTATTGCAGGTTTTTTTGCCTTTCTCTGGATCAATTGTGGGTATAGGATTGCATATATGGAGGTTTTCTACTATTATTTTTTTTCTTTTTTTTCTGTTAGTTGATCTAGATGGACTTGCCTATTTTCAATCTACAGTATGTAACCTTATAATCTTTATTGTAGTATTCAAACTAAACTTTGTACAGCCAGAGTGTAAAAAGTGAATTGGCTTCACCAGATGACCCATTGTACCCTAACATATGTCTGGGGTCTGTTACAGGGTCACCTGGGAACTGTATCACATTGTCGTAAAGAGATATGAATCATTATGTGTTGATTGGATGTTTTTCTTTTGCCATTTTGTTATTTTTAAATGCCAGCAAATACAGGGCTGATGTTGCACAATCATACACTGTTGCCAGATAAACCTTGGTCAATCATTTCCCATATATGAACACTTACCCCAACACAATGACTCCAGTGCTGGAGACATCTGATTGCTCCCAGCTATTTCTCATTATAAAACATAAGTGCAGCTTATAAATCCTCTCCTGGCCACACTATCTTCCACTTTCTGACTCATCTACTATACATACATATTGTTGTTGTCTTGGCGCTGTCAATGACCACCCTCCCTCCAGCATGGTGGGCATCTCCACACACAGCTTGGAGTGTTTCAAGGCAGTTGGAATCTATGAAAGCGATGTCTGTATACTGACAGTGAGGTCAGTTTCAGGTACAACACATGTATGAAATGGACCTAAAGGGGTTGATTTACTTAAGACAAATACACGTTTCACTTTGCAAGGGAAGTTGCACTCTCCAAGGTATTTTTATCAAAAGCTTAGTGAATTCGGTGATATTTACCTTGCAAAGAAGAGTTCTGTACTGTGAAAATTCTCTTCCTATCAAAATGCTAATCAAGATTTTATGCTCAAGTCCTTTTCCTTTTTGCACTGCGTATTTATTAAAGTACATAAACAGCATTATAGAGATTATACACTTGAATTGTAAGGTGCCTCCAGTTTTCCGTATTGCTTACCCATGTCAACAAATTCCGTATCTCATTTCATAATATATTACCATATACTCTGCATGCCACCCATACCTCACGTGAGTCTGAAACAGATTTTTGCAGCCTTACACCTTCTCCAGCAAGGTAGCCATGTTCTTGATGTTTTCAGTATCATTGTGTCAAACTGCCTGCAGCTCCTGGGCAGCCTCAGTGCTGTTGATGTCCAGCAAAGTATTGTTAATGTTCTTGCAGCATGGTGGACCACACACAGCACACAGAATTTCCAGGCAGTGGCAATTCAACATGTTGAGATTAAAAAAAAAATGAAACTAATGGTGGCACAATGGTATGAGCCATTTTCATGTTTTGATCAACAGAACGTTCAGTTCTCCATTCGTCCATGGCCTGATTTAGTATTTCCCTCTCATCCTTGGATTCAAGATTTACAGAGTGAAACTGGTTAGTAGGCCAGAATGGAATAAGGCACATAAATGTTATATTTATAAAGGGTGGGAGGATAAAAAATGGGATATATCTAACTTTAATTTTTTATGGCTAGTGATGGGGCCTAAAAGAAGGTTTTATAAAGGGTTGGTTTAATGTCAACAATCACAAATTTATTATAGACATGTGCATTTTGTTATGATTTGTTTTGCAGACAAAAAATTCATTTTCAGAGATTCAGATGTATATGAATCTCCCAATGGACTTAATAGAGAATGCAAACAAATCTGAAATTCATTTTGTTTCATTCAGATGACGTCACATGATACAATAGTAGTTCAGGCCCATGTGTAGATAAATTCAAGTTTCAAATGTGCTCAATAATTCGGATTCAGATAACAAAGGGATCCAAATGTTTTCCAATTGTAAATTCAGATGCAAATGACACCAGTCGATATTGTCCAATCAGTTCATGTGTCCAATCAGTTCTCTTGGTGTGTTGGACTATCACCCAAAAATATTGAATCCTTCTGATTTAAATCCATCCGTTTTGATAATATATCGATAATATAGCAATCTTACAGAAACAAACTGCCACCCGGAGCAAGGAATATATGAAACAATGCCGAAGATACAAAACAAATTCCAAAAATGAAATCGGTTAAAAATAGCGAATATGATGAAACAAAATTCTACAGTTAATGAATGCATTTGAAATGAAATGAAAATTTCTGTTATGTAAGTTGCTAACTTCACAAGTTTAATGTTAAGTATCAAAAATGGTGTTGTGTAATGTACCATTGGATGTTTGTAATTAACCTCCTGGCACCTGAGGTATGAGGTATGCACAGTTACCTGCGCCTATCGGAAAACCCCTGATCACTACTTGCGATCTGAAGCTTTCTGATCATGTGACCGCTCTGACAGCCACCCACTGAGCTGGTAACATGTGGCTAGTGGTTGGTATGGTTTTTCAATGCATATTACCAAACAGGAGCACCAAGGACCTGTTTGTTGTAATTATGTTGTAATTATTTAAAGAGTTGGAAATGTTTTCAGTGCTATGAATGTTAAAAGATTTCCATGTGTTTGACACACTATGTTGTATTTGCAAAAGATGTATCCTTTACTTTCCGGTCTTAACAAGTGTTGAGTGTAATTATTTTGGGTTGTCACCCACCCTACTCAGCTCTGCTTGAGTCATGCTGTCTGTATGTTTGAATTTAGGAAATTCTATTTTTCACAAGGTATGTGGCCAAAGTTTCAAAGGTTTCAAACTGACCTGCTTAAGCTCTCTTTTTCCAAGTAATTACTTTTTATATGCAGTGAATAGTGTGTTGTTTTATACCATGAAGGGATAAAATCAGTGTGTTAATTTTCCAAATATTTTTTAGTAGAGCATCCTGTTTTTTGTCCATTGCTTTCAAAAGACAGAAAAGCAAAAGATATTTGCAGTTTTTTTAGTGTTGTTTGACTAGTTGCCCTTTTTTTTGGCCTCAGTAAGAAATATGGGTTTTGCTTCATAATTTCAATACTCATACCATCGCTTTTACAGGACTTTATAATTAAGTGCTAATATGCGTGAAATGTATTAGAGATTCCATCTGCTTGCTGTACCCTGATTTTTACGGAATAAAGATATTTGCATTGAGGGCTTGGAGTGCCATCAATCTGACATGTGTTTGGTCAATATGTCTCAGTGAAGAGCTGGATAGGCACCCATGGAATCTTTTGCTGGCAAGAGTGGACCAGCATGCAGCAGTAATATTTACTTTGTATACTATCTCTTTTCCAGGGCTCAGCCAATGAATCTCTGTATAAAATAGCAAGCAATCATCATTACTGCCTATCTCATTGCATATTTGCCTGCAAAGCCTTGTATTAAGTGCCCTAGATTTCATATACAGTTGAGAATTAGTACCATTGAAAGTAACATGTCTTTAAAGCCTCACACTGGGAAAACATTTTCCAACCCACCAGTAGCTTGTTAAATATATATTTTTTAAGCTTAAACCACCCACAAAAACCTTCCTGAGTTTGCCATCATTATTATTATTATACAGTATTTATATAGCGCCAAAGGGTATGCTCAGCGCTGTACAGTAGCAAGGGGGACAGAACATGAGACAAGACAGTAATAATCCAATACACGAGGGGTTCCAGGGCCCTGCTCTTTCGAGCTTCATGGCAACCTGTGAAAACCAATGCCGTAAGTGCTAGACTGGACCAGCCCCTTGCATTGTGGCATCATCAATGGAAGATGATGATATCTTGAAGAACCCTGAGAAAGCCCTGTAATACACACTTACAGCAGACATTGGGCAACATCGACAACAGCAGAAAGTGTCATGTACAATGCAAGGATTCTTCTACTCAAAAGACCAGAAGAAAGAAGACAATGAACATAATTTCAGGTACGTTAATGAAGCTTTTAGTTTATTTTTTCTTCTTTATTTTTTTTGTAATCTATCAAATAGCTAAAGGGCTTGGGGTGGGAAAGGGAAGTGGATTTATTGTGTTAACTGGGGATCATTTTTAAGTTCTAAGAATATAGTTTTCTCAGTTAACCTTTTCCTGTGAAGTAGATTCTGATTGTTTGAACAAAAATAGTAGCAAATAACTCTAGAAATTTGACTTTTCCTTGGCATCTGCAAAGATATTAGTTCACTACTTTTAGATCAAAAGTAGAAGTAAAGCTGCCTATTTTTTCAAAGATTTCTGCTCCAGTAGTTTTTGTTTTCAGATAGTCAAGATCAAATGTCTTCAGGCATTTCTCCATTTTACAGGTGTCGCACAAAAACTGACTATGCAGATAGACCACCGAGATTGGGTTTTCTCAAAAAAGCAGCAAGAATAAAAAAGGGGAGCACTCATGTTAACAAATCAGCATATTCAAATTCCCAACTACACAAAGCAATTCTTTTTGCAGTATCATTGGTAAATTGGACCTCTTATTTTTTATGCTTTCTTGGGTTCAAAAAAGTATCAAAAGCACAAGGTTTCAATAAATTTTCAGCAATTGTGTGAGCTTGTCCTTGACAATAGTGAGCACTTTGGGTGAGGTAGGTGACATCATTGCTGTGCTCTTTATATATAACCATTTTTCACCTCTTTTGAAAAAAGAAGATTATTTCTTATCTCTGGATGATTTCTTTTGAAATATCTTTTCAAAAGAGAGAGTTTCATGGAATTTTTTTCTAAGATTTTCTTCACATATTAAAGTATAAGTGCACTTTCAAATAAAGTGCACTTATCATTTTTTCCCTCCTCCTCCAACCTATAATACCCAACCATTTTCCTCTGCAGATGCATACTTAACCCTATGTTGTGGCCTCTTGTACCACTTTTCACCCTTTAGTAAATTCTTCACTGCATTACCATAGACTATTATGGACTGTCTTCTCAGCATCTCCAGTCTTGGCAGATGGTCCAATAGAAGTCTATAGGGATCTGCTGCACATTCATGTCCAGTGCAGTAAAGAGTTTAACTGAATTATGCAAACAATGGAAGAGGCTATGATATTAACCACTTGCTGACCACGCTATAGCCAAAGGATGGCCACAGCGCAGTCGTATGATTCCCTCTCAGAACCTCCCCCCTCTCACACGCACTAGTATCGTGAACCCATTGCTCATTGTGATTGCTGTGTCCTTTGGACACAGCTGATCACATGTCATGGTAAAGGGCCAATCACAGCGGCCTTTTAACATGTGTCCAATTATAGCTGATCATGATGTAAACAAACTTGCTGGTTATCTAGAGTACTTTTCTTACGCTTTTTACAGCATGAGGACAGTACTGCGATAACCAGCAAATGTGAATGGAGACATCTACATTGATAATTAGCGCACTGATGATCAGTGCCCTGGTTATCAGTGCAACCCCAAAAGTGCCCATCAGTGCTGCCAATCTGTGCCCATCAGTGCCACCTATCAGTGTTGTCAGGCAGTGCAGCCAGTCCTTGCCCTTCAGTGCTGCCTATTAGTGCCCATCAGTGCCACCTATCAGTGCCCTTAATTGCTGCCTATCAGTGCACATCAGTTATGCATATCAGTGCAGCCTCATCAGTGCCTCCACATCAATGTCTACCAGTGCCACCTTATCAGTGCTGCCTATCAGTGCCACTTCATCTGTGTCCATCAGTACAGCCTATTAATGCCCATCACTGCTGTGAATCAGTGCCCATCAGTGCAGCCTCATCAACACACATCAGTCAAGGAGAAAAATTACCTGTTTGCAAAATGTTATATTAAAAACTAAGAACACATTTTTTTTTCAAAATTTTTAATCTTTTTTTGGTTGTTTAGCAAAAAAGAAAATATCCAGTGGTGATTAAATACCACCAAAAGAAAGCTCTATTTGTTTGAAAAAAATGATAAAAATGTCATAGGTACAGTGTTGCATGACCGTGTAATTGTCATTCAAAATGCAACACCACTGAAAGCTGAAAATTGGCCTGGGCAGAAAGGGGGTATAAGTGCCCGATAGGCAAGTGGTTAAGATAAGTATACATCGAGAGAAGGGTAGGGTTGGGTGTTTCAGTTGGTGGTGAGGGAACAGGGGTGTCATTTATGTGGGCAAAAAGCACCCTGGAATCTGGTTTACCTCCCATTACAAAATATAAACCTTTTTTTAAATATACTTGTTGATAAAAGCCCAAATACGCCATGGAAAATAATTTCATGCAGAGGTTGTGAATGGGCTTTTTGACTGGTCACCCACTGGGTCTCTCAATGGAAACCAGGTTGTATTCAATAGGAGTCCGACAAATAGGGGTAAATTTACTAAAACTGGAGCACTCATAATCTGGTGCAGCTGTGCATGGTAGCCAATCAGTTTCTAACTTCAGCTTGTTCAATTAAGCTTTAGCAATAAAACCTGGATGCTGATTGGTTTCTCTGCAGAGTTTCACCAGATTTTGCATTCTCCAGTATTAATAAATAACCCCCATATTGTTTGTTTATCGACTTCAGCACTGATGTTGTTAACTTTGAGGATGAATTTCTCCCCAGTGCCTGCAGCTAAAGAGGTCAATGAAAGCTTGGTTTGCTAAGAAAATGTACATACTTGAATATCCATAGCCATAATCACAGTTTCATTTTACGGTACTGGATAATAATGGTTAGAAATACTATGAAGACTATGTGGTGAGTAGTAATAATAAATGTTAAGGTATATGTATATTGAGGCATCATGAAAGCGCCTGAGCCCTGATTGCCCATGGCTGCATTTAACGCATTCTTAATGGGAGCTGCAGGTATGTCTACTCAGCTGGCAGGGGCGGACTGACCATTCAAACACTCGGCACTGCCCGAGGGCCCGGGGTTCAGTAGGGGGCCCCATGAGATGCCCCTGGTATCTTTCATAGGCTTTTTTGGGTGTGGTTTGAGTTTGGGTGAGGACACAGGGGCCCCATGATCCCCTATTGCCTGGGGGCCCCATGAGTTGTCAGTCCTCCCCTGGCTGGCACATCGAAAAATGAAAGCATAAATTATTATACCCCTCCCATTTTAATATTCTTAACCACATTTTTATTATTTTACACTTTATTCACCTTATCTTAGTCAAGTACATTACACATGTATTTCTTAATGTTGGCCAAGTTACTTCTCCTATTATTACATTTTACCATCCTCTATATATTATCCGTCTTTCTCAGTGTTCATCATAAAGCCCATAGCACATAAGGACAGTAAAATAATTTAAGACGTGTTCTATATGTCACTATTTTTTTTTTTATCCAATATAAATTTATTTGTAGCAAAAAACATTGTACAAAAATACACAAGTAGTACATGGAATAAAAGCATAGATACACAAATTTATCAGTAATTAAGCCTTAGTGAAACGATGAACTACAGTACAACAGCTAACACTGCATTTCAGTCGTAAAAAATATTTTGTTTTTATATGGAGGAGAGAAATATGACATAAAAGATATAGGAGAGTAGATAAAAAGAAAGCACAAATCATAAATCACTGTATGGTACGTTGCATGGTCAAGCACAACTCAATCATAACAAGGCAAAAATGTGACTTTTGGAATCTGAGTAACAGAATATAACCCAGGGCCTCCACATCACATGGTACTTAACAGGGGTATTATTGGAAATTGTTGCCATCTCCTCCATGTCACTTATTTCCTCAACAGTGCAAAGCCAATCTTTAATCTTAGGAGTATACGTTCATTTCCAATGGCGAGGAATAATAGATTTGGCAGCCTTCAGTAAATACCTCACCAGAGAGTGTTTGTATTGTTTAAGTGAACAATGGTTGACATGGAGCAGACAGCAGCTTGGGGTGAACTCTAGGAAGGTCCCCATAATAGATTTAATCATATTGCAAACTTCCGTCCAGTACGGTTGAAGCAGTGGACATTCCCACCAGATATGTAACATGGTACCTTTGTGTAGGCCACATCTCCAACAAATATCAGATGACAATGGAAACCAATTATTCAACTTAGTCGGGGTTGCATACCAATTGGTCAATAGTTTATAAGAGGTTTCCTGAAATCTAGTTCCTAACAAACTTTTATGAGCCAAGGTGCAAGCATTTGTCCATTGTTCATCTGTGAAGGATGTATTCAAAGCAAGCTCCCATTCTAAACAAAATCTGATGGTCGTGTCCACCTCAGAGGTCTGTAGCCATTTATATATTAGGGATGTTACTTTCTCTGTCATTGTGCCTTTCAGACAAGTAGATTCATCAAAGGGAGTCAAGGGTCTAAAATAATTCCTTCTTCTTTGAGAAGAATGAATATAGGTGTGCAATTGCACATAAGTCAAAGAGGTAAAGGCAGGTGTATTTAGTTTGTTTTTCAATTGCTCAAACCCTTTACATTTACCTCCATCTAAACATTGTGCAATTACCCAATCAAGGCCAGATTCCAAAGAGGTGGCACTGGCCACAATTTGTCCCGGGATAAAGTCTGGGCTATCTATTATAGGTGTTAATGGACTCGGGGAGGAAGCTATACCAAACACCTTAGATGCTTTGCTAAATACCGCTAGAGTGGGACCGATCAATGGATCACGGTGAGTTTTTTTTTCTTCTGGAACCCAGGGTAGAAACCTCAAAGAAGGGGAAGTACTAAGGGCTTTTAAGTGTACCAAGTCCATACTACCTTTATGGCAATTCCAATCAATCACTCTGGTTAACATTGAAGTGTAATAGTAGTGTAAGAAATTTTTAGGTTTGGAAAGAAGCTGTAAATTAATTCTGGGTCTATTATGGGATCAGATAAAGGAACGTATTGTTGACTGTAGTTGTTTTAAAAAGCAAGGGGGTATGTGAATAGGTAGGGTATGGAAGTAATATAAAATTCTAGGCAGGAGTGTCATGTTGATCACCGCTGCCCGGCTGAACCACGAAAGGGGTTTTGTAGTCCAATTTGACATGTCTTGAGAGATCTTTTTGAGGAGAGGTTTATAGTAAATTTGGTAAAGGTCAGATAATTGAGGCATGAGCCTAACTCCTAAATATTTGAGTACATTAGAAATCCATTGGAAGGAGCAATTGTCTTGTGTTTCCCTTAGGGCAGTTAGTGGTATAGAGATATTAAGAGCTTCAGACTTGGTATAATTTATTTTCAAGTTCAATATATAACCAAATTGTAAGAACCCATTCTGTAAATTAGGAATGGAACTATGAGGCTGTGTAAGAATGAACAATAGATCATCTGCGTAGGCTGTGGTTTTATATGTGGCAGAACCTACATCCAAACCTCCGATTGAGGGGTTGTGATTTACCATTCTGATGAAAGGCTCCACTGTGAGTATAAACAAAAATCGTGAAAGGGGAAAGCCCTGTCTAGTGCCATTCCTAATTTGAACTGATTCAGACAATGTTCTGTTAATCTTCAGTTTAGCTGAGGGGTTTTGACAAAGTGATGAGATCCATGTCATCATATGAGTCTTCAATCCAATATGGGCGCATAATAGCATCATGTAATCCCATGTGACCATGTAAAATGCCTTTTCCACATCTGTTGACAGGAGAAGGCCCTCAGCATGGCCTCCCCCAAACATATGTATCACATTCAAGGCCTTAATCACGTCATCTCTAGCTTCTCTGCCCGCCATGAAACCAACTTGCTCAGGACCAATGAGTTATGGGAGAAATTCACGTAATCAGGATGCTAGGACTTTTGCTGAAATTTTAAGTCAAGATTCAACAGTGAAATGGGTCTGTAGCTCAAGCACTCAGTGGGGTCCTTCCCTGGTTTGGGTAGAATTGTAATATGGGCCATGGAGAAAGTGCCTGGCAGTTTTTGCGGATCTTTTAAAGAATTTAATGCTTTCAATAAAGGTTCCTTCAATATATCAACAAATGTTTTATAGTAATGAGCTGTATAACCATCTGGGCAAGGGCTTTTCCTAGATTTTAGTGATTTAGTGCTAGTAAACATTCTTCCTCTGTAATTGGGTGTTCCAGCATCTCAGAATCATTCAATTTTAATTTGGGCATACCACTTCGTGCAATGTAGTCTTTTATAATTTGAGATCTGCATCCCTGAAAAGTTGAAAGTCTATGATGCAACAGAAGATTATATAATTTGGAGTAATATTTATGAAATCCCCCCACGATCTTGTGAGTAATATTGGTTATTTTGTTATTTGAAGTTCTAATCTTAGAGATATGGGATGACATTCGAACTTCATGTAAGGCTTTAGCTAGGTACTTCCTGCTTTTATTTCCATGTTCATAAAAGAATCCTTTTTTGAAGAACAAAATGCACTTTGCATGTAGGTTTAGGAGGTTTTGTAATTCATGCCATGCCTCCAAGAGTTCCATCGCTGTTTGAACTGCTACTTAGCGTTTATGTTGGGCTTCTAATTTGGAAATTTTTGTTGTCAGGGCTAATAACATTTTTCCCTTTTCCCTTTTCCTTTCTTTGCTTTGAAGCTAAATTAATAAAATCCCCACGGAGTACCCAGGGAGGGGGAAGAAGAGGGTGAGGGGAAGGAGGGGAGGAAAGGGAGAAGGAGGGGGAAGTGGTGGCGGGGAAGGGGAGGAGAGGTTTGGAAGGGAGAGGGGAGGGAAGAGGTAGGGAGTGGAGGGAGAGAGGGGAAATAAGAGGGAGGGGGTAGGAAAAAGGGGGAATGAGGGAGAGGGGGTAGGAAAATTTGGAGTCTGGGAAAGAGGAAGGGAGAGGGGGAATGGGAGGGATGGAGGGGAGGGGGAGATTTAGTGGAGGGGGAGGGATAAGGAGAGGGTAGGAGAGGGAAGGAGATGGTAGGAGGGGGAAAGAAAGGAGGGGGGTTCGGGGGGAGGTGAGAGATAAATCAGTAGCACAGAGCTGCCATTCTCCATAAGTGAATAGGTATCATTAGGAGTCAAGGCTGCATATAAAGTCTCAGTGTCACCGTGACAAGGACTGAAGATAATCCAGTCAAGGACATGAGTCCAGCAGAATGGAATTTATAAGGATGGGGCTGTTGCTCTCGCAAGGTTCTGGAGCCAAATGGTGAAGGTTGTTGTTCTGAAGCATAGTGTTTGTGAAGTCTTCCTTTCTTCAATGGTAGTTTGGTTGGTGTAGATAGTGGTGTATGAGGTGCACTGTGGGCTAAGGGAGGATCTCTAAATTCTTAATACCAGTCTGGAAGGTCAATATAAGGTAGCGGCAGATTGGTGAAAAAGACTTGTAACTCGTCAGGTGTGCGTAGGTAATATTGTTTCCCCTGATGTGCGGCATTAGAAGCAAAGGGGAAGCACCATTTATATGGATTCCATTACTGCAAAGTAACTCTAAAAGAGGACACAAAGCTCTTCTGTTATTTAAGGTAATGGGCAAAAGGTCCTGGAACAAGGTCACCGTACGTTCATTAAAAATAATCAAGTCATTTTGCCGAGCTTTAGTTAAAATCTCCTCTTTTAATATATAATTTGTTAGGCAACAAATAATATCCCTTGGGGGTGCAGGGTCAACCGGGCGAGCTCTCAGGGCCCCGTGAGCTCTATAAAATGAGATATATGTGGCTACCGGCCTTTCTAGGAGATTATTGAAAATCAACCGCAGGGCCGACTTCGTTTCATCAGTTGTTATTACCTCCGGGACCCCCCTGGCCCTGATGTTGTGTCTTCTACCCTGTTATCAAGGTCCTCTAAGTGGCGATTGATCGTGATTAGATGATCAGAATAAAAGTCAGTCACTTTCTCCAACCTGGCAATGGCCCTGTCCCTTCTTACGCCAGCTCTTTCTGCACCTGCCATCTTCTCCGACAGAGCAAAAATATCCACCTTCAGCTTGGTTACAGCAGAGAAGGTATTTTTAATGTCTGCTATTTTAGTCATGTCGGAGAGCGTTAGAGGGTGGTCAGGGGTGTCTGTGTCTCTTACCACATCCTCCAGGGTGGGCTGGGATTCCTCAGTGTGGTATTCCTCTCACGGATCCGGTGCCATCTTGTCCGAGGCCTCGGTGTGTCTCCGTATTGGATGAGATCTAAAGATGTCGGGAATGCTACGAGCACTGGAGGCAGTGGAGGATTGGCGAGGATGAGAGCTGGAGTGGTATCGGGTGAGTTTCCCCATTGTCCACTGGGTTACAGAGGCGATGTAAAGCCAGGGGGTTGTATAGAGCTTGTCTAGAGTTCATCCATCCGCGCTGCATGCCAAGTCACGCCCCCTATATGTCATAATCTTATTCTAAAACTAGGAATCTCTCTCCCCAGAGACTGGGACAAGGACTTCACTTTAACCCACAGACTATTTGGAAAGCCAAAATGGCATTTTTAAACAATGGAGTAGATTTACTACAGGCAAATAGGTTGTGCACTTTGTAAGTGCAGTTGCTCCAGAACTTAGTAAATGAAGTAAAGCTTCACTTTACAAACATTACCCAATCAAATACAAGGAATTAAAAAAAAACTACATTTTTTCCATGCATGTGATTAGATGATGGAAGTTAGCAGAGCTTCACCTCCTATACTAAACTCTGGACCTTTAGTGTTCCCACCCTCTGTTACTAAACTGGTTCACATCACTGGCATGGAACGACCTTTGGCCCAAGAAGTTGACACTCAGAAGCACTTACAGATGGAATGCTTGGAAGGTGTTCAGTGACTCTCAATCTCTCCTCTCTTGACCCCGACCCCTTGAGACTTCATCGACCGGGGGCATGCTGGGCCATCACAAGAGGCTGGGTCACCAGGTGGCATCATTGGGTGGCCCACCCCTTAGTTATTTAAGAACTGTTAGACAGCTGAGCTGTTAGATGTCGGGAGCCTAAGTCGGGTGTGCAGCTCAATTTTTTTCTTGGGTTGATGACCGGTGTCCATCGTGATTGACATTGGATCTACTTTGGGGGGCATTTATTTTTGTTTCTTTTGGTTTTTTATATATGACTTGTTAAAAACTGTTGCATTTTGACTCACCTTTTGCACTATGTACCCCATACTCATTTACACGGGGGCGGGCCAGGATCCGGAGGGACGAGGTGTTTTGCCAGCCGCCATCTGGCTATAGGCCGGGCGGGAACCGGTTAAACAACTAAGGAGGAACTACCCGATGACCCAAGGTGACCTGCCCCCTTGTGACATCATTGACCCAGGGGGTCACCTGGTGACATCATGGGTGGCCCCCGTCCATTAGTTATTTACATGAGACGGTGGAGCTGTCAGACGGAAGGAGCCTTCATTGGGTGCAGAGCTCTTTTTTTTTCCAGGTCAGCAGCCTGCATTCATCATGATTGATGTTGGATCTACTTTGATGGACATTTATTTACTTACTTATTTTTTTTAATAGAGGACTTGTCAAAAACTGTTTTTGTGTTTTTACCAATTTTTTTTACACTTTTCTGGTGAAATAGTAAGAGTATTATGTACCCCTACTCATTCACATGGAGGGAGGTTGGGATCTGGGGGGCCCCCCTTGTTGAAGGGGGCTGTCATATTCTGATAAGTCCCCCACCCACAGACCATCAAAACCACAGCCCTGGTTTGTGAGGAAGAGGCCCTTCTTTTTATCAACATGGGAACA
The DNA here is from genome assembly GCF_062004578.1 of Staurois parvus. NCBI lineage: Eukaryota > Metazoa > Chordata > Amphibia > Anura > Ranidae > Staurois > Staurois parvus. Next base: position 2,152,616 of record NW_028317843.1, read on the forward strand.
AGGTGCTTTGAGGGGTCAGCCCCACCTACCCCACAGCAACCCCACATGTTCAGGGCATATAGAAAGGCATGGTTCAGGAGGTGGACCACTCATTTGCCCCTTTTCTGACCTGCCAGGCTGCATGCTCGGATGAGAGTCTGGTTTGGATTTTGGGGGGACCCATGAAATTTTTTTTCTAATTTTAGCATAGGGTTCCCCTTAAAATCCATACCAGACCAGAAGGGTTTTTTTTCTTTATTTTTTATTGCCAACATGTATTTGTTTACATTCAGCTGTCAGTGGGAAAACCCACTGACAGCTGATGAGTCATTGATTTTTAAGGATGTGGCGGCCAGCTTCCCAGCCCACTCCTTAACAACCAGCTATTCATCACAAAGAACTTGGATCGGTCGATAAATTGTCAGCTAATTCGAATTTGAATAGTTCTGAAAATTTGTAATTTATTAGAAAATGAATAAACAAAACTAAACAAAACAAAACGAAACAAAATTAATTCTGAAACACAAAATGAAATTAGTGATATAACTAACTTATCTGAAACAAAACTAAACACATTTTTCCATTCTGTAAATGTCTTATTATAAACCCTCACCTTGTAAAATGACCCATATTGTTTACAATAAGAGTTAAAGGTAAAACATTTGTACATCGACATAAAATATATAAAAATATATAAATACTTTTGTTTTTCCTTTTTTTTTTAAGTGATCAATTTCCCTCTGTTCTCAGCTGCATAAGAGCTAGGGGAAGAAAAACTTTGTCACACTGAACTTCCCAGCAAATGGCTGTACAGTGTGTGTGTGTGTGTGTGTGGGGGGGGGGGGGCAGCATAGGTCTGATCATTAGAGAAGAGCAGTTTGAGTTCAAGCACAGCCAGAAAACTGACCAGGCTGTGCTCCAATGCCTAGCATGATCAGTTTTTAATAGGAAAACAGAGGGACAGTCAGGAACACCAGGGATTTCACACAAAGGAATTATAACAAAGAGAACAGGATCCTTTTTCTTGCAAATACATGGTACAGTAGGGACCATTTGGAAACTCGGGCACTGCCCAAGGGCCCGGGGTCAGTAAGGGGCCGCATGAAATGCCCCTGGTACCTTTTTTATAGGCTTTTTTTGAGTTTGGACACAGGGGCCCCATGATCCCCTACTGCCCGGGGGGCCCCATGAGCTGTCAGTCTGCCCCTGGCAGGGACTTGTCAGGAATATGAAATATTGGGTTTACATATTCTTTAAACACACAAAAGTGAATGCTTTCCAAAAGTTAAATATAAATAGATAAATAAATCAGGTGATTAAGTCCCAATTTGCATGCTCCTGTACCAATAAATCAGTTGATTCCTGTTTGCCCATTTTACTATTACATCTCTCTGCCTGGTTTCGTGCCCAATTCCAGTTTTCTGTTAAATTATATGAAACTGTAAATTATTCCTTCCTCCATATCAAACATGTCATTATGATTAAAATTAATTTAACCTCTCTTAACATTGTGTTAAATGTCATATCATAGTTTAATGAATGCAGGTTTTAATAGTGTGCTTTATGTGCATAAATTAAAAAGAAGAAAAAGTAAAATTGCATAGAAATGAGTAGAAAGGGAATGGAAACAAATAATCTCAGGACCTTTTAACAAATTGATTTCAAGTATCAATTTAAAACAACGACCAAATGTATATTTAACCTTTTATTATAGCATACATATCCCCCTTCATTTTATGATATGGATATTTATATTATATTCTTGACACACAGGATTTTAGCAGTAAATTGAGATTTCTAAGAGTTTATTTAGTGGCAGAAACCATTGTTTAATATTAAAAAAAACTGTATAATTACACAACCATTTAACGATGAGCTTTGTCTTTATACTTTTGTAACCACTAAACAATAAGCATTTTGAATAACTAAAGGAATTGTTTTTAGAATGGAGATCAGTGAGAGAGGTGAGCCAGAGGACCCTTAAAGTGGTTGTAAACTTCAGACATGAAATATAAACAAAGCATATTCCTCTATAGTGTGTTCTTGTCTCAGTTAAGTGCATTAAATGTCATTTCTGCTGCTTTGTTCCTCCGATATGAGCATAAGTCACTTCTGACAAGTTTTCCTGTCACCAAGAGAAAAAAGGTGACAAGGAAGATAGCTCCAGCAGATTGACAGCTTCAGCTCTGTTCCTGTGTGCTGTGTGGAGCTCTCTTCACTGGACTCTGCAGTGTGTAATTTCAGCTTTCTGAACTCTCAGACAAGCTTTATAAATTCACCACTTTGAATGGATATAGGGGACAGATGGCTGCAGATAAACAGGTACAACTTATGCATTTAGGCTTGGTTCACATAGGTGCGGGTGGTGCCGCTGCAGATCCGCATAAAAATCTGTGAAGCCGCACCAACCACACAGAAGAATGTGGACCAGCGGGCATGTGCCATTAATTCTAATGGCATGCCATCCGCACTGCAAAATGCAACTGTACTGGGAACTGAGGTTCCTGTGAGGGCAGCATTTTCAGAAGAAGCGCAGGGACTTCTTCCCTGCGTGTCACCGGGCACGGGAGTCCATTCAAATGAATGGGCTCTCCTGCTCACGCAAAACGCGGCTCACATGGCCGCATGTATGTGAGCCAGGGCTTTGGGGGCAGATGACCACAGATAAGCAGGTACAACTTATGCATCAGGATTTGTTTAATCTCTGTGTGCCACCCAAAGCTAGTCTCTTCACTGGGTATATGTAAGGGTTTACAACCACTTTAATAACCTTTATCCCCCTTCACCTCACGTTTATGCGTAACTGCTCCAGTAGATATTGGGGGTATCAGAACTTGTTGATATCACCTCCAGCAGGCTGGGTGAAGGTTGCATAGGTCCCAAATCCCAGAAGCAACAGAGAGGTGGGAGAGAGCAGGAAAGGTGAGTATAAATCAATCAAGGGGTGGGCTGTAAAGAGACTCTGTCACTTTGTTCTGAATTTAAAAAAAGGAAATGTGAGTAGCATCCCAGCTTAAAGAGAATCTGCTTGATATTCACATGACCACTAGAGGAAACATTCACATATTTCATATAATGCACAATAAATAGTCACATTTTACAGTAATAGCCCAAAGCATGTATTTTCTGAACATATACAACAGTTGTCCATGATTCCATCAATGTATTCCACTTAATATTTCAGTCTCTTGGGTATATTCTGGGTGGTTAAATACTCAGAAACTGTGATTCAGTGGGTGTCGTCTGTCCTCTAAAGTTTCAGACACTATAAGTTCTCACACTTACTGCTAAAATATAACTAGAAGCGTTAGAGCCTCTGGTAATGGCAGCTGAGATGGACCTACATCAAATAGATCTTGCCATCAGAGTATCTGAAGGAAAGAAGAAATCATTGGGTGAGGCTACACAACTATTAAAGTTCTGTCACTATCCTTTTAAAATGATGTTCTGGGTATAGATAGGGACTGGATTGTTAAAGAAATACTAAAGGTTCTTTTTTTTGTAAATAAACATGTCTATACTTACCTGCTCTATGTAGTGGTTTTGCACAGAGCAGCCTGGATCCTCCTCTACTTGGGTTCCCAGCAGGCGCTCCTGGCTCCTCCTTTTCTGTTGGGAGCCCCATAGCAAGCAGCTTGCTATGGGGGCACCCGCTGCTCCATGTGTCCATTCACAAACAGAGCTACAGCTTGGCCCCGCCCCCTATCCCTCCTCTTTGACTGACTGGCTGTGATTGACAGCACTGGCAGCCAATGGCTCCCACTCACTGGCTCAGCCAATGAGGAGGAAGAGACACAGGACAGTCGAGGCCACCGTGCACATCGCTGGATCTCGATAAACCTCAAGTAAGTATTGAGGGGGCTGGGGGCACTGCTGCACACAAAGGTTTTTACCTTCATGCATAGAATGCATGTAAGTAAAAAACATTGAGCCGAGTTTTTATATATATATATATATATATATATATATATATATATATATACACACAGTATATACTCTTTAAAGTCTTCCATTGTGGCATTTTTTCATTTGGTTTCCTTAGCCTGAACATCTACACCAGCCACTACAGGGAAGTCCCACTCTTCCTCATTAAATGTTTATTTTATGTTGCAGAGAGTTCAGTTAGAAGAATGAAAACGAGAAAATGAGATACATGCTAAGAAACTGTTGTCCTCACTAAAAATGGTCAACTCTCTAGAAATTTTTACCTTAAAGTTGAACTTCAAAAATTCAGCTCCTTTGTGAAAACTGAAGGCACACTGATGGTGTCCGTTTATGAACCAGCGGTAAATGATCGCTGTTCAGTTCACCGGCATTCTTGGAGAACACAGTTCCCCTGTGAATGCCTTTTATGAAGCGGTGTAGATCGGTTCTCCCAACGAAAGGAGAACGATCTACAAATGCTGGAAAATGGCTGCTTTTACTTTTCTCGCGAGATTACAGTAAGAGATCGGTTTACTAAGCAGAGGTAAATTATCTCTGCTTAGTTTGCGGTTCCTCCGATTCTCCAGCTCTGGGCTGGAGAATCTGGAGGGAGAACACAGATCTCCAGTGAAGGGCTGACATCGCTCCTCGCTGATCTCCATAAACTGTGAATGACCAGAAAGTAGCTGCGATCCTCTGAATCGCAGCTATTCTCTGTGTCATATACGGACACCTAACTTAAGTCCAGATTTATATCTGACAGGTTTATAGTTCTCCCGGAAGATGGCTACTGCTGTATTACCAAGCCTAAAACTGGTCCTTCTGATATCTGCATCTTCAACAGTAGGATCACTGCAGCTGCTATGCCCACTCCTACACTTCTCCTTCCCAATTACAGAAGCATTTTTTATTAGGTGAACACTTTCACTAAATACAAAGGCTTCTGTGAATGGGCAGCAGAGGAGAAGGACAGCCATAGCTGCTCTGTATTCTTCTCTCCTCTTACACATTGGAGATGTGGCAGATGTTGTCTCTCCAGCAGAGCAATAAATCTGTCAAATGTAAATATTAAAGAGAAGTCCAGGAGATTTCATGCACCTAGTTAGACTTAGCTCATAGTATGCCTTCACTTTTTACAAAGTGTCTGAATTCCTGGAACTCAGCTTCAATCTGTTCAGCTTTCTCCTTCTCTCTGTGATTAGGTGATCCCTGAAAACTCATCTCTTCGAGGAAGCATATCCCGCCTTTACCTAACAGCTGAAATTTAAGGGGGTTTTTCATCAACACATCCTCATGGAGTTATTACCTGATTTATCACTTAACCCTCCCAGTTAGATTGTCAGCTTTCATAAGCAGGACCTTCCAAATCCATTAGTCTTGAATTGTATTTTAACTGTAAAATCTCTCTTTATATTGTAAGGTGTTCAACAAAGTATTGGTGCAATATAAATCCTGCATTCTAATTGTTGGAATACAGTGTTCATGTATTTTGTGCAACAGCTACATTGGTATTCAGTAGAGATATATTCTTCAACCAGTAGATGGCAATGTTTATAAGTTTGTAGCTGAATGTATGGTATACTCTATGTCTTTTCTAACAATAGTAATAATAATTCAAACAATCAAACCACACATATAACTATAATACTAATTTTAAAAAGACTGACCCCTAAAATCCAAATGTAACCAGAAAGTTTTATTTTGCTTTAGCTAAAGCGTGTTTCTTGCTGACTTAGTCTCTTCTATGGTGATTTCTCCTCCTGTCAAAACACATTTTATTAGAAATATGAAGTGTTAGAACTGTATTCTATGATTTGTACGGATGTTTGAGGGACAGGAAGTTAAAGAAAATCTCCCCAATGAGGTCATGGAGAGAAATTATTGGCAGAAACTTTGACTTCCCAATTGTAACCAGTTGAAAACACAATTATTATTATTATACAGTATTTATAAAGCGCCAATAGTTCGCTCAACGCTGTACATTACAAAGGGGGACAGAACATGTGACAGAACAATACCAATACAATGCAAAACATGAGGGGATTGAGGGCCCTGCTCTTTGGAGCTTACAATCTAGGAGGGAGGAGATAGTGGTACAGGAGGAGATAGCTGTGGGGGATGGAGTGGTAGGAAGAGTGTAGGAGGTCGGCAAGTTAGCAGGGGGTGGGGTAGGCTTCCCTGAAGAGATGGGTTTTCAGGGTGTGCCTAAAGAAGAGGAGAGTAGGTGATAATCTGATGGGTTGGGGCAGGGAGTTCCAGAGGATGGGTGACACCCTGGAGAAGTCCTGGATAAATCCACAACAAAGCATTGAACCGTTTATCATGCTAGTAAATTACAGCATAAAATACTAAAAACCATATACTACTCAAAGAGCATTTTTTTTTTATTTCTGTTTGTGTCTTCATTGGGAAAATATTCTTTCACTTTCTCTTTCATCCAACACCACCGTATAGATAGGAAGTGTTTGGATATCTCTACAATAGGGACACAGGCCAAAAACAAAACAATAAAACAGAGGTTCTAACCTTTCCAAATATACAATTCATTTTATTTTGTTTTTTAACTGGGTGGTAAAATGATAAAACAACTTTCTTCTGATTGATTTTCCTAATGCCAAATAGACATCTGTGGCATGTTTTTGAGAGGCACGCATGTTCTCTCTTGCTATCAGTACAATCTGTACAAAACTACAACCCTGGGATTCTTGTGAAATTTTTTGTTGGAACAAGTCAAAGAAAGCATATGTATGCTGGATGTGACAAATTCTCTAGTGTATCACAAAAATCTATGAACCAGGCTTGGGCAGTTTAAGCTTGAAATGCTTTGGGGCATCTGGAAGAGTGAACACATTCTGTTCACACACTTTTTTTGTTAAACAGATACAGCGTAACAGCAATAAGTGCTGGAAAGCAGAGCGATGAAAATGCATTAAATTTGTTCTAGAAAATGAAAAAAGAAAAGAAATGCAATGTTGTTTCAAGCATTCTAATTCTACCTGTAATTTGTGCTACAGTTTTTATTATTATTATTATTATTTTATTTTTCATTTGATGTTTCATTTAGCTGGTTTTCCTCCCTGAGCATCATATATAGCTGAGAACAGGGTGTGTGTGATCACTCATTATATATATATATATATATATATATATTGTGACAGTAGGGCAATCTGTCACCCAGGATTCTCAACGAGGCAGGTTGAGGGTCTCCGGGGTAAGTGTTGGATGCGGAGGAAAGTGGCTTTTCACTTTCCTCCTTTGTTTGTAAGGTCTGTTTTGGGATCTGGAGCCTGGAGATTTCAAAGAGATCTGGGAGGGATGAAATCTCCAATCCTGGGACCAGATTTTGGGAATGGCCAGGAGACTGATTGCACAGGTGTGTGCAGGCCTTTTCAGAGAGTCAGGACCAGGGTTCTGGGCTCCACCCCGGCAGCTAGGAGTCAGGTGGGCTTCGCCTAGGAGAGGTGGAAGCCAAAAGCAGCAAGGGGCTGCTAGAGACTAGCTGTGTGCTAGTGGCCAGCTGTGAGCAAGTGCCATATTTTTGGGAAGAAGTCTGTAGGAGACAGACAGCAAGCTGAGTGTAAGCCAGGAGGCTGAACCGTTGTTTTGTGGATGATTGATACCCCTGCGTGGGAAGCTTTATGTTCTGGGACATTTTCTGTAAATAAAATTGGGCTAAAAAGGCCCTGAAAAAGAAAGCGAGTAGCTGTTTGCATTTAAAAGCTCTACCACGTTGAAGCGAGTTCCCACATATGGTGCAGGATGCAGCGGGCAGAATTGGAGATCCCAGCGATTGAAGTAAGTTCATCAGTTACATGAACTGTGTTTGGTGCATAAGTCTGCACTATCTGTGTGTGCAGGTGAGGAGAACCTGCTAGAGGAAAGGACTTTGCCTTAAAGAGACAGTGTTCCATGGTGTTGCTGAACTGTGTAACACACTGCTGTGTGCATGACTGCAAGGATGGGGCGGTCAAAACAGAAAAAGGAGGCAATGTTTGCTGAAGCGAGAGATAGAGCCCTGTGGCTAGGGGATTATATACCGCATGCCCCAGCCAAGCCGGGAAATTTAGATGTGGGCGAGTCTGCTGTGGATTGGTGCAAGCACCTGGCAGCATTGAACCAACCTAAAGAGGAAAGCAAGCCAACCTTCAGTGCAAGGAGAGAGCTGCAGGATATCCGTACCTGGGAGAGGGGTATTGCTGCCCCTGGCAACGCTGCTGCAGTTAAACCAGTAGCTGTTGTGAAAAGTGTGAATGTGTCACAGCTTGAGAGTTGGTCCAGCAGAGAGAAGCCCATGCTATGTGCAAGGAGAGGAGCTGACCAGAGGCCAGGACCAAGAGTGAAGGCCCATAGCAACACGGAGGAGGCCAGTCGGGCTGTCTGTGTACGGGGGGCCATGTCGTACAAGGATCATGGCAAGTGGAATCAAGAGGAGCCAATACAGCCTGTTAGCCAGCGAAGTTCTGCTTGGAGAGTGCAATCTCCTATGGCAACCAGAGAAAAAATATTGCCTGGAAGGAGGAGCTGCATTGGAGATGTGGCTCAGTGTCCCAACAAAGATAAGTGTGGAAATGTACCATGCCTGGAATGTGGTCAGTGGGGGCATGGGATCTTTTCCTGTCCCAGACTCTGGAATACCGCTGATACTGCGCAAATATCTACAACTGCAAACGCAGATTTTTGTTTTAAAATGTTGGCAGCCACCTCTGGCAACAGGGAGGAAGTTCCTGTTGGGCTTGCAGGGGGTGCCAGAGAGTCCATGGAGCCTATGGGGGCATCTGTTACTTCAGCTTGGGGCAAAGGAAAAGTTGCCAAGAAAAGTGCAGTTGAGGATGCGTTTATGAGACGACGCACTCAATTGAAGATGGTGACACCTACTACTGTGGTGGGTAAGACTGTGTGTGATAAAACCATGGCTGGGACTGTCATGTTGAGAAGGACTGGTTATGAGACTGTCCATTCTGATGTAGGAGTGACCCCAGTTAGTTGGGCCACTGAATGTGCTTTTGAGAGTGACTTTTCCCTGTGCAGTGCCTTGTACAGTGGGGAGTTAGGGGTTAAAGTAAAGCCTGTGCATGGTTCTCAAAAAGAAAGTGATGTCACGAATGTGTGCCAGTCACAGGTTGGTAGTAGGCTAGTAAAGCCCACAAGAGCTAAAAATGCTAATGTTGTTGATGAGAAATGTACTGCTGTTGGGAAAACCCTGAGCTCATGCAGTGCAAAAGCTGTAATTAAAGATGGGTCATTTTCCCATAGCAACTGGTGGTCAGACAGCACAGGTGTCCTTAGACATCTCCAGGGGTCTCCGTGTATTGGAGTCGGAGGTTGCCCTGGACAACTGCAATGTCACTCTGGTGGAGCAGAGTGGAACGGCACCTTGTCATAGGAGTGTGTTGGTGCAGTCTAACAATACGGAAAGTGTTCAGGTGAATAGCGGGTTAATGCAGCCTGGCAAAAATGCAAATGTGTGGGTAATTCAGGAAGTATCACCAGAGCAAAGTGGTGGATGTGAGGTATTGCAACCTGCAGTGGGAAAACAAGTGTTACCCAAGTCTGACGTGATCCAGAGTGATTTGTGCAATGGATCTACAACTAAACCCGTCTATTCTTATGTGTCTCCTTGGGCGGATGGATCGGTGCTGAGGAGCACTGGCGAATTGAGCACATATACAATGGATGCGAGTTTCCACAATTATATATATATATATATATATATATATATATCTACAGTGCTCAGCATAAATGAGCACACCCCAACAAATTTGTCCTAAAACCTTTACATTCCTTTCAGAATCAACATTTTCTATGGAACACTATACTATAAAATATTCCTACAAATGTGGGCCATTGATTACAAACAGGATTTGTTAATTTGCACACACAAAAATGTATTTTTCCTAACAAATTCATTCAAGACCATGTTGCAAAAATGAATACACCCCAATGAAAGGCTTAGGAACAAAGCTAAATTTTAGACAACCAAATGCTAATTACCAAGAATTCAGCTGCAGGTGAGCCTAATTATTCATTAAACAGGTGTCAAGCAGATAGTTGATTACAAAAGGACATTACTTAACAAAGAAAACCCCTTCCCATTTCATGCTGTTAGCAATGGCACCACATGGAAGAGAAATGTTACAAGGCCTGAGAAAGAAAATACTTTCTTTACACAAGAAAGTTGATGGCTACTCGAAGATCAGCAATCTCTTTTGCTTCAATCAGAATATTGTAGCAAAAGAGATACAAAAATTTAACAAAGATGGAACTGCAATCATCTCACAGAGACGTCCAGGCCATCCATGGAGGTTAACACCTCGACAGGAGGTTCTTCTGATGAGAAAGGTTGAAGAAAATCTCCGTGCAAGTTCACTGCAAGTACTAAAGAAGTAAAACGTCAAACAGGGGTGTTTGTTTCCCATGACACAATATAGTGTACACTGCAGAGGAATGGCATGTATAGGTGTCATCCACGAAGGAAGCCTCTCTTAAAGCCCATGTACAAAAAAGCCTGTTTAGAATTCGCCAGGGCCCATACTGAAAAAGAAAAAGACTACTGGGACTGTATTCTGGAGTGATGAGACCAAGATAAATGTTTTTGGAACTGATAGCTTCAAAATAGTATGGCGTTGCAGTGGTGAGGAGTACAAAGAAAAAATGCATGGTGCCTAAATGTTGCAATATGTCGCCAACTTGTTCATTACATGCCTAGAAGACTTGGTGCTGATCTTACAAATCATGGAGGTCATACAAAATACTAGATGTAGTAGCTTTTGTTGTGACGTGTATTCATTTTTACATCAACTAATTTGAGTAAAACTGAAAGATTTTGTAATCTAAGTTATATTATTAACCGTACTTTCTTTCATGTAATGAGCTAAACACATGTTCTATAAAACTCAACTGTGTCAAAATTTTGGAAATTGTTCTTGTGTTCATTGAGATATTGATTCAAATATTAAAGCACCTAGGCATGCAGACTGCTTCTACAAACAGTTGTGAAAGAATGGGTTGCTCTCAGGAGCTCATTGAATTCAAGAGTGGTATTGTGATACCTGTGCAATAAATCCATCCATGAAATTTCCTTGCTGCTAAATATTCCACGGTCAACTGTTAGTGGTATTATAACAAAGTGGAAGCAACTTGGAACAACAGCAACACAAAATGGTAGGCCACTTAAACTGACAGAGTGGGGTCAGCGCATGCTGAAGCACAGTGCACAGAAGTCGACAACTCTCTGCAGAGTCAATAGCTAGAGAGCTCCAAACTTTGTGTGACCTTCAGATTAGCACAACAACGGTGCATAGAGAGCTTCATGGATTGGGTTTCCATGGCTGAGCAGCTGCATCCGAGCATTACATCACCAAGTGCAATGCAAAGTGTCGGATGCAGTGGTGTAAAGCACACTGCCACTGGATTCTAATCTAGAGCAGTGGAGACGTGTTCTCTGAAGTAACGAATCATGCTTCTCTGTCTGGCAATTCGATGAACATGTCTAGGTTTGGTGGTCACCAGGAGAACGATACTTGCCTGACTGCATTGTGCCAAGTGTAAAATTTGGTGGAGGGTAGATTATTGTGTGGGGCTGTTTTTCTGTTTTTCAGGGGTTGGGCTTGGCCCCTTAGTTCCAGTGAAGGGAACTCTTAAAGTGTCAGCATACCGAGACACTTTGGAAAATTTCATGCTCCCAACTTTGTGAGATCAGTTTGGGGATGGCCACTTCGTGTGTGTGTGTGTGTGTGTGTATACAGTGAAGGAAATAAGTATTTGATCCCCTGCTGATTTTGAATGTTTTCCCACACAAAGAAATGGTCAGTCTAAAAATCTAGTGGTAGGTGTATTGTAACACTGACAGAATAGCAACAAAAAATTCAAAAGAAATGCATGTCTAACAAATTATGCACTGATTTGCATGTTCATAAGAGAAATAAGTATTTGATCCCCTATCATTCAGCATGATTTTTGGCTACCAGGTGTCTTTCATACAGGTTAAAAGCTGAGATTATTATTATTATTATTATACAGTATTTATAAAGCGCCAATGGTTCACTCAGCGCTGTACATTACAAAGGGGGACAGAACATGTGACAGAACAATACCAATACAATGCAAAACATGAGGGGATCGAGGGCCCTGCTCTTTCGAGCTTACAATCTAGAAGGGACGGGATAGTGGTACAGGAGGAGATAGCTGTGGGGGATGGAGTGGTAGGAAGAGTGGAGGAGGTCGGTCAAGTTAGCAGGGGGTATGCTTCCCTGAAGAGATGGGTTTTCAGGGTGCGCCTAAAGGAGAGGAGAGTAGGTGATAATCTGATGGGTTGGGGAAGGGAGTTCCAGAGGATGGGTGACACCCTGGAGAAGTCCTGGAGGCGGGCATGGGAGGAGGAGACCAGGGAACTAGAGAGAAGGAGGTCTTGTGAGGAGCGGAGTGTGCGTGCTGGGTGGTACTTGGATATTAGGTCAGTGATGTAGTTCGGGGCAGTATGGTGGACAGCTTTGTACGTCAGTGTTAGGATTTTAAATTTGATCCGTTGTGCAATCGGAAGCCAGTGGAGGGATTGGCAGAGGGGGGTGGCGGAAACGGAGCGGTTGGAAAGGTGAATGAGTCTGGCAGCCGTATTCAGGATCGACTGAAGCGGGGATAGCCAGCGGCGAGGCAGGCCAGTGAGGAGGGAGTTGCAGTAGTCGAGTCGTGATATGATGAGGGAGTGGATGAGCTGTTTAGTGGTTTCTGGGGTTAGGAACGTGCAGATTTTGGCGATGTTGCGGAGGTGGAGTCTGCACGAGTTTGTTAAAGATTGGACTTGGGGCTGGAAGGATAGGTTGGAGTCCAGAATGACACCAAGTACTCTGGCCTGCAGGGCGGGTTTGATATTGGCGTTGTTGGATGTGATGGAGAAGTCAATGGGGTTGGGGTTCGGGCTGGGGGGAAGACAAGAAACTCGGTTTTGGAGAGATTCAGTTTAAGGAAGTGGAGCGACATCCAATCTGATATGTCGCTCAGTAGGTGTGTGATTCGGGCAGAGACCGAGGGGGTGAGGTGGGGGGTTGAGAGATAGATTTGTGTGTCGTCGGCATAGAGGTGGTAGTTGAAGCCGTGAGAGTGTATGAGTTGGCCAAGGGAGGAGGTGTAGATGGAGAAGAGAAGGGGCCCGAGGACAGAGCCTTGAGGGACCCCAACAGAGAGGGGGAGTGAGGGGGTGGTGGTAGCATTATAGGTAACGCTGAAAAAGCGTTGTGACAGGTAGGATGAGAGCCAGGAGAGAGCAGAATCTCTGAGGCTGAGGGAGTGTAGTATTTTGAGGAGGAGGGGGTGGTCAACTGTGTCGAAGGCCGCAGAGAGGTCAAGGAGTAGGAGCACTGAATAGTGGCCATTAGCTTTGGCGATTAGAAGGTCGTTGGAGAGTTTGAGTAAGGCGGTTTTGGTGGAGTGTAGGGGACGGATGCCAGACTGTAGGGGATCGAGGAGGTTGTGGTCATTGAGGTGAGAGCATAGGCGGGTGTAGACGAGGCGCTCGAGGAGTTTAGATGTAAATGGGAGCAGGGAGATGGGTCTGAGGTTGTTCGGGTCATCGGGGTCCAGTTAGGGCTTTTTAAGTATGGGGGTGATGTGTGCATGCTTCAGTGGGGAGGGGAAAGTGCCGGAGGAGAGGGAGAGATTAAAGATGTGGGTGAGGGAGCGTAGGATGGAGGGGGAGGGAGGTCATAGGAATTGTGAGGGGATAGGGTCGAGGGGGCAGGTGGTGAGGCGGGCATCAGAGATTATGATACTACTACTACTAATCAGAGATTAGAAGCAGTCTCTTAAAGGGAGTGCTGCTAATCACATTGTGTTACCTGTATAAAAGACACCTGCCCACAGGAGCAATCAAACAATCAGATGCCAAACTCTCCACCATGGCAAAGACCAAAGAGCTGTCCAAGGATGTCAGGAACAAGATTGTAGACCTACACAAGGCTGTACTGGGTTACAAAACTATCGCCAAGCA